>NC_034193.2:33011647-33611647 GCF_002021735.2 Oncorhynchus kisutch | reverse complement strand
CACAAAATTGAGGAAATGTTTAAATACTCAGACCCATTTTAACAAAACACAATGACAAAAAAGCACAAAAACACATTTTTTACAAGTAAATAATTAAGGTTAAAAAATTAAAATGGTCCTCATGATATTACCAAATCTATTTCATGATGGAACCTGCCAGATACACCTTGACACTAACAAAGTTCAAATGTTTCATTTACATTTGTATTTCAAGTCTCATCAACAGTTTTACCCAATTCCAGGAACATTAAACACAGCATGTGGTGTAGTTGAGCAGGAATATCATTGTGGCTGGACAGACAAAAATTTTAAAGAAGTAAAGAAAAAACAATGCTGCACTAATAAAAAACAGAATGTCTTCATTGCTGAGAAACTTTATAGCTTTTTCTTGCCAAAGAGGCTGAATCGCTTCTCCTTGTCCTTTTCTTTCTCCCGCTTGCCCGGGCTGGATTCGGTGGTGAGGGTGACAGTGGCGGGCAGGGTCTGGGCTCGGCTCGATCCCGGAGTGCTCTGGTTGCTGGGCGTAATCGATACCTTGTCAGGTGTCCCCGCGTTCAGAATGGCCTGGATCCATGTGCTCATCTCCTCCTGTAAGAGGTCATTGAAAGGTCAGTTTCCTTAGTACTTTTTAGCTAATGTTGTGCTTTCTCTGTCTCAAAAAGAGAATGACAATTGTAAAGATCTATGTTTATAAGTGAATGAAATTAGCCAAAGAAGTACTTTGGCAAAGAAGTACTGAGTCTGGGTCGTCATGACATATAAAGTGCCACATTAGCTAGGAAATTTTGGGGAAACTCAAACTAGAAGAATAGGTGCATGCAAGGTAGTGGAGGCCAGTTTAACAACTAGCCCAATAATTAGGTTGGGTAGTCAAGAACAGGGCCTCTATGCAAAAGTTGTTGTTAATTTGTTTTACAGTATACCCACTGTTTTGTTTTGGCCTACCGAAACAATATTTAACACGATTACACAAAATGTTAAACAAAGGAAGCCGACTTACCTCTTCTTTGGCTTGGAAGAGATACTCATTTCCATCAGCAACTCTGAGAAAAAAAAAATTTTTTTTTTTTTGGTAACTTAATAAACATACACTGCTCAAAAAAATAAAGGGAACAATAAAATAACACATCCTAGATCTGAATGAATGAAATATTCTTATTAAATACTTTTTTCTTTACATAGTTGAATGTGCTGACAACAAAATCACACAAAAATTATCAATGGAAATCAAATTTATCAACCCATGGAGGTCTGGATTTGGAGTCACACTCAAAATTAAAGTGGAAAACCACACTACAGGCTGATCCAACTTTGATGTAATGTCCTTAAAACAAGTCAAAATGAGGCTCAGTAGAGTGTGTGGCCTCCACGTGCCTGTATGACCTCCCTACAACGCCTGGGCATGCTCCTGATGAGGTGGCGTTGGACAGTCTGTGGTGCAACGTGGCGTTGGTGGATGGAGCGAGACATGATGTCCCAGATGTGCTCAATTGGATTCAGGTCTGGGGAATGGGCGGTCCATAGCATCAATGCCTTCCTCTTGCAGGAACTGCTGACACACTCCAGCCACATGAGGTCTAGCATTGTCTTGCATTAGGAGGAACCCAGGGCCAACCGCACCAGCATATGGTCTCACAAGGGGTCTGAGGATCTCATCTCGGTACCTAATGGCAGTTGTGGCCATCTGTGGAAGTCGGGCCCTCATACCACCCTCATGGAGTCTGTTTCTGACCGTTTGAGCAGACACATGCACATTTGTGGCCTGCTGGAGGTCATTTTGCAGGGCTCTGGCAGTGCTCCTCCTGCTCCTCCTTGCACAAAGGTGGAGGTAGTGGTCTTGCTGCTGGGTTGTTGCCCTCCTACGGCCTCCTCCACGTCTCCTGATGTACTGGCCTGTCTCCTGGTAGCGCCTCCATGCTCTGGACACTACGCTGACAGACACAGCAAACCTTCTTGCCACAGCTCGCATTGATGTGCCATCCTGGATGAGCTGCACTACCTGAGCTACTTGTGTGGGTTGTAGACTCAGTCTCATGCTACCACTAGAGTGAAAGCACTGCCAGCATTCAAAAGTGACCAAAACATCAGCCAGGAAGCATAGGAACTGAGAAGTGGTCTGTGGTCACCACCTGCAGAACCACTCCTTTATTGGGGGTGTCTTGCCAATTGCCTATAATTTCCACCTGTTGTCTATTCCATTTGCGCAACAGCATGTGACATTTATTCTCAATCAGTGTTGCTTCCTAAGTGGACAGTTTGATTTCACAGAAGTGTGATTGACTTGGAGTTACATTGTGTTGTTTAAGTGTTCCCTTTATTTGTATTTATTTCAGATTCAAAAGAGATTCGGATAGCAACATTTGCAAAAAAAAAACATTCTGAAATGGCAGTCATTAAACTGAACTGGTTCTAACAGACTGAAGCAGATAGCGTAAAGAAGTACAACTGAGAGGATCCACTTCTGGGGTGATTCCATGAGAAGAAACATGAACACCACTCCAATTTTTTACCTGAGTTTGAAGACATGCTTCTTTTTTTTGTAGTCCGTGGCCACATCACACACAGCCCCCATTAGACTGATCGGAATCGCATTATGGTAGGGGATGCCTTGACCAGCACCCTTGTTGTCTTTGTAGAAGCCCATTTCCTGATTGTTGATAACGCAGTACACGTTATGCCATGATCTGAAAAAGAGAGCTTTGTGAGCCTGGGAAAAAAGTCATTGTGAGCCTGGGATGTATTGTAGAACACAAGTTACCTTCCTTAAAATAATCTATTTACATAAAAATAAACTGTATAATTAAATGACTTCTTCCAAACAATGCTATTTGGATTCTCTCTTTTGATCCAGTTCACCATACCTGCTTGAGGCCTTCTTGTTGTGTCCCTCCCATTCATGCTTGCGATGCAGGAAGCCCTCCAGCTGAGCCACAGGCGAATCGTGGTTCTGGGTCAGCAACGTGGAGGACAGGCTGCCCTTGCCCCGCCGGTCAGCTGTGGGTGAGGGAATGGGGCTCGGGTCCTTTGAGTTCTGCTCCGCCTCTCCATTCATGATCTCAACTCTGTCCACACCGTTCTGTGTGTGTGAGAGAGAGAGAGCGCCCAATCATTTCCCCAATTATGCCTTAAAACTAGAGTATGCAACGCTAATAGCTCTTTTGGTTTCTGTATCACCATACCAATGATTTGTATTTGTATTTATTTATTATGGATCCCCATTATCTCTTCCTGGGGTCCAGCAAAATGAAGGCAGTTATACAATTTTAAAAACATTACAATACATTCACAGATTTCACAACACATTGTCTGCCCTCAGGCCCCTACTCCACCACTACCACATATATACAATACAAAATTGATGCGTACGTGTGTGTATATGGTGTATGTAGGTGTCTCTGTACATGTGTGTGTTGCTTCACAGTCCCCGCAGTTCCATAAGGTGTATTTTTTTTAAAATCTGTTTCTTAAATAAAACTTTTCAGCTTGCATTAGTTACTTGATGTGGAATAGAGTTCCATGTAGTCATGGCTCTATTTAGTACTGTGCACCTCCCATAGTCTGTTCTGGACTTGGGGACTGTGAAGAGACCTCTTGTGGCATGCCTTGTGGGGTATGCATGGGTGTCCGAGCTGTGCGCCAGTAGTTCAAAACAGACAGCTCGGTGCATTCAACATGTCAATACCTCTTATAAATACAAGTAATGATGAAGTCAATCCCTCCTCCGCTTTGAGCCAGGAGAGATTGACAAGCAATCTCTACTGCCCTGTTTTGAGCTAATTGCTAAGTCCCGGTTTGTGGCACCTGACCACACAACTGAACAGTAGTCCAGGTGCGACAAAACTAGGGCCAGTAGGATCTGCCTTGTTGATAGTGCTGTTAAGAAGGTTGAGCAGCAGCGCTTTACCATGGACAGACGTCTCCCCATCTTAGCTACTGTTTTGACAATGACAGTTTACAATCCAAGGTTACTCCAAGCAGTTTAGTCAACTCAACTTGCTAAATTTCCACATAATTTATTACAAGATTTGGTTGAGGTTTAGGGTTTAGTGAATGATTTGTCCCAAATACAATGCTTTTAGTTTTAGAAATATGTGACAGGCATGCACAAGCAGGAATTGCTGCTTCATTGTTCTACATATACTTGGGTCTTAGTTTGTGGTTAGTAGTGATTGAAGAAGTACTGGAAGGACAGGGTAGCGCAGGACAAAATGCCGATTAACCTACATAAGAGGTGGCCTTGACACCAGTGGGGTCATAGACCAACATGAATTATTATTATAATTTGAAGAGGCATGGATGGGCCTTCACACCAAAATAATTTAATTTATATTTCATACATAAAATATTTCAATATATTAACATTCATTCTTCAGCTTTAATGCAATTATGTTTTCTGGGAAACGCCTCAGATGCAGACAATGCACCTTAGGTGAGATTTAACAATGTAATGTTCTGAGAAGTAAGGCCCTAGTCAGTCTATTGACCCTAAAAGCTGGCATATTTTTGGTGGTAAACTTTGGAGCAGTGACTTACCTGTGGAGAATCCTGGTCTGAGGGCAGTCCGTTCTGCAGTCCATTCTCTACTCCACTGTGGAGAATATAAAGTAGAAAGGGATAATCAGGAAGCGAGTCAATGAAGATGAGTAAGTGTCCATGAGCTACCTAACAACTTGCCTGTGGCGATTTTCATCGCTAACTTAATTTACTTGAAAGAGCAACAATTGTTTGATGAGTGCACATGTTGGTTCTTTGCCCTAGCACTACAAAGATTATTCAAATAATCTAATCTTAATGATGAGTTGATTATTTCAATCAACTGTGTGGTGCTAGGGCAAAAACCTAAACGTTAACCCCCTGGGGTCCCCATGACAGAGTTTGGGAAACACTGAAATACGTAAAAGGAAGCACTTTGTTATTCTACGATTGGAATGAGTCTGGGAGTGGAATGAGTCTGAGTCTTTGAGATAAGTAACATACTACATTAGCTATGATGGCTTTGGGAAACACACCCTTGTCTGTTTCTTTACCAACACCGCTACCAGGGCGGTGGCAGTTACAACATTTCGTCAGCCAGTGATTGTCAAGGAAATAACTGGTCTCACGGTAATTGACCATTCATCTCCTGGGTTTCACACATAGCCTACAAGCCAACAATGCAGACCTTCAGAACATCTACATTTTAAAAAGTCTAATAAATCCATGTAATATAGCCTACACCTTCACAATAAATCCATTATTTATTGTAGACAGGTCTAAAGAAGCTTGATACGAAGAAAATGTTGTCTATTTCAGAAGAACAGAATAACATACTCTGATATGTCCTTATGTTAGGTCCTGATCTGGCTATGCCAAATGGATGTGGGCTACACTAGTTCATTTAACAGACAAGATTTGTTTAGAATTCTGTGACATTATTGTATTTATTTTATAGTATGAAGAACACAATTGAACAAAGTTGAATAAAATCAAAATATTATTTCCAAACGATTTGAGGGAGTGCGCACATTTGGCTATTCTGTATTGAGCGATTAGCAAAGAAATAGGTACTCCTATATTCTTCATTGAGAGTTATTAATGTAACTTTAGTTGTTCTAGAAACGTTGGGCTAAATGTTTAATACATTGTAAGGCTGCATGATGCGACTCCAATGATGATTTGAAAACAGTAGCATGAGCTCTGCTTTGTTTTTTTTCTCCACAGGCTGTAAACACTTCATTAGGTCTTTCATTCACAATTTGACAAGTACTTGATAATGCCTCGATTTCACTGTGGCATCCCATTTGTGTCCGTAATGCACTCTAAAAAAATCCATGCCTTTTGTGGCCAGTGGCCGGAGTGCTGCGCTGTGCCCTTCTCCCTGAGTGCTGCATTGTGCCCATCTCCCTGAGTGCCGCCCATCTCCCCGAGTGCTGCGTTGTGCCCATCTCCCTGAGTGCCGCCCATCTCCCCGAGTGCTGCGTTGTGCCCATCTCCCGGAGTGCTGCGCGCTCCTAAACACCTATCACTCACATGGCTCTCCCTCACATGATCAGGTCTTTCTCACAGACACATCGGGGACGCATCCTAATCCAATTCTGAGGTGCATAATTGAAGATATTGGAAGAACTGTCCACATTTACTTTTCATTAGCCAACAAGATGAGTAGGCCTAACGAGCAGCAAAAGCACTAGCCTTTGTCAATCTACTATCCGCATAGTACAAAAGTCGACATATTCTATTCTGTGCGAGAAATAAATATTCCAAACATAGTCTGGGACAGTTGTGGGATGCAATAGATTGCAAATTAATACAACCACTAGCATCAAAACATTATTTTACGCAATTTGGCAGACGCAACAGATCAGAACATTTAGCTTAAAATGTTAATAAACTATTAGGCTATTTCTTCACATTATAAGCACAGCAATGTACACATGGCAGTAGGCTACGCGAATGTTCCATTAGCGGGAAAACACCATTATAAAAAAAACATTATTAAAAAGGTGCATTTTTATGATGAAATTATCTACCCCAAACTTGAAACTCACGCGCTGTTTATGCATGCCAGTTAGGCTCTTAACGCCTTGTAAAGCGGATTAACGTGTTTAATTTTAAGAAGTTATTTGGCCACTTTAATTGTGATACTAACCTTATCAAAACATATAGGCATATGGGCTAGGCTACATAAGGTGGGTAACTACGATTAGAAAAAAATGCAGTTTCTTATGCTGGGCATGATTCACAAGTGATAATATATCATTCACAAGTGACAGGCTAATATTGTCACCCATCAGACTATTCTTAATGTAATCTTATCTTTACAGTTGAAGTCTGAAGTTTACATACACTTAGGTTGGAGTCATTGAAACTTGTTTTCAGTTAGGACATCTACTTTGCGCAGGACACAAGTAAATTTTCCAACAATTGTTTACAGACAGATTATTTCACTTATAATTCACTGTATCACAATTCCACGGGGTCAGAAGTTTACATACACTAAGTTGACTGTGCCTTTAAACAACTCGGAAAATTCCAGAAAATTATGTCATGGCTTTAGAAGCTTCCGTTAGGCTAATTGACATTTGAGTCAATTGTCAATTCAAATCTTGGGCCGACTCTCTTCTCTGTATACATCAATGATGTTGCTCTTGCTGCTGGTGATTCTCTGATCCACCTCTACGCAGCTGACACCATTCTGTATACCTCTGGCCCTTCTTTGGACACTGTGGTAACTAACATCCAGACGAGCTTCAATGCCATACAACTCTCCTTCCGTGGCCTCCAACTGCTCTTAAATGCTAGTAAAACTAAATGCATGCTCTTCAACCGATCGCTGTCAGCACCTGCCCGCCCATCCAGCATCACTACTCTGGACGGTTCTGACCTAGAATATGTGGACAACAACAAATACCTAGGTGTCTGATTAGACTGTAAACTCTCTTTCCAGAGCCACATTAAGCATCTCCAATACAAAATTAAATCTAGAATCGACTTCTATTTCGCAAAAGAAGCATCCTTCACTCATGCTGCCAAACATACCCTCGTAAAACTGACTATCCTACCGATCCTCTATCCGACTATCCTACCAACACTCTACTCAACAAATTGGATGCAGTCTATCACAGTGCCATCCGTTTTGTCACCAAAGCCCCATATACGACCCACCACTGCGACCTGTATGCTCTCGTTGGCTGGCCCTCGCTTCATACTCGTTTCAAACCCACTGGCTCCAGGTCATCTACAAGTCTTTGCTAGGTAAAGCTCCGCCTAATCTCAAATCACTGGTCAGCACCCACCCGCAGCACATGCTCCAGCAGGTATATTTCACTGGTCACCCCCAAAGCCAATTCCTCCTTTGGCCGCCTTTCCTTCCAGTTCTGCTGCCAATGACTGGAACGAACTGCAAAAATAGCTGAAGCTGGAGACTCATATCTCCCTCACTAACTTCAAGCACCACCTGCCAGAGCAGCTCACAGATCATTTCACCTGTACATAGCCCATCTGTAAATAGCCCATCCAACTACCTCATCCCCATACTGTATTTATTTATTTAGCTCCTTTGCACCCCAGTATCTCTACTTGCACATTCATCTTCTGCACATCTACCACTCCAGTGTTTGTTAATTCCATGTGTAACTCGGTTGTTGTATATGTCGAACTGCTTTGCTTTATCCTGGCCATGTTGCAGTTGTAAATGAGAACTTTTCTCAACTAGCCTACCTGGTTAAATAAAGGTGAAATAAAAATATAACAAATTGGAGGTGTACCTGTGGATGTATTTCCAGGTGTACCTGTGGATGTATTTCCAGGCCTACCTTCAAACTCCGTGCCTCTTTGCTTTACATCACGTGAAAATCAAAAGAAATCAGCCAAGATCTCAGACAAAAATAAATGTAGACCTCCACAAGTCTGGTTCATCCTTGGGAGCAATTTCCAAATGCCTGAAGGTACCACGTTCATCTGTACAAACAATAGTATGCAAGCGTAAACACCATGGGACCACGCAGCCGTCATACCGCTCAGGAGGAGACGCGTTCTGCCTCCTAGAGATGAACGTACTTGGGTTCGAAATGTACAAATCAACAGCAAAGGATCTTGTGAAGATGCTGGAGGAAACAGGTACAAAAGTATCTATATCCACAGTAAAACAAGTCCTATATCGACATATCTAAAACCACCATAAAAAAAAGCCAGAGTACGGTTTGCAACTGCACATGGGGACAAAGATTGTACTTTTTGGAGAAATGTCCTCTGGTCTGATGAAACACAAATAGAACTGTTTGATCATAATGACCATCGTTATGTTTCAAGGGAAAAGAGGGAGGCTTACAATCCGAAGAACACCATCCTAACCGTGAAGCACGGGGGTGGCAGCATCATGTTGTGGGGGTGCTTTGCTGCAGGAGGGGCTGGTGCACTTCACAAAATAGATGGCTTCATGACGGAGGAAAATGATGTGGATATATTGAAGCAACAATCAGTCAGGAAATTAAAGCTTGGTCGCAAATGTGTCTTCCAAATGGACAATGACCCCAAGCATACTTCCAAAGTTGTGTCAAAATAGGGCTGTCCGGGACACCTGTCGACAACTTCTAGTGAAATTGGAGGGCGCGCAATTCAATTAAATAATCATAAGAATTATGGATATTAAACATTTAGGTACATACCAGTGTCTTATATCGGTTAAAAGCTTAAGTTTTTGTAATCTAACTGTACTGTCAGATTTACAATAGGCTTTACAGCTAAAGCATGCCATGTGATTGTTTGAGGATGGCGCCCCACATCAACATATTGTTCCACCGGCACAGGCTTCATAAAATCACAAATAGCGATTAAATATTAAATCTTCCTCTGATTTGCAATCCAAATGGTCCCAGCTACAAAATGTAGTGTCGTTTTGTTAGATAAAATCCTTCTTTATATCCCAAAATGTCTGTTTAGTTGGCGCCATCGATTTGAGTAATCCACTCGTTCAACAAGCAGAGAAAGGAATCCAAAAATCTACCGCTAAACTTTGTTAAAACAAGTCAAAATACATTCTCAGGTACCCTAAAATGTAATTAAACTATAATATTTCATACGGAAGTATGTTCAATAGGAAAACGATATTAGCAGATGCGCGTCCTCTTCGTCGCACACGCACAGACTGATTTCCAACTCTGAGCCCCAGTACTAAAACTCGTACTTCTTCCTTGTTTGGGAAGAAACAAGCCTGAAACCTTGAACAAAGACTGTTGACATCTAGTGGAAGCCATAGTAATTGTAATCTGGGAGCTGAATTTGGATATGCCCATATACTTTCCATTGTAAGAGCATGAGCTCTCTAAAAAAATCTGGTTGGTTTTTCTTTGGATTTTCTCCACCCATATTTATTGTGTTATAGTCTCATACATGGTACCAATTATATGCATATCCTGGCTTCTGGGCCTAGGTAACAGGCAGTTTACTTTGTGCACGTCAGTCAGACAGGAAGTGGAGAAAAATAGACCCAGCCTGAAAAAGTGTTAAGGACAACAAAATCAAGGTATTGGAGTGGCCATCACAAAGCTCTGACCTCAATCCTTTCGAGAATTTGTGGGCAGAACTGAAAAGTGTGTGAGAGCAAGGAGGCCTACAAACCTCAGTAACACCAGCTCTGTCAGGGGGAATGGGCCAGAATTCACCCAACTTATTGTGGGAAGCTTGTGGAAGGCTACCCAAAGCATTTGACCCAAATTAAACCATTTAAAGGCAATGCTACCAAATACTAATTGAGTGTATGTAAACTTCTGACACACTGGGAATGTGATGAAATAACTAAAAGCTGAATTCTCTCTTCTATTATTCTGACATTTCACATTCTTAAAATAAAGTGGTGATAGTAACTGACCTAAGACAGGGAATTTCTACTAGGATTAAATGTCAGGAATAGTGAAAAACTGAGTTTAAATGTATTTGGCTAAGGTGTATGTAAAACGTCCAACTTCACCTGTACTAAATAATATATATGTGTGATTTTTATTAAATATAGAAATGACCATTATCATGCACCTGTCTCGAAACAGGGGCAGCGGGAAAAAATACAAGTCATCTATGCACTTAAATAACGAATGGAGGACGCTTTTCCCTTTGTTCATTTTCATGCCAGCCAGGTAAGCTATACTCCTGTTGTAAAGATAAACAAGATAAGCAACAGCCCTAACCGCTACACTTACCTCTGCTGTGGTGAGTCCTGCGCCGGTAAAGGCTCCGGCGAAGGGGGTTTTCGCATTCTCTCTTCTTCCTCTTGCTGTCTTCTCACTTCCAATAACTCCAACTGGAAGAACAAGACACAACGGAACCTCAGTCTCATTTTACCACCTTTATCTGAGTAAATTTGGCAATGCCATCTTCAAATAGTGATGGGTCATACTTCAATTTTAAAGTTTTCTATTTACCTGGGACTTAAAGACGTGAAAAATGGTAGCTAATTTAATTACCTAATGATTACATTGTAGTTTCTTTGGGATTCATTGGAACATGCAAAACATTGTACAAATTATTACCAATTATTTTGAATTCTTTGAACTTATATTATATTACTACTATCAAATTTTTCATGAAATATTGGGTAAATACTGTAATGACATGCAGTTAACACTAGGTGTCAATGTTAGTATGTGAACTTAAATAATTGACTAGCACAAGATAGCTGTTCACTAAACAATGTTTTATGAACATTACAAATGCCCACTGGAATAGAACTGAAAAATTAACTGTCTATGAGTAAGACTAATGTCTAAGAATCCTTTTATCAAACACATTCATGACATGTCACAGAAAAATTGCAAACTGTCAAAACGCTCACCGTAGTCAACCTCTCCAGTGCTGAGAAGCGCTCCTCCCAAGTAGCGGCCGACTTCTCAAAAGCCTCGTGCCTCTTGATCAGTTTCTCCACTTCGTCCACGCTCTGCCCCAACTCCAGGCCAAACAGGTATGGTTCCTGTCCCAGCAGCCACGCCTCTGCCACCCCTGCATCCCTCCCAAACTGGTGAACTTCCAAAACTAGACCATGCAAAGAGAAGAAAGTCAACAGGGAAAACATCTGCTTCACCTGACATTTGTAAGCAGGATTCAGGAGGACAGCATTATGGTCAGATTTGCCAAATGGAGAGCGAGGGAGAGCTTTGTAAACGTGTGTGGAGTAAAGGTGGTCTAGAATTTTTTTCCCTCTGGTTGCACATTTAACATGCTGATAGAAATTAGGTAAAACTGATTTAAGTTTCCCCGCATTAAATTCCCCGGCCACTAGGTATTTTATACATAGATTCCATGCAATGATGTGTATAAACCCTGGATTGGTTTTGCTACGTAATGGCCAATGTGAGGCTTTGAAGCCAATTCTAGGACAAAATTACATGTATTTAAGTACAGTGCCATGCGAAAGTATTCGGCCCCCTTGAACTTTGCGACCTTTTGCCACATTTCAGGCTTCAAACATAAAGATATAAAACTGTATTTTTTTGTGAAGAATTAACAACAAGTGGGACACAATCATGAAGTGGAACGACATTTATTGGATATTTCAAACTTTTTTAACATATCAAAAACTGAAAAATTGGGCATGCAAAATTATTCAGCCCCCTTAAGTTAATACTTTGTAGCGCCACCTTTTGCTGCGATTACAGCTGTAATTCGCTTGGGGTATGTCTATCAGTTTTGCACATCGAGAGACTGACATTTTTTCCCATTCCTCCTTGCAAAACAGCTCGAGCTCAGTGAGGTTGGATGGAGAGCATTTGTGAACAGCAGTTTTCAGTTCTTTCCACAGATTCTCGATTGGATTCAGGTCTGGACTTTGACTTGGCCATTCTAACACCTGGATATGTTTATTTTTGAACCATTCCATTGTAGATTTTGCTTTATGTTTTGGATCATTGTCTTGTTGGAAGACAAATCTCCGTCCCAGTCTCAGGTCTTTTGCAGACTCCATCAGGTTTTCTTCCAGAATGGTCCTGTATTTGGCTCCATCCATCTTCCCATCAATTTTAATCATCTTCCCTGTCCCTGCTGAAGAAAAGCAGGCCCAAACCATGATGCTGCCACCACCATGTTTGACAGTGGGGATGTGGTGTTCAGGGTGATGAGCTGTGTTGCTTTTACGCCAAACCTAACGTTTTGCATTGTTGCCAAATAGTTCAATTTTGGTTTCATCTGACCAGAGCACCTTCTTCCACATGTTTGGTGTGTCTCCCAGGTGGCTTGTGGCAAACTTTAAACAACACTTTTTATGGATATCTTTAAGAAATGGCTTTCTTCTTGCCACTCTTCCATAAAGGCCAGATTTGTGCAATATACGACTGATTGTTGTCGTATGGACAGAGTCTCCCACCTCAGCTGTAGATCTCTGCAGTTCATCCAGAGTGATCATGGGCCTCTTGGCTGCATCTCTGATCAGTCTTCTCCTTGTATGAGCTGAAAGTTTAGAGGGACGGCAAGGTCTTGGTAGATTTGCAGTGGTCTGATACTCCTTCCATTTCAATATTATCACTTGCACAGTGCTCCTTGGGATGTTTAAAGCTTGGGAAATCTTTTTGTATCCAAATCCGGCTTTAAACTTCTTCACAACAGTATCTCGGACCTGCCTGGTGTGTTCCTTGTTCTTCATGATGCTCTCTGCGCTTTTTAACGGACCTCTGAGACTATCACAGTGCAGGTGCATTTATACGGAGACTTGATTACACACAGGTGGATTGTATTTATCATCATTAGTCATTTAGGTCAACATTGGATCATTCAGAGATCCTCACTGAACTTCTGGAGAGAGTTTGCTGCACTGAAAGTAAAGGGGCTGAATAATTTTGCACGCCCAATTTTTCAGTTTTTGATTTGTTAAAAAAGTTTGAAATATCCAATAAATGTTGTTCCACTTCATGATTGTGTCCCACTTGTTGTTGATTCTTCACAAAAAAATACAGTTTTATATCTTTATGTTTGAAGCCTGAAATGTGGCAAAAGGTCGCAAAGTTCAAGGGGGCCGAATACTTTCGCAAGGCACTGTATGTCTTTGTTATGGGGACGGTAACATTAGTACTCTACCCCAAAAATGTTTTAAGTCATATATTTATATATATATATATATATATTTATTTTTTTCATGTTCAGTTCAGAAAATATATATTTTAAGTAAGCATAAGGTGTCTGTAATAGAATAGACTTGTCAAAAATGAATATAGACATACACATTTTGATTTATATAGCTTCCAAAAAATGTTTTGAAATGGAGGGAGGTAGAGTATCAAAATGGCTGCTCGGTGGCTTCAAAACAGTGCCCTGTCAGTCATCTAGGGTTAATACATATAATTAATTGCATGTCATAATACATTGACAAATTACATTGAAACAACGTTCATTGAATCAGTTTGGTGCCCAATAGGGCGGGATATGCTCAACTAGTGACAAGATTCCATCCAATAGCATGTGGGAAAGTATGAACAAAAATCCTTACTCAGTCTTAACCACTCCCGTCGGTCCTCCCACTTGTCAATCATGTCTTTCCTCTTGTCCATCAGCTGTAGTAATTTATCTTTGATCTAAACAGAGGACAGAGCAGCAAATTATTATATTTTAACATTGGGTATCAACACATACAAACAATGCAATACACTAAAACCTGAAGAGGCTACGATGCAGTATGGTCATTCCACAAAATGAGTGCCTTTGATATTTTAAGAAATGGTGCCCTTTAATAAATCCGATTTTTATATCAATAAAGACATGCTAAAGTGCGAAAATTCAAAAACTTTGACATCCCTCATTGCACCCTCTGTGACTTCCAGGAACCCACTTCACTCCAACATTTCTCCAGGTTTTCACCATCATTGTAAATCCCCAGTTATTTGTTTTATTGACAAAGACATTTCTGAAGATGATTATTTATTTAATATGATTAGTGATTCCTTTTAAAAAAGGTAAAAAAAACCAACAACCTGTCCCTCATTTGAAGGTCAACCCTGTTATGTGAACTGAACTCTCGTTTTAATATGGCGAAACTATTCCTTAAAAAAAATACAAATCAAAAGAAACATTGAACATCTGAACAGTCAAATCATACTGTAAAAAGCAGGTGAGATGGATCTACTCTTTTTGGGCATTTTCTGGTGTTTTGTGGTGGGAATCTGAGTGGGTCGACCATAACATGTCAAACATGTTACATATTTTTTATGAAACTGGCATTCAAATTGCACCTCCCTGTTGCATATAACAAGCTTCGATTTCCCCCGTCACAAGGGATCTATGGCTGATTTAAGACGAAATAGTCAACCCTGTTCTGGTCAAAACTGTTACTTTATCTGGCAGTTAATAGACACTTACTGCTGTAGTTTTTTTCATTTAACCTCTTGAGATGTAAAAATATGTTTTTTATTAAGTTGAACATGTACTCTATGACAGAATGTTAAAATTAGTTGAAATCAAACGTTTATTTTCACCAAGTTACACATCTCAAAAGGCACCCAAGTGGTGAAAAGACCCAGTAACATAGGGCTGTCAAATTAAATTTACCCAAATGGACCATTTAATTGAGAAAGAGCAGTGGTCCTCATGGCTCATGGGCTGCCCTGCAGTAGCATAGCATTGGTTTGGCAATGGAACATACCTCCTCTGATGCATAGTGCTTTCTGGCTAGCAGAGACTTGCCCAACTCAATGCAAGCGGTGAAGCTGTCATTGCGGGCGTCGATCTCAGCCTTGATACCCTGGTGGTTGTTCATCAACAACTCCACAGAGGACACGTCCCTGTGCAGAGAAAGAAAAATATGCATGCACGCAGACAGGCGCGCACAGACACACGCAGACAGGCACGCAGACAGGCGCGCACACACACACACACAGGCGCGCACACACACACACAGGCGCGCACACACACACACACACACACAGGCGCGCACACACACACACAGGCGCGCACACACACACACGCGCGCACACACACACACACGCGCGCACACACACACACACACACACACACACACACACACACACACACACGCACACCCCCACACACAGGCGCGCGCACACACCCCCACACACAGGCGCGCGCACACACAGGCGCACGCAGACAGGCGCACACACAGGCGCACGCGCACACACAGGCGCACGCACACAGGCGCACACACAGGCGCACGCACACAGGCGCACACACACACAGGCGCACACACACACACACAGGCGCACACACACACACACAGGCGCACACACACACACACAGGCGCACACACACACAGGCGCACACACAGGCGCACACAGGCACAGGCGCACACAGGCACAGGCGCACGCACACAGGCGCACGCACACAGGCGCACACACAGGCGCACGCACAGGCGCACGCACACACAGGCGCGCACACACACACAGGCGCGCACACACACACAGGCGCACACACACACAGGCGCACACACAGGCGCGCACACACACACACAGGCGCGCACACACACACACACACACACAGGCGCGCACACACACACACAGGCGCGCACACACACACACACACACACACACACACACACACGCACACCCCCACACACAGGCGCGCGCACACACCCCCACACACAGGCGCGCGCACACACAGGCGCACGCAGACAGGCGCACACACAGGCGCACGCGCACACACAGGCGCACGCACACAGGCGCACACACAGGCGCACACACACAGGCGCACACACACACAGGCGCACACACACACACACAGGCGCACACACACACACACAGGCGCACACACACACACACAGGCGCACACACACACAGGCGCACACACAGGCGCACACAGGCACAGGCGCACACAGGCACAGGCGCACGCACACAGGCGCACGCACACAGGCGCACACACAGGCGCACGCACAGGCGCACGCACACACAGGCGCGCACACACACACAGGCGCGCACACACACACAGGCGCACACACACACAGGCGCACACACAGGCACAGGCGCACACACAGGCACAGGCGCACACACACACAGGCGCACACAGGCACAGGCGCACACACAGGCACACACACAGGCACACACACAGGCACAGGCGCACACACAGGCACAGGCGCACACACACACACACACACACAGGCGCGCACACACACACACACACACAGGCGCGCACACACACACACAGGCGCGCACACACACACACGCGCGCGCACACACACACACACACGCACACCCCCACACACAGGCGCGCGCACACACCCCCGCACACAGGCGCGCGCACACACAGGCGCACGCAGACAGGCGCACACACAGGCGCACGCGCACACACACACAGGCGCACACACACACAGGCGCACGCAGACAGGCGCACACACAGGCGCACGCGCACACACAGGCGCACGCACACAGGCGCACGCACAGGCGCACGCACACACAGGTGCACACACACACAGGCGCACACACACACAGGCGCACACACACACAGGCGCACACACACACAGGCGCACACACACACAGGCGCACACACACACAGGCACAGACGCACACAGGCACAGGCGCACACAGGCACAGGCGCACACACAGGCACAGGCGCACACACAGGCACAGGCGCACACACAGGCACAGGCGCACACACAGGCACAGGCGCACACACAGGCACAGGCGCACACACAGGCACAGGCGCACACACAGGCACAGGCGCACACACAGGCACAGGCGCACACACAGGCACAGGCGCACACACAGGCACAGGCGCACACACAGGCACACACACAGGCACACACACACAGGCACACATCAGGAAATCAGTATACAAACCTAAGATTGGAATAGGAATTTCAGTTTACCTCCTGAATTGACTGAATTGAAATGGAACTGACCCCCACCTAGCTAAGTACAATAATAATTTACCTTGGATTCTCCTGGGCTTCGATGAGACGGATGACGTCCTCCATCCACAGCATGAGATCGCGCACCATGCTGAAGAAGTGAAATTTGTCACCCGTGTCCAGGAGGTGGCCTCTGCGGACATCGCAGGACTCCAGCAGGGTATTCCAGGCCTCCAGCACCTCGCTCTCCCTCCGCTGGATGTCGTCTGCCTTGTCGCCGGCGTAGGCTGACTGGAGGCGGACGGCATCCTCCTGCAGCTGCCTCACCTGAAGGTCCAAGCACAAGTCGCTTTAATGCATTTTATTCTACAATTACATTACCTTTTGCTGCCTGGTATTTACATGAAATGACAGGCTATATGTAATTAACAGGTTAATAATTGCTAGTGATGTGCACCGATATGGAAAATCTATATTGATATTGGTAAAAAAATTAAATAACCAATACCGATATCATAGCGGTTTTATGAATAACATTGTGTGATTGTTACATTTTCTGTTCATTTCCATGGCTTTGTGAAGCTCAGACAACTGCTTTCTTATTGCCTATTGGGATTGCCATCTGTTGGTGACCCATCAGCAGGCAGTTAAGTACAGCGCATTCTGAAAGTATTCAGACTAGAGGTCGACCGATTGTGATTTTTCAACGCTGATACCGATACCGATTATTGGAGAGAGAAAAAGCCGATAACGATTAATTGTCCGATTTAAAAAATATATATTTGCAATAATGACAATTACAACAATACTGAATGAACACTTATTTTAACTTAATATAATAATGAAACATTACATTTGGTTTAAATAATGCAAAAACAAAGTGTTGGAGAAGAAAGTAAAAGTGCAATATGTGCTATGTAAGAAAGCTAACATTTCAGTTCCTTGCTCAGAACATGAGAACATATGAAAGCTGGTTGTTCCTTTTATTAACATGAGTCTTCAATATTCCCAGGTAAGAAGTTTTAGGTTGTAGTTATTGTAGGAATTATTGAACAATTTCCCTCTATACCATTTGTATTTCATTAACCTTTGACTATTGGATGTTCTTATAGGCACTTTATTGCCAGTGTAACAGTATAGCTTCCATCCCTCTCCTCGCTCTTCCCTGGGCTGGTATATATATATATATAAATATATACCAGCAACACAACAGCCACCATCGAAGCAGCGTTACCCATGCAGAGCAAGGGAAACAACCACCCCAAGGCTCAGAGCGAGTGAAGTTTGAAACGCTATTAGCGCGCGCTAACTAGCTAGCCATTTCACTTCGGTCAAACCAGCCTCATCTCGGGAGTTGATAGGCTTGAAGTCATAAACAGCGCAATGCTTGACGCACAACGAAGAGCTGCTGGCAAAATGCACAAAAGTGCTGTTTGAATGAATGTTTACACGCCTGATTCTGCCTACTACCACTCAGTCAGATTATATGCAACGCAGGACACGCTAGATAATATCTAGTAATATCAACCATGTGTAGTTAACTAGTGATTATGATTGATTGTTTTTTATAAGATAAGTTTAATGCTAGCTAGCAACTTACCTTGGCCTTACTGCATTCGCGTAACAGGCAGTCTCCTTGTGGAGTGCAACGAGAGAGAGGCAGGTCGTTATTGCGACCTAGTTACTAGTTAACTGTAAGGTTGCAAGATTGGATCCCCCGAACTGACAAGGTGAAAATATGTCATTCTGCCCCTGAACGAGGCAGTTAACCCACTGACTAACTGACTTGCCTAGTTAAAAAAAAGGTATAAAAAAATAAATATATATATATATTTTTTAATCTGCAAATCGGCGGCGCCCAAAAATACTGATTTTCGATTGTAATGAAAACTTGAAATCGGCCCCAATTAATAGGCCATTCCGATTAATCGGTCGACCTCTAATTCAGACCCCTTGACTTTTTCCAAATTTCGTTACAGCCTTATTCTAAAATGGATTCAATACATTTACCTCATCAATGTACACACAATACCTGATAATGACAAAGCAAAAACAGGTTTCTAGAAATGCTTGCAAATTTATTAAAAACAAAAAGCAGAAACACATTTATTTACATAAGTATTCAGACCCTTTGCTATGAGACTCAAAATTGAGCTCAGGTGTACCCTGTTTCCATCATCCTTGAAATGTTTCTATAACTTGATTGGAATCCACCTGCGGTAAATTCAATTGATGGGACATGATTTGGAAAGGCACACAACTGTCTTTATAAGGTCCCACAGTTGACAGTGCATGTCAGAGCAAAAACCAAGCCATGAGATCAAACATTTTTCTTAGAGCTCCAAGACAGGATTGTGTCGAGGCACAGATCTGGGGAAGGGTACCAAAAAATGTCTATAGCATTGAACACAGTGGCCTCCATCATTCTTAAATGGAAGAAGTTTATAACCACCAAGACTCTTCCTAGAGCTGGCCGCCCGGTCAAACTGAGCAATCGGGGGAGAAGAGCCTTGGTCAGGGAGGTGACCAAGAACTCGATGGTCACTCTGACAGAGCTCCAGAGTTCCTCTATGGAGATAGGAGTGCTTCCAGAAGGACAACCATCTCTGCAGCACTCCACCAATCACGCCTTTATGGTAGAGTGGCCAGACGGAAGTCACTCCTCAGTAAAAGGAACAGGACAGCCTGTTTGGAGTTTGCCAAAAGGCACCTAAAGACTCCCAGACCATGAGAAACAATATTCTCTGATCTGATGAAAATAAGATTGAACTCTTTTGCCTTAATGCCAAGTGTCACGTCTGGAGGAAACCTGGCACCATCCCTACAGTGAAGCATGGTGGTGGCAGCATCATGCTGTGGGGATGTTTTTCAGTGGCAGGGACTGGGAGACTAGTCAGGATCAAGGGAACGCTGAACGGAGCAAAGTACAGAGAGATCCTTGATGAAAACCTTTTCCAGAGAGTTCAGACTGGGCGAAGGTTCACCTTCCAACAGGACAATAACCCTAAGCACACAACTAAGACAACGCAGGAGTGGCTTCGGGACAAGTCTCTGAATGTCCTTTGAGTGGTCCAGCCAGAGCCCGGACTTGAACCCGATCGAACATCTCTGGAGAGACCTGAAAATAGCTGTGCAGTAATGCTCCCCATCCAACCTGACAGCTTGAGAGGATTTGCAGAGAGGAATTGGAGAAACCCCCTAAATACAGGTGTGCCTAGCCTGCAGCGTCATACTCAAGAAGACTCGAGGCTGTAATCGCTGCCAAAGATGCTTCAACAAAGGACTGAGTCAAGGGTCTGAATACGTATATAAATGTCATATTTCTATTTTCTAAAAACCGGTTTTTGCTTTGTCATTATGGGGCATTGTGTGTAGATTGATGAAGGGAAAAAACTATTTAATCCATTTTAGAATAAGGCTGAAACGTAACAAATGTGGAAAAAGTCAAGGGGTCTGAATACTTTCCGAATGCACTGCATGCTAAGTTGAGAGCCTGTGAGAGGGTTTTGTGTCTGCAAGAACAGTCATGTTTCCTCTTTTGCATAATAGTGTAGGTTATCAATATCAATATTACATTGAATGATCGATATTGGTGCCCATCACTAATAATAACATGAGATTTCATTTTCCGCAGTGCAGTGATCTGGTGAAGTGAGCTACAGGGAGATATTAGCTATATCTACCTGTGTTCCCAGGGCCTGGATGTCGTGCTCGAAGGTGGTGTGCATCCGCTGCAGTGTCTCCACCGTGTTCTGGTCACGTCCCACCTCCTCGGGAAGCTTCTTGTGTTTGTCCAGGATGCGGCCCAGGATCTCCTTGGCGTCGTGGTAGAACTTGTGTAGCTCGTAAGAGGCGGCCAGGATCTGCGTGCGCGTGTCGATGAGCTCCAGCAGGTCAGCCCAGGCCTCGTTGAGGCCGTCCTTCCACTCAGCCACCGTGGCGGCATCTGTGTGGCCCGCATTAATCAGCTCGTCGGACAGGCGGTTGACGGCATCCACACGCTCCTGGCCGATGTTGCCTGTGTCATGGGAAAACTCCCGGAAGCGCTCCTGGAGCATCTGTGGATGGATAGATGGATGGAGAGGAGGAGAATGAGGACCTTTAACACAAATATACATTGTACTGCCCTGTCTTACCTACTAAAAAGTAATGGTGGTATCAAATGGGCAGTACTGAAATCAGTCTATGGCCGTGTTACAGACTGTTTGCAAAGCAGTCACACACCAAAGCACACAACACCTGGATAAGTGTCAACCATATCAATATGATATCCAACTGCAATGCAGCATTCAATTATTGGTACTTTAATACAATCATACATTGTGCAATGTGCTGCTTTGCAGATGGTCTGGAATACAGACTGTGTTTTCCTCCCTGACAGCACCAGGAGTGAAAGGGTAGGGTTTGAAGTCAGGTGACGTAGCTTACAGTGACATGCTCGTAGTCCTGTCCCAGCTCGTGAGATCCGGCCACCACCTCCCGCTCGGCAATCCACTGCTCCAAGTCGTCAACCTCGCGGTTGAGCTGGAACAGGCGGAACCTCTCATCCAGTTTGCCCCGCCTCTCCTCAGACAGGTCCTTCATGCCGGCATAGAGCTTGTCCACCTGAGACTGACGCATGCCTATCCTCTCACTGCCCACACAAACAGAAATCAAGACTTCAATGATCAGTGGATGGGTTTAACAAGAGTAATCTTTTTTGTTTTTGCCAAAAAACATATTCTTGTTCCAGCCCAATACGAACACCCCTGATCAAACTAATAAAAGGGTCATGGTCTGCAATCAAGGCTTTCGTTAGTGAAATCAGGTCTGTTAGGGTTCAGATTAAACAAAAATATGCATACACACCACACTCTGGTCTACTGAATGCTCCACTCATAGAAATACTTTTCTAGATCGGACATTCATATTCAAGTCAACGTTCCTTGACGGGTGGCAATAATAAGTGACATTCTACTTCAATGGCTTCACTCTGGGCTCTCTCACTGACCTCTCTGTATGTCCTGCAGCTGTCAGGCCTCTGCTGGTCATGGAGAGCTGATGGACTGTCTCAGCGTAGTCCTCCACCGATTGTTCCACAATCTGGTGCTTCTTCAGCATGGCTACAGAGCTCTGCTCATCCTAAGAGGGAAATACACTTGTTTTTAGCGCTTTGGGAATTCTAAGTTAGTAGCAACATTATCAATACACACACACACACACACACTATTCCTCACAATAGGGCACACCCATGGCAAAAATATTATTTGTACAGCACCAAAACACTGTCAATAACACCCTAGTACCTTGGCTTTCTCGTCAGACATCATGTACAACTCCTGCTCGCTCATCCAGGCCTCTGCCTCGGCAGCATCAAAGTAGTACTTCTGGGCGTTGTGGGACTGCTCCAGTCGGGCGTGACGCTTCTCTGTCTCCTCAATCATCAGACCCCACAGCTGTTGCAGGTCGGCCAGGTGCTGGCGGATGGCCTCCACGGCAAGGCTGTCCTCCATCAGCAGGCTCTCGCTCCGCTCGAAAATGTCGTCGAAGCGGGGCTGGTGTCCCTGGATCTCCTTCTGCAAGGTCTGAGAAGGGGACACAATACTTTTATTGCACAATTTTGTAATGTCAGCAATACATTAAAATACTAGATACACAAAACCAAGAGCACAATACAGTAGATACTTACTTGAAGTGTAAGTAAGCTATGCCTGAACGGCTCAAAGGGCAGGGGCCCTATTTCTGTACTGTACACCCCCTGGAGAAGACACCAATCTACCTACCCTATATCTCAATTAAAACTCAATAAGACAGTGATACTCTTTGCTATGTATGATATCATTCAATATATTTGTTTAAATATCTTGGTAGGAATAGGATAACAGATCTAGGCAGGCACTATCCAGCCACCTTATTACCAAAACTATCAGCATCATTGCTTTTAAAAGTTTTGTTGATGCGAGTGGCTGTATTAGGTTGGGATCTATCGCATCCCACAACTCTCCCAGAGTATGTTTGGAATATTTCTTTATTGCACAGAAGGACAAGTTGACCAATAGAATAGGTCAACTTTTGTACTATGGGGGATAGTAGATTGACATAGGCTTATGCTTTTGCTATTCGTTAAGCCTACTCATCTTGTTGGCTGACAAAAAGCAGGCTAAATGTGGACATATTCAATATGCGCCTCGGAATTCACAAGTTGTGTCACCGATGTGTCTGTCTTCATTCACTTGTAGCCTACTTCTTGCCTGAGAAAGACCCAATCACGTGATGGGCATTGGCTACATCTGAGAGACCCATGTGAGTGAGAGGTGCTACAGAGCACGGCAGCTGGGAGAATGGAATTATAAATCGCCTATTATATTCAGCCCAAGGGCACAACTGCTACTTTTTCAATTGTATTCCTCATACTGTAAAATAATGTCACGGAATTTTAAGTAAATCTTGTCTGCTAAATTAACTAGTGTAGCCCACAGCCATATGGCATAGCCATATCAGGGCCTAACATAAGGACAACGGAGAGTATGCTATTCTGTTCTTCTGAAATAGACTACATTTTCTTTATATCATGTTTCTTTAGACATGTCTAAAATACATAATGGATTTATATTAAATGGATTTATTAGACTTTTTAAAATGTAGATGTTCCAAAGGTCTGCATCAGTGGCTTGTAGAATATGCCTGGAAGCCAGGAGATGCTAAACGTGTTTATGCTAATTACCAGGCAATTACCAGTGAGAACAGCAGTTATTTGCTTGACAATCACTGACTGACAAAATTTCATGAACAACACAGCCCTAAACACTGACACTAACAATTACAATTTTGCTTATAAATAAGTGCATAAACGTATTCACAACAATAGACTGGTGCTTATTTTGGGCCTAAGTGTGACTTCCTTGTAAAGTGACATTGTCACGATCGTTGTAATAACATTCAGACCAAAGCGCAGCGTGATATGGGTTCCACATATTTATTGAAGTGAAACGCACAAAACAATAAAGAACAAACTAAATGTGAGGTCAATGAAGTGCACACAGGCAACTACACATAAACAAGATCCCACCAAAACACAGTGGGGAAATGGCTGCCTAAATATTATCCCCAATCAGAGACAACAATAAACAGCTGCCTCTGATTGCGAACCATACCAGGCCAACATAGAAATGAACAACCTAGATTACCCACCCTAGTGACACCCCAACCTAACCAAAATAGAGAATTAAAAAAAGCTCTCTATGGTCAGGGCGTGACAGACATGTGCAGTACATGAGAAAAATACACATACCTGATTTTTCTTGATAAGCAGTTGAACGGTCTGTAGGTTGTGACCATGCTCTGTGGAGGTTGCAATTGGCATCCTCTCTTCGACCCAAAGCTAAAATGGACAAGCCAAATAGATTATTAAGTGCATTGAATGAAAATACCAGAACAAATAAAGCCTCCGTAGAACATGTGCATGCATGCGCACACACAAGCGTTTGTTTTACTATCCTTGTGGAGACCAAACAATTGATTCCCATTCAAAATCTTATTTTCCCTAACCTAACCTTAACCTAAAATAAATGCCTTAAACTAGATGCCCTACATACTGGTCTTGACGAGAACAAAGAAAAATGTTGAGGAAGATTCCTGTACCGTTCAACCAATCCAGTAAATGTGGAGGAGTTAAATGGAGTGTCGCCTTGTTAACGTCCCAAAGTTGCATCACAGGCTCTCTTTACATTTCCCCTGAAAACCAAAAGGTCTCCACTTGTCTGAATTTTCCTTGTTTTACTATCGGGAAACCAAAAAAAACACAAACAAACCACACACAGTACACCCCCAGGAGGCAGCTCAATCAACTATCAACTCACTATCTCATCCTCCACGTCGCGGTTGAACTGGTGGATCTCACGGGAGGCCACCAGGAAGTTCTTTCTCTTCCTCAGTGGGTCGAGCAGCTCTTTGAACTTGCGCTCCACCATCTGTCTCTGGCAATCCACCTCCTCTGTGACATTCCCTTCCTGGCTGAGGACCAGTGCCTGGCTCCGCAGCTCCACCACCTCCCTCTGACGGACCTCCACCTGGTTCTCCAATATCTAGGGGCCACCAGGGAGAGGGAGGAGAACATTTTGAACACTATGTTTCCCCTAGATTATGTTCCTGGCGGGGCCCAGGCCACTAAGTCAACATCCATGGTTTCTTATCCAAGATTTTCAGATCAGATCAGCCATACATTTTTTATTGCTAAAAACCAATTAAAGCCAACTTATTTAAATTATTATTAGTATTAGTATTAGTTATTAATGCCAACATGATTTATCAATTTGATTACAACGACGCATGCTCCACCATGTACAGTACCTGCTGCTTTTTGAGCAGGATATTGACGCTGGTCAGGTCTTTGCCATAGTCATCAGATTGAATCTGTCCCTCCAGGCCACCCAGCCACTTGTCCAAGTCAGCACAGCTCTGTGTGAACAGCTCGGTCTTGTTGGCGTCAAACAGGCACTGGGCTTTGGTCTGGGTGGTAGACTCCAACACTTCCCACATCTTCTGGAGGGCTGAGAGCTTCTCCTTGACCACCGACTCCGTCTCAGGCTTCTCTAACACCAGCTGCATCCCATCCTGGAGAGGAAAGACTTAGAATCATCTTTATTTCCCAAGTACTTTTACAAGTACCAGGAATTGGACCTAGTGATGTGGTGCTGCCATGCCTTACAGTAACAAAATATACAGTATAAAATAGAAAAGGTTCAAGTTTATGGATAATCTTTGCGTTTCTGCAGTTGTTGAAACACATTTTATGGTCGTGAAACACATTTAGTGCGGTGGGCAGGTACAGTCAGTTAGTTATGGTGGGGTAACCCCATGAGTTTTGGAGTGGGTATAATATGGCAGTTAGTGAGTATAGGGTAGTCATAATCAGTTGGGGAGTTATAGTGGGTACATACACTCAATAGACAGTTTATTAGGTACACCCATCTAGTACCGGGTTGGACCCCCCTTTGCCTCCTGAACAGCCTGAATTCTTCAGGGCATTCAATAAGGTGCCAGAAACATTCCACAGGGATGTTGGTCCATGCCGACATCACGCAGTTGCTGCAGATTGGACGGTGGTACATTCATGCTGCGAATAGCCCGTTCCGTCTCATCCCAAAGGTACTCTATTGGGGTGGGGTCTGGGGACTGCGCAGGCCACTCAAGCGAACTGAACTCGCTGTCATATTCCAAGCAATGTTCTTCCACTCCTCAATTGTACAGTGTTGGTCATCTCGTGTCCACTGGAGCCACTTCGTCTTGTTTTTAGCTGATAGGAGTGGAACCCGGTGTGGTCGTCTGCTGCAATAGCCCATCCGTGACAAGGATCAACGAGTTGTGAGTTCCGAGATGCCGTTCTGCACACCACTGTTGTACTGCGCCGTTATTTGTCTGTTTGTGCCCCAACTGTTAGCTTGCACGATTCTGGCCATTCTCCTTTGACCTCTCTCATTAACAAGCTATTTTAGCTATACAAGCTATCCATTTTCGTGAATGGGGTGGTGAACCTAATAAGAAGTGAGTTGAATATTTTACATAAAGTAATGCTAAAGGAAATTGTGACAGTAAGTGTGGGGTTCTTGATGTGGCATCTATGGTTCTTCAGAATTCTTAAAGGTTCTTGAAACGTAATGAAGCCTGCAGATGTGTCCCTTTCATAGCACACAGAAAATTGGCCAGTGTTTATTTTTCAGTGTAACATTTTTAGTGTTGACACTGTAAAGAGTTAAATTAACACTCAGTGGTATAAAATAACCCCACTGTTGGTGTTAATAACCAGAGTTGAAAAAACCCACAGTTATCATTATCATATTTCCCAGCATGCTCTACTGCAGGTCGATTTTTTTAATTGTTTGTTTCAATATCAATTTTTTTGCATGTACATTGATTAATTAATCGTATGCTACTCAGAAATAAATAACATACATTTTCTAAACTATTCAAATCTGTTACTTGGACTTATTGTACCAGTTACTGAAATTTTGGTTCAATTCTAGATGTTTAAGGTAGTCTCATACCTTAGTCTTCCCAACCTTGGAAGTCATTCTGAATGCAGGTTGCGGGTGAATAAAAATTCTAAATGTTGGATATCCCCACTCCAATACACATGATATTACACATCACTTTGCAAGCCAGCATAATGTGGCTTGCAGGTGTGATGTGGCCTGTAAACTGAGTTTCAGGCCGCTGTATAAGGTTAAAACTAGGCCCTCAAAAGAAGGACTTATGAAATATGTATTTTATTCTTAAAATAATGTAATTTTAATGACAACATACACTTAAGACTACTTAAAAGTCTAGATAACTGATCACGCTAATGTCATGTAATTGGAGGCACTTATTATTAACTTGTGTTCATTCATCTAATACCCAATGCAAAATCATCAAGACAGAGTGAATCTTATTTTGGTTTTGCTAACCTTCTCAATTTTGTCCAGCCACTCCTTGTTGGACTGCAGCTCGGCCATGAAGGCCTGATGCTTGAGCCATTTGCTGTGGAGGTTCCTGGCCTCGTCGTACGACATGTCCTGGGCCGTGAGCATCTTCTCATTAATCCACAGGGACAGCTGCACACACACACACACACACAGGTAGGTAGGTCATTGTATTTGACTGCCTTAGACTGTGAAAGCAGTCTGTCACTATACTTACATGCACTGTTTTATATTTAATACATAGCGTGGCAATGTATGCATTCATAGTATCGGGACTTATACCAATGTTAGACTGTATGAACAATTTCTCACATCCAGATTAAGCATATTCCTGGAATAATAAGCACTTTCAATGGAGAATCTCTATTGAAAGTGCTTTTTAGTTCAGGAGTAGGCTTAATCTGGGTCCGGGAAAGACATGTTGGGCAGCAGACCTCCTGGGAATCCTGTAGGAACTTCTGAAGATCCCGGTTATCCTTCAGCCTCATCAGTAGCTCCAGAGCAGCCTTGCGGTTCTTCTTATGTCTGTGCAAATGTTGGGTAAACAGATTTGATCATGGATAATAGATCCCATGTTTATTGTGACTACCACAAACAAGCTCCCAGTTGTGTGTACCATATACAGTATATCACAAAAGTGAGTCCACCCCTCACATTTTTGTAAATATTTGAGTATATCTTTTCATGTGACAACACTGAAGAAATGACACTTTGCTACAATGTTAAGTAGTGAGTGTGCAGCTTGTATAACAGTGTAAATTTACTGTCCCCTCAAAATAACAACACACAGCCATTAATGTCTAAACCGCTGGCAACAAAAGTGAGTACTACCCTAAGTGAAAATGTCCAAATTGGGCCCAATTAGCCATTTTCCCTCCCCGGTGTCATGTGACTCATGAGTGTTACAAGGTCTCAGGTGTGAATGGGGAGCAGATGTGTTAAATTTGGTGTCATCGCTCTCACAATCCCTCATACTGACTGGTCACTAGAAGTTCAACATGGCACCTCATGGCAAAGAACTCTGAGGATCTGAAAAAAAGAATGGTTGCTCTACATAAAGATGGCCTGGGCTATAAGAAGATTGCCAAGACCCTGAAACTGAGCTGCAGCACGGGTGCCAAGACCATACAGCGGTTTAACTGGACAGGTTCCACTCAGCACAGGCCTCACCATTGTAGACCAAAGAAGTTGAGTGCACGTGCTCAGCGTCACATCCAGAGGTTGTCTTTGGGAAATAGACGTATGAGTGCTGCCAGCATTGCTGCAGAGGTTGAAGGGGTGGGGGTTCAGCCTGTCAGTACTCAGACCATACGTCGTACACTGCATCAAATTGGTCTGCATGGCTGTCGTCCCAGAAGGAAGCCTCTTCTAAAGATGATGCACAAGAATGCCCGCAAACAGTTTTTTGAAGACAAGCAGACTAAAGACATGGATTACTGATGAGACCAAGATAAACTTATTTGGTGCAGATGGTGTCAAGCGTGTGTGGCGGCAACCAGGTGAGGAGTACAAAGGATCAGCAGAGCATGATCCCCTCCCTTCGGAGACTGGGCCGCAGGGCAGTATTCCAACATGATAACAACCCCAAACACACCGCCAAGATGACCACTGCCTTGCTAAAGAAGCTGGGTAAAGGTGATGGACTGGCCAAGCATGTCTCCAGAATTAAACCCTATTGAGCATCTGTTGGGCATCCTCAAACGGAAGGTGGAGGAGTGCAAGGTCTCTAACATCCACCAGCTCTGTGATGTCATCATGGAGGAGTGGAAGAGGACTCCAGTGGCAACCTGTGAAGCTCAGGTGAACTCCATGCCCAAGAGGGTCAAGGCAGTGCAGGAAAATGGTGGCCACACAAAATATTGACACTTTGGGCCCAATTTGGACATTTTCACTTAGGGGTGTACTCACTTTTGTTGCCAGCTGTTTAGACATTAATGGCTGTGTTATTTTGAGTTATTTTGAGGGGACAGCAAATTTACACTGTTATACAAGCTGTACACTCACTACTTTACATTGTAGCTAAGTGTCATTTCTTCAGTGTTGTCACATGAAAAGATATACTCAAATATTTACAAAAATGTGAGGGGTTTACTCACTTTTGTGATATACTGTATACAGTTGAAGTCGTAAGTTTACATACACCTTAGTCAAATACATTTAAACTCAGTTTTTCACAATTCCTGACATTTAATCCTAGTAAAAATTCCTGGTTTTAGGTCAGTTAGGATTACCACGTTATTTTAAGAATATGAAATGTCAGAATAATAGAGTGATTTACTTCATGTTTTATTTATTTCATCACATTCCCAGGGGGTCATAAGTTTACATACACTCCATTAATATTTGGTAGCATTGCCTTTAAATTGTTTAACTTGGGTAAAACATTTTGGGTAGCCTTCCACAAGCTTCCCACAATAAGTTGGGTGAATGTTAGCCCATTCCTCCTGACAGAGCTGGTTTAACTGAGTCAGGTTTGTAGGCCTCCTTGCTCGCACACGCTTTTTTGTCGCAAACATTTTTTTTACATCACGATACACAATACCAAGTAAATGCAAAGATCAATATCAAGCGTTGTACTGGCATTTGTGGTAGCTGTAAACCTAATAACTGGGTGGTCATATATCTAACCATTGGTTGTATTCTGGGTAGTCATTTTTGCAGTAAAGCTGTGCAGGTAGCCTACTGGTTAAGCGTTTTGAGCGAGTAACTGAAAGGTTGCTGGTTTGAATCCCCAAGGTGGAAAAATCTGCCGCTCTGCCCTTGAGCAAGACAATTAACCCGGGCGCTGAGGATGTTGATTAAGGCAGCCCCCCGCACCTCTCTGATTCATAGTGGTTTGGTTAAATACGGAAAACACATTTTAGATGAATGCATTCAGTTGTGCAACTGACTAGGTATCCCATTTCCAGGAGATTGCTTTATCATATTAATGTGGTTCCTGGGGCATTAAATACTCCAACAGGTATGAGATCTAATCTGTGCAGCAGAGTAACCGCAAAAAAATTACGACCTGTCCACCAGTGTCATTTGTAACTATATAGCAGAAGAGGTTTCTAACCTGTCGTCAATAGACGTCGCTCTCTCCTGGATGCGGTCGGCGTTGATGTTGCCATCAGTCGCCAGCCGCCTGCCAGCCTCCACAACACTGTTTATCTTCTCTTCGTTGGCGTCCATTGTGGTCATGAAGTCCTCCTGCTGCTTGATGGCTCCTTCAGCCCCCTCAAGTGTAGTGGCCATCTCTGTATGGGCCAGCATGTATTCCTAAGATTAGGGTTATAAAAAGAGAGAGTCAGTCACAGGGTTTTCTAATAATCCCCACTGAGACTGGATATCCAGGTTGGGGTCAATTCCATTTCAAATCAGTTAGGGAGTACACTGAAATTCTTGAATTGACTGAACTGAAACAGAATATAGAACCCAACCCCGCTGGAATTCAATCTAAAGTACATTGGACTCTTTCTGAAATGTACTTTTTTGATTTGCAAAGCAGCATGTCCTAGGTAGAGGGAGTGGATTATAGTTGGGCACAAAAAATGACACATTGTTACCACATCCCTGCCTCGTAAAATTAGGTAATAACAGCTAAAAGAGGACTTTAAAATAAACTGTTACCAAAAATCAAATTTTGAATGTGTAATCAGTGAAATGAAATAATAGTGAAACGGAACCATTCACTTTGGATTCCTAGGCTAATATTTTTCCACTCTTGGAATAGAATTGAAACTCAATTGAATCGAGCAACCAAGTACCCTGGTTTAAGGGGTATTGGCCAATCAACGTACCTGGTTGTTGAGGAAGGCCTCGGCCTGCGTGGTGTCCCTGAGAAACAGTTGGTAGGCGTGGGACTGGGACAGCAGGTTCTGCCGGTTTTCCCACATCTTGTGCAGCTCATTCCAGCCCGTGTCCAGGGCCTGTAGCCGCTGCCTCAGGAACATGTACTGGGCATCGGTCTGTCCCTGGGTCACCATCTCGCCCATGTCGCGCATCTTCTGGTAGTCCTCCTCGTAGTTGCAGATCTCGTTCTTGATGCCCTCGTGCTGCGCCAGCAGCTTCTCTGCCTCGGCCAGCGTGTTGGGCGTCTCCTCCGAGGCGACGGCTGTCTGTGTGCGCGACAGCCACGACTGGAAGTCATCCAGCTCGCGCAGGAACTGCTGCAGCTTGCTGGCCTCACCAAGGGACAACTCGCGATTACGCAGTGTGGCCTTCATCTCCTCCCACACGGCAGTGATCTCGGCCAGGCGGCCCTTGATGGCCTTGGCTTGGTCCGGGTGCTCGCCGGCCAGCCGCTCTGCCTCGCCGCGCAGGTCGCCCAGCTTGTCCTCGATGGCAGCCAGGTCACGCTCCATGCCAGTGAGTTTACGCTGCAGCGCCATGACACCTGTCAGGTCGTTGCCCAGCTCCTGGGTGGACTCAATGACCTTCGTCTTCTCGCGGATCCATGACTTGGTTTCGTTGCAGTCCAGGTGGTAGTTCTGCACACCCAGCGCCGAGATTAGAGACTCCTTCTTCTGGTCTGCCAGATCCCGGAACTGGCTCCATCTGAGGAACAAATTAATAAATAGAAATATGGTAATTTAGCAGACACTTTGATCCAGTTGACGGACAGTGGCACATATTTCAATATTTGTGGCCCGTACGGGAATCAAACCAACCATAACCCTGTTGTTGCCAGACCAAGGCTCAAATTGACTGAACTGGCCAATTAATTTGATGATAACCAATAATAAATGTCCAGCTCAATTCAAAGGATAAAGTCATATCCAACACACAATAACACAATTTTGAGTCAATAGCTATTATTAATTCACCATGAGAAAAGTAAAGGTCAGGCATCACATAACTGCTTAACTACATTATAATAACCTAATCATCTTTTGGTTTCTTCATTTGGCATCAGGTACAGTGCCTTGTAAAAGTGTTTTTCCTATTTTGTAGCATTACAACCTGTAATTTAAATGTATTTTTATTTGGATTTAATGCAATGGACAAAATAGTCCAAATCGGTGAAGTGAAATGAAAAAAATTACTTGTTTCAAAAAATTCAAAAAAATAAATAAAAGTGGTGCGTGTATATGTATTCACCCCCTTTGCTATGAAGCCCCTAAATAAGACCTGGTGCAACCAATTACCTTCAGAAGTCACATAATTAGATAAAGTCCACCTGTGTGCAATCTAAGTGTCACATGATCTGTCACATGATCTCAATATACATGTACACCTGTTCTGAACGGCCATAGAGTCTGCAACATCACTAAGAAAGGGGCACCACCAAGCAAGTGGCACCATGAAGACCAAGGAGCTCTCCAAAAAGGTCAGGGACTGTCACGATCGTTGGACGCACACTCGGACCAACGTGCAGCGTGATCTGGGTTCCACATCTTTTATTAGAAATAAGTGAACCACACAACAAAACAATAAAGACTAAACATGACGACAATGGAGTGCTAACATGCAACTACACAAACAATATCCCACAAAACACAGGTGGAAAAAAGCTACCTAAGTATGATCCCCAATTAGAGACAACAATTACCAGCTGCCTCTATTTGGGAATCATACAAAATCACCAACATAGAAAAACAAAACTAGAACCCCACATAGAAATAATAAACTAGACTAACCCCCCTGACCTACTCTACCATAGAAACTAAGGGCTCTCTACGGTCAGGACGTGACAGGGACAAAGTTGTGGGTAAGTACAGATCAGGGTTGGGTTGTAAAAAAATATCTGAAACTTTGAACATCCCATGGAGCACCATTAAATCTATTATTAAAAAATTAAAAGAATATGGCACCACAACAAACCTGCCAAGAGCGTGCCGCCCACCAAAACTCACAGACCAGGCAAGGAGGGCATTAATCAGAGAGGCAACAGAGACCAAAGATAACCCAGAAAGAACTGCAAAGCTCTACAGCTGAGATTGGAGTATCTGTCCATAGGACCACTTTAAGCCATACATTCCACAGAGCTGGGCTTTACGGAAGAGTGGCCAGAAAAAAAGCCATTGCTTAAAGAAAAAAAAAAATAGGCAAACACATGCCTTTTGGTGTTCGCCAAAAGGCATGTGGGAGACTCCCTAAACATATGGAAGAAGGAACTCTGGCAGATGAGACTAAAATGTAGGTTTTTGGCCATTAAGGAAAACACTATGTCTGGCGCAAACCCAACACCTCTCATCCCGAGAACACCATCCCCATGGTGGTGGCAGCATCATGCTGTGGGGATGTTTTTCATCGGCAGGGACTGGGAAACTGGTCAGAATTGAAGGAATGATGGATGGCTCTAAATACAGGGAAATTCTTGAGGGAAACATGTTTCAGTCTTCCAGAGATTTGAGATTGGGACAGAGGTTCACCTTCCAGCAGGACAATGGCCCTAAGCATACTGCTAAAGCAACACTCGAGTGGTTTAAGGGGAAAAATGGAAATGTCAAAGCCCAGACCTCAATCCAATTGAGAATATGTGGTATGACTTAAAATTGCTGTACATCAGCGGAACCCATCCAATTTGAATGTGCCGGAGCACATTGTGCTCCGGCACAGTGTATAATATACCATTTTATAGCACTGATTCTCTACTTTTATCCAATGTATAAAAAAAAACTATTTCAAGTTTTGCTACATAAGACCGATTTGAGCCATTCAGTCACAAATATGCACCCAATCCAAATTGAAATGTTATCAGAAAGATGTTGGGTTGTTTTCATAGATTTATATTTCCTTACAACCGGTCAAACTGACGTTTGAACATTTTGCACAGAAAATCTTTTACGTTATTTTATAGTTATTGTATTTTCTCCCCGGTCACTAAACGTCTTTGCACCGTGATAGAAGCAGAGATCACTCAAAGTTTTCACAACTACATTGAAGCATTCATTCCATTGATTTATGACATTCTGGTGAGCAAGGGTTTATTTAGTCTTCTAGGGCAACATATAATGTCAGAAGAGAAGCTGCATGTATCTAATTCTAGACAAGTTGACAACCAAAATGTTTGAAATTATAAGTAGAAACATATCTAAATGTTCTATATTAGTGGGTTAGGGTCAGGTGTGGGACTCAGTTTCACTTTATCACATATAGTCGGGCAACTGCGGAAGGGTTATTAGCAATTGCGGCAGGGTGAGGGTGAACAAACAGCTGATCCGTGTTCCACTGAAGGACATATCAGCTACAGATGTAGGATCTTAATTTGAGCCAGTTTGCTACAGCAAGAAAAAATTCCTACAGCAACAAGAAATGTGGATTATAATTACTGGAAATTTTTTGTAGGGGTTGATACATTTTTAATTAGGGCAAATCAAGTCTGAACATTTTAAGTGGAAGTTCAACTTTAGAAGCCTTGATTTCTGATGAGCCCAATGGGCTGGCACAATGAGCCAAGGAATTCCCACCATTCCCCTAATCCGGACGACGTTGGGCCAATTGGTGCCAGCCCATTGGGCTCCTGTTCACGGCCGGCTGTGACACAGCCTGGGATCGAACCTGAGGCTGTAGTGGCGCAGTGCCTTAGACCGCTGCACCACTCGGGAGGCCCCCTTGAAGCTATGTTAAACCTCAAATACACTACAAGTTTGCATTTCCTGCAACAACAGGATGATCAAATTAAGCTACGGCATCTGTATGACAGGAGACAGTGTGACGTCTGTCTGGGAATGGCTCAACTTGCCTGTTGTTGAGCTTATCTTGCTGGGCTTTGATGTTCTTCTCACTGGGGTGTCCATTGTGCATCAGCTGCCTGGCGATCTGGTTCACAACAGCGACGCGTGATGCCTGGTTGTTCATCTCAGGCTCCAGGCTCTCGAACCTGGGAAAGAGAGAGCATGCCATGTCCAATCAGTTCCACTTCAAAACAAACCATTTTCTCTTCAAAACTAATGTTAAGATAGCATACGGACATTGATGTCTGGGCCACATTCAGGCAAATGTTGTGGAAAGCTGCAGATAGAACTGTCATGAATAGAGCTGACATGATTCCTTATACTACCTACAGCACCCAATGTCACAGGAAGGCAAAAAAGATAATCAAGGACAACAACCACCCGAGCCACTGCCTGTTCACCTCACTACCATCCAGAAGGCGAGGTCAGTACAGTTGCATCAAAACTGGAACAAAGAAACTGAAAAACAGCTTCTATCTCAAGGACATCAGACTGTTAAATAGCCATCACTAGCACAGAGAGGCTGCTGCCTACATACACAGACTTGAAATCATTGGCCACTTTAATAAATGGAACACGAGTCACTTTTAATAATGTCACTTTAATAATGTTTACATATCTTGCATTACTCATCTCATACCTATATACTGTATTCTATACTATCTACTGTATCTTAGTCTATGCTGCTCTGACATTGCTCGTCCATGTATTTATATATTCTTAATTCCATTACTTAGATTTATGTGTATTGGGTATTTGTTGTGACATTTTTTTATATTATTTGTTAGATATTGCTGCACTGTCGGAACTAGAAGCACAAGCATTTCGCTATACCTGCAATAACATCTGCTAAACACGTGTATGTGACCAATAAAGTTGGATTTGATTAGATACATATCAGAGGCATGTTTGTTCCACATACCATATTTTTATCTGAACGTTCCACAACGTTTTACCCTGATGAATCCACCTCAGACGTATTCCCCTGTTTGGGGATTAATCTCATTTTCTCCTTGTATTATCTGCCCTGTTCTGTCTGCTTCAAATATCTATTTCATCATTTTCTATTTAAAGGTGAACTTCAGTTTCTCGAAAGGAACCTAACAAATAGGTCAACCAACACCCAGTAGGAGGAGCTGTTGCATTATAACTCATTTATCATTTGTATATTTATAATTTTTCCTCAATCACGTAAAACTGGTTTTTGGAACTGTGGTCAAACGTACCTACAGCAGAACATCAGTGATCAAATGCTCAAATACAGTTACAGATCTTCTGGTCATATTCTTTTCTTTCTACTTGGATTGCATCTCTTAAGACACCCTTTTGCTAAACCTGAAATACAACTGCAATCAATGAATGCAAAATTCCGTGACGTGTTTTGTTCACATAAGAGAATTTTGCAAATCTGCCCATCGTTTCCAGAAATCAGTAAATACTAGTGCACAAAATTGTAAAATGGCTCTATCAGTGTAAATTCACGTAAATTATAGCAGAGGTTGGGGACCCCAGGGCACGTGCCCTGTATACCCATTCGGTAATCCAGCACTGATTGTATACTTCCATTACAGAGTGACCCTTTGGTGTAAATTGAAGCCTATCCATTCGTATCAGCAGTTCCTCCACTGTATTCCCCTGTCCTTTTTTCTCTTTGGGATTGCTTTTCTGCTTGGTGATGGAAAGTCTACAAACCTATCAGTAGAACAGACTATGTATAGAATACATGGAATTGGACTATGATGATGCAGATGAATGAATCCTGCATACAATGTGAAATTTGTGGGTGAAATATACATCAAAGTAAAGTAATTTTCCATAACTTTGCACCTTTTGATAGTTTGTATTCCAATTTTGATCGTCATGATTTAGTGACTGCACATTTTTTTTTAAACAGACTAACTTTCTTTTGTGTCCGCTTGACTCAAGAGGCATCGATGGTTGTGAAAATCTTTTTTCAGGCAGTCTTTCGACTACTGTATTTGCAGTTTTGATGAATCCAAATGATTTTGTGTGAAGTAAACTACATTTTAAAGGTTTAAATGCATTTTGGGCACGATTCCGACATAGGAAATTACATCTTTCCTAAGCATTTCTCAGTAGTTGATATTCAGACTTACCTTGTAAATGTGCGTAACAGACTTTGCAGGCACGGTTCCCTTGCCTGAGCTTAATAAATTGAAATCAACCTCTGAAAACCCTCCCACTTTGTCATGGAATTTCATTCAATAGGGTTTACAGTACATTTATCTTAAGCAATCCCTTTAAATACAGCATACCTTTGATTTTTTATTTGGTTGACAGACTCAATAGAATACATTGAATGTGCAAAACATTAGGAATGCCTTCCTAATATTGAGTTGCACCCCTTTCGTCCTCAGAACAGCCTCAATTCGTCGGGGCATGGAATCTACAAGGTGTTGAAAGCGTTCCATGTTGACTCCAATGCTTCCTAGAGTTGTGTCAAGTTGGATGGATGTCCTATGGGTGGTGGACCATTCTTGATACACCTGGGAAACTGTTGAGTGTGAAACACCTAGCAGCGTTGAAGTTCATGACACACTCAAACCGGTGCTCCCGTCACCTACTACCATACCCCGTTCAAAGGCACTTTAATATTTTGTCTTGCCCATTCACCCTCTGAATTGCACACATACACAATCCATGTCTCAATTGTCTCAAGGCTTAAAAAGTATTCTTTAAAACTGTCTCCTTCCCTTCATCTACATTGACTGAAGTGGATTTAACAAGTGACATCAACAAGGGATCAAAGCCTTCACCTGGATTCACCTGGTCAGTCTATGTCATGGTAAGAGTTTTGGAAATCGCGAAAAGGGGTTCAGAATATTAGGGATTAATGAAGGGATTTCTGCACCAATTGATATATTAAAAACTACTCTGATTTTGTAGATTGCTTAGGGTTAGAATATTTTTTTAAATGGTGTTGAGTCATTCTGAAAATTGCCACATTCAGTTCTTTAACCCATGGTAATGTTGGAAGATTAGTGAACATAGAATTGTAATATGGAGAATAGTGTACAATAATAGGCTATACCCTCGTCTATTGCGTGCACTAACTGTGTGATGACACAGCCAAGTATTGCGCCATGCGTCGAATTCACACTGTTACGGCTTGGTCTGTGTTCTGCTCCATAATGATTTAATTAGCCTGTCTTTTTAAATATTATCAACTGTTACTAATGATCCTCAGCAACAACCACAATGCAGAGAGAGAGAGAGAGAGAGAGAGAGAGAGAGAGAGAGTGAGAGAGAGACAGAGATTGAAAGGAAGGAAGCAGGACAGAGGAAGCAAAGCAAATTAATGTAAATGAAACAATGTAATTAAATGGAATGACAATCTAAGCTAAAGGGAACTAAGAGTAAATTGGCAGTTGTTATGAGGCCTACTGACATTTGATACTGTTAGTGGCTAATATTTAACATGATAGAAATATGAAACAGAAAGTGGCCATCACTGTAAGTTCAAATGCTGTACAATTGAAATTCTGTGTAATGGCACAGCATTTCATAAACTTTACTGTGGGAAAGTTGATATGTTGATATACATCAGTTTGCATCCATGTGACTGGTTTCACATTTGTCTCCAGCAATTATAAGGTAAAATATTTATTTATTTTATTTCACCTTTATTTAACCAGGTAGGCAAGTTGAGAACAAGTTCTCATTTACAACTGCGACCTGGCCAAGATAAAGCAAAGCAGTGCGACACATACAACAACACAGAGTTACACCTGGAATAAACAAACATACAGTCAATAATACAGTAGAAAAAGTCTATATACAGTGTATGCAAATGAGGTAGGATAAGGGAGGTAAGGCAAACAATAGGCCATAGTGACGAAGTAATTACAATATAGCCATTAAACATGGAATGGTAGATGTGCAGAAGATGAATGAGCAAGTAGAGATACCGGGGTGCAAAGGAGCAAAATAAATACAGTAGCTTAAAGCTAGTGAGGGAGATATGAGTCTCCAGCTTCAGTGATTTTTGCAGTTCGTTCCAGTCATTGGCAGCAGAGAACTGGAAGGAAAGACGGCCAAAGGAAGAATTGGCTTTGGGGGTGACTAGTGAGATGCTACGGGTGGGTGCTGCTATGGCGACCAGGGCGCAGAGATAAGGCGGGGCTTTACCTAGCAACGACTTGTAGATGACCTGGAGCCAGTGGGTTTGGCGACGTGTATGAAGTGAGGACCAGCCAACGAGAGCGTACAGGTCGCAGTGGTTGGTAGTATATGGGGCTTTGGTGACAAAACGGATGGCACTGTGATAGATTGCATCCAAGTTGTTGAGTAGAGTGTTGGAGGCTATTTTGTAAATTACATCGAAGTTGAGGATTGGTAGGATGGTCAGTTTTACGAGGGTATGTTTGGCAGCATGAGTGAAGGATGCTTTGTTGCGAAATAGGAAGCCGATTCTATATTTCATTCAGATTGGAGATGTTTATTGTGGGTCTGAAAGGAGAGTTTACAGTCTAACCAGACACCTAGGTATTTGTAGTTGTCCACATATTCTAGGTCAGAACCGTCCAGAGTAGTGATGCTAGTCGGGCGGGAGGGTGCGGTTAGCAATTGATTGAAGAGCATGCACTTAGTTTTACTAGCATTTAAGAGCAGTTGGAGGCCACGGAAGGAGAGTTGTATGGCATTGAAGCTCGTCTGGAGGTTAATTAACACAGTGTCCAAAGGGCCAGAGGTATACAGAATGGTGTCATCTCAGTAGAGGTGGATCAGAGAATCACCCGCAGCAAGAGCGACATCATTGATGTATACAGAGAAGAGAGTCGGCCCGAGAATTGAACCCTGTGGCACCCCCATAGAGACTGGCAGAGGTCCGGACAACAGGCCCTCCGATTTGACACACTGAACTCTATCAGATAAGTAGTTGGTGAACCAGGCGATGCAATCTTTTGAGAAACCAAGGCCAGGTCGATGAATACAGCTGCACAGTAATGTCTCTTATCGATGGTGGTTATGATATCCTTTAGGACCTTGAGCGTGGCTGAGGTGCACCCATGACCAGCTCTGAAACCAGATTGCATAGCGGAGAAGGTACGGTGGGGATTCGAAATGGTCGGTAATCTGTTTGTTAACTTGGCTTTCGAAGACCTTAGAAAGGCAGGGTAGGATAGATATATGTCTGTAGCAGTTTGGGTCTGGAGTGTCTCCCCCAGCATTCCAATCTTTGGGAATCTCAGACGATACGAAAGAGAGGTTGAACAGGCTAGTAATAGGGGTGGCACACATCTAAAGCAAGTGTTATTTATATTTACAATTACCTTCTTCAAATGGATGACTCATTTACTTAGCTGTTATCAAGTTGTAAATTACATTGCATGGAGAATGGTCTTATTTTTATCGGAAAAAAATTCAGTAGATGCTTTTTCCACTTGGAACAAATAGGTTCGCTAGACCTTATTAATTGCTTCCTTGTGTGTACAGGTGGTGGAATAATTAGGAAATGAAGTTGTTGGAGGAAATTATGGTTGAAATGACTAATTATGTATACATTCCAATCAGAACTGACTAGTCCAAATGCTATAATGTACTGTACATATGAATTTTCTCTCTTGCTCCCATTCCCAATTGTATATAATGTAGTCAGGAGTTTAGTAACAATGAAGGTCTGTTCCTTAGTTCATTCATTTGTACAATCTCCAGGTGGCAGGAACAGACTATCTCCAGACTGTCTAGAATGCTGATTTATACTGACTGACCTTGACTTCAGGCGTAGAGCGAAGGCTCGAGAGCTATAGGGCCCCTCTACTGGTGAACGTTTAGAAAACGCTGACGTCACTTCATGCATAATTAATTAACTTACAAATCATTAATGAATTAGAAAGAGTGCGAATTTGGTTTTGGCTACAAAACATACAGGAATTAAAAATTCCACTAACAATTGGTCCTTCGATCCCGGATCTAAATACCCCTCTCCGTTATCTGGAGGTAGTACGCTGAAAATCGTGCACGGACGAGTTTTTGACTCGTTTTACTAAAGACCTGACCTCTGAATTGAGGTTTAAATTCAGGCCTGCATATTATCACGGAGTACAGGGAGGGTGACAGATTCAAACAAACAATGTTTTCCCAGCCGGCAGCAGGTAAAGTAGCCTTTATTCTCGATTCTGGGGGGATTTGAGCTCTTTAATTGATGTTCTGAAATTTTCAGAATTTATCAATAATGGGAGCTTTGCTATTCCCACAGGGTTTGTATGACCATCATACACTGGGTTTTGTATAACCGATATACATCAGTTGTATAGCATACATTTTGCAAGATCTATACAAGCAAATGGAAAAATAAACATTAAAGGAATAGGCAACGGAATGGTCACATATATGCACACATATATGCAAGGACATTTTTAAATTAGGACGATTTTCTGGGAATTCCCGGTGTCGAAGTTTTGGGACTACGGACAATTATAATAATAATGTTGAGAAAAATGGATAAGGTGAGTCAAAAGAAAAATACAAGATGGTTTAATTGTAATCCCGGCCGAGGCGGTTAACTAAAATTGATTTTAGATTGTAATTGACCTATTTGCATGTTTTGCCTGAAAAATACGGTCGCCAGTGTTTGTAAAAGATATGAAATGAACGTTTATTATGCGTTTTAGATAGAATTGAAAAAAGAAGTCATTAAAAATAATGGCGAGACAATTTCGATGTAATACGCTATTTTGCCCAAAATGATCTGGTGGAATAATGTAGAGATGGGAGTCGTATTTAAATAAATGTATCAGGAATTTAAAATTCCACTAACAGAAGTCAAGGTCAGAATACGGCATATGTGTAGACTCACCTCTGCCACACTAACTTATCCAAAATAAATAGCAGATAGCATTCTTAAGTTCAAGGTCAGAATACACATTTACAGAAAAGTGCAATAAAAAAGGAATTACGTTCCATTTTCACACACTTGACTTGGGTCAGGAATCGGGCCTTTAATGTTTTGCAAATGGCCAGAGTTACGTTTCTTCTGTACAATGTTTTGAAAATCGAACAACATTGTTCCCAAAAAATGCTTGCATGTGTGTTGTTTCACATCTTCAAATAGTAAAAATAAAGAAAAATGACATTTGACTGGAACTGTGTGTCAAGTATTTGAGTGGCACACTAAGATAAATCAGGCCTAAAAAGGTGGAGGCGCTAGGGTTCGACTATGACTTCAGCATGCATTTATATATGTATGGATTCTCTCACCTGTGCTGTATGACCTCTAGGTCTTCCAGCTTCTCTGGGATCTCCATACTGTTGAGCCACTGCTCCTTCTCATCGATCCACATCTCGCAGGCGTCCGCCTCGCTGAACATCTTGTAGAGGGCCAGGGCGTCCTGCAGTGCCTGCTTTCTAAACCGGGTCAGCTCGGCCACCTCCTTGTAACGCTCCTCTATGCCTGCCAAACGGCCCTTGACCTGTTCCGACTGGACCTGCGCCTCAGGCAAGGCGCCCGCCTGCTCATGGAGCGCATCTATCACCGGCCGATAGCTGGCCACCTCGGCGGCGGCGTCCTTGTGTTTGCGCACCAGGGCCTGTGTGGAGAACTCGTCATGGCCCACCTCGCCACTGGACACGATGCGCAGGGCATCCAGGGTCCAGGCGTCGGCGTCATCTGCATCCACCTGGAACTGGTGCAGGGCATACGCTTCCTCCAGATGGGCCTTCCTCACGGCCGCCAGCTCCTCCAACGCTGCCCACTGCGCCCGCAGGTTGGTGATGCGTTCACGGATCTTGGCAGCTCCGAAATGGCCGCCGTCGGCCATGGCCTGGCCCTCAGTAATGGTGTGCTGCAGGTGACCTTCACGGCCACTCATCTCGTTCTCCAGGGTGCGGTGCTGGCTCAGCAGGCGCACAGTGCCCGTCAGGTCCTTGCCGCTCTCGTCCGACGCCAGGATCTGCTCCTTCTCACGGATCCAGCCCTCCTCCTCGGCCATCTCCCAGAAGAACTTCCAGAGGCGGTGGGACTCCTCCAGGCGGGCCCGTCGCTCGGCAGCCAGCTGGATCAGTTCCTGATAGCAGAACTCCATGTGTGCCACGCGGTCGCGTATTACCTGAGGGTCACAGGGCTTGTAAACTGTAGAGGAGACAGAACAGAGGCCCAGTTAGCATCTTGCAGGACCCACAGATTTACATTGTACTGTATATGTTATGACCATTCCGTTGCCTATTCCTTTAATGTTTATTTTTCCATTTGCTTGTATAGATCTTGCAAAATGTATGCTATACAACTGAACCGAAAAATTGTGTCTTGACATATATTATCATCATCAGTTAATAATACAAACAATATGATTCACAATTAGAATAATAGCAGTCGGAATGTTTAGGTCATTCTCACCATCGCCATCGATGGCAAACTTCTGAGCATTGTTGTTGACAGCTTTGACTCGGTCGGCCTGGATGCCGATGTCAGCCTCCACAAGGGCATGTTTCTGCAAGAGATCCTCCACTCCGAGCAGATGCTTCCCATAGTCCTGGGACAGTAGCATCATCTGTGTGGTAGAGATATAAAGGCATGACATACAGGCATGTGTGTTAGCAACATACAGGCACCTTCAATTACACTGGCCTTAGTTCGTCAGTTGCCAATATGAATCGTTTACTTTTTGTGCACTTCGAAACGCAATATGAGTATTTATTTTAAGGTGAGGAGAGGAAACTTTTTGAAACTTTTATAATTGAAATGTAAAAATCTATCCAAATCAACCACTACTGTAAGGTTTTCTATTTTTTTTATTAGTTAACCTTGTGTTCTGTTTCGTTGTTTTCTTGAACGTAGCCCTGTCTTTCATTTTTGTTAATTGATTTCACCTGGTCTCATCAGCTCCTTATTTAGATCAGTTCATTCTGTTTGTGCCTTTGTGAGGTATTGTTTGTTTTGACTCTACTAAGCCTTTTCCTAGCTCGTTTGTGAGAACCAGTTATAGCCTTCAGTCCTAGTTTTGATTCACCTGCCTGTTTGCCTACCTGTGTAAGACCATTGCCTGCCTGTGTATGACCATTGCCTGCCTGTGTATGACCATTGCCTGCCTGTGTATGACCATTGCCTGCCTGTGTATGACCATTGCCTGCCTGTGTATGACCATTGCCTGCCTGTGTATGACCATTGCCTGCCTGTGTATGACCATTGCCTGCCTGTGTATGACCATTGCCTGCCTGTGTATGACCATTGCCTGCCTGTGACCACGTTTACTGCTTTCTGTGAAGGTGAAACACGCTCTGCGTGTGAATCTACACCTTTTTCTCCCTGAGTATTCATTACAACTACCATCAACTCCCTTGTGACTCCTGTAAACCTAAGAAGATTCGATAGGTGGAAGCGATATGCGAGAATTCCACCCAGCCAATCAGAAAGGCAAGATGATGCAGTGCTTACAGTGCCAAACCAATCCTCTTGTATCTACAGGAGTGCCTAGGACGAGGTTCAGGTGTGCAGATTTGGAATTATTCAGCATTGGACTGACATACGCGAGTTAGTTTCACCATTGATACTGGTTAAAATTATTATTTAGAAGAGGGATGGGACATTAGGGTAATATTATTTGACACCCTCTACCGGAAATTTCACGCAAGATTAATACATTGTTTGACTTGAAATTACCTGTTTCCAATACATTGTTCACGTGTTAGTGAATTTTTATTTATTTAACCTTTATTTAACTAGGCAAGTCAGTTCAGAACAAATTCTTATTTACAATGACGGCCTACCAAAAGACCTCCTGCGGGGGCGGGGTCTAGGATATATATATATATATTTTTTTACAAATATAGGACAAAACACAGGACAAAACAACATGGTAGCAGCACAAAACATAGTTTCAAACATTATTGGGCACAGACAACAGCAGAAAGGGCAAGAAGGTAGAGACAACAATACATCACACAAACAAGCCACAACTATCAGTAGTGTCCATGATTTAGTCTTTGAATGAAGAGGTTGAAGAGTAAGAGTGAAAGCAGGGTAGATGAGGTAGAATGCATTTTGAACAATTCAATTTGTGTTACAATAAAAAATGAAATGTGCAATTATACATTTGGTCTTTCCAACAAAGTTTTAACAGATACATTTTCAGAAGGGTCCTCTCTCCATCTCTTACCTTCATCTCGTCCATCCAGTCCATGATGTAAAGCATCTCCTGGAAGACCCTCTGCAGACCCAAGTTCATCTCCAGGCGCTGGCGCCTCGACTTCAGAAGCTCCAGCAGGTACTCCCACAGCCGGATCACATTGTCCTTGCGTGCTGCGATTCGTTTGATGTCGTGGTATTTCTCTGCCTCCAGCTCCTTAGCAACGGACACCACGGCCTGCACACGCTCCTCGTAAGCTGTAATATCCGTCTCGATGGCCTCATGCTTCTTGGTGGCCGCGTCCACCGCTGGAAGGTCGAAGCCAAAGTTGTCCTGCGAGATAGAAGTGATGGGAATGGAATAGATTAAAATACAGTATATCCTAACAGTATTATATTGTATGGTTGGCAACATACTGGCATACAAGGAAGAAATACTCTCCATTTCTGTAAAGTTATCGTCTTTACAATTTGACAATGACATATAAAATACTATGCTTCCTTTAAAGGGGCAATCCGCAGTTGCTATTTTTGGATTTATACATTGATGTACCCATTGATTCTTGAGGAATATAACTTAGAAATGCTCGAGGGGCCTCTCGAGTGGTGCAGTGGTCTGCGTCACTACAGATCTGGGTTCGATACCGGGCTGTGTCGCAGCCGGCCGCGACCGGGAGACTCATGAGGTGACGCACAATTGGCCCAGAGTCGTTGGGTTATGGGGAGGGTTTGGCCAGCTGGGATTTCCTTGTCTTATCACGCTCTACCAACTGTCACACCCCATCAGAACCCCAAATATAAAGCTTTTTTTGCTCCAATGTTTGTAAACATTGTAAATGTAAACAAACACTGTATAGCCTCACTAGGGGGCAGTATTTTCATTTTTGGAAAAATAACGTTCCCAAAGTAAATGGGATATTTTGTCAGGACAAGAATATGCATATAATTGACAGCTAGGATAGAAAACACTCTAAAGTTTCCAAAACTGTAAAAATATTGTCTGTGAGTATAACAGAACTGATATTGCAGGCGAAAGCCTGAGAAAAATCCAATCCGGAAGTGACTCATGTTTTCAATGCTCTGCGTTCCAATGCGTCCCTATTGAGCAGTGAATGGGCTATCAACCAGATTACTTTTCTACTATTCCCCAACGTGCCTACAGCATTGTGACGTAGTTTCACGCCTTTATGTTGAAGAATAACCGTAAGCGGCTACATTGCGCAAGTGGTCACCTGATGGCTCTCAGAGTGATTCTTGCGTAAAATACAGAGGTAGCCATTTTTCCTCTCGCCCCTACTGAAAAACCAATTGTCCCGGTGGATATATTATCGAATAGATATTTGAAAAACACCTTGAGGATTGATTCTAAACAACGTTTGCCATGTTTCTGTCAATATTATGGAGCTCATTTGGAATATTTATTCGGCGTTGTCGTGACCGCAATTTCCGGTCGATTTCTCAGCCAAACGTGAAGAACAAACAGAGCTATTTCGCCCACCAAAATAATATTTTTGGAAAAAAGGAACATTTGCTATCTAACTGGGAGTCTCGTGAGTGAAAACATCTGAAGCTCATCAAAGGTAAACGATTTAATTTGATTGCTCTTCTGATTTTCGTGACCAATTTACCTGCTGCTAGCTAGACATAATGCTATGCTAGGCTATCGATAAACTTACACAAATGTTTGTCTTGCTTTGGCTGTAAAGCAAATTTTGAAAATCTGAGATGACAGGGTGATTAACAAAAGGCTAAGCTGTGTTTCAATATATTTCATTTGTGATTTTCATGAATAGGAATATTTTCTAGTAATATTTATGTCCGTTGCGTTATGCTAATTAGTGTCAGATGATGACAACGATCCCGTTTACGGGATGAGAGTTAAGTTAAGGATCCACCCCTTTTTTTTTTTAATTTGGGGCTAAAATGACATACCCAAATCTATTAACACAATTTAACACAATAGATATGGTTAAAGATAAAAACCAACCGTTCTTTTGTAATTTTTTTGTACCATCATCTTTGAAATGCAAGAGAAAGGCCATAATGTATTATTCCAGCCCAGGTGCAATTTAGATGTTGGCCAGTAGGTGGCAGCAGTGTATTTGCAAAGTTTTAGACTGATCCAATGAACCATTGCATTTCTGTTCAAAATGTTGTATCAAGACTGCCCAAATGTGCCTAATTTATTTATTAATAACGTTTCATGTTCAAAATTGTGCACTCTCCTCAAATAGTATGGTATTATTTTACTGTAATAGCTACTGTAAATTGGACAGTGCAGTTAGATTAACAAGAATGTAAGCTTTCTGCCAATATCAGATATGTCTATGTCCTGAGAAATGTTCTTGTTACTTACAACCTCATGCTAATCGCATTAGCCTACGTTAGCTCATTTTCCTGGTCCATCCCTCAGGTTATTGCCAAAACAGAGGCGGGGTGTCCCCTTTGTTATTGTTCCAACTGCAGATTGGCCCTGATTTCAGTTTGACAAAAGTAGGAAAGCAAATGAGATGTACCGTTTACATCTGCAGCACTTAATCTTAATGTGCACAGAGATGCTGCCATACCAGTATATTACACTGAATCTGTGTGTCCACCAAGTGGTGCAAAACTGTGAGAAAACAATGGCTGAGACATTTGTATTGACAATGATGTGGTAAAGTACTGTATTTTGTGTAAATAGGAGAAAAGTGTCACAATTGCTTTTTATAATTATTCTTTGTACGAGTGTGTGTGTCTATGGCTGTGCGACAAGCCGTTGGATTTCACTTAGCCAGTTGTCCCTCATGGCTACTTTGAGTGTTTGTGTGAGTATGTGCATACATATGCATGTGTGTTCTTCTATTTGTGCGCACACGTTTGTTTTTACCTGTGAGACGAGGCGCTGGTTCTCACTCAACCAGGTCTCCCTCATGGCAGCCTTGCGGTCAAAGCGGCGAGCCAGCTGCTCCAGTTTCTCCTGTCGAATCAGCTCTGTCCTCAGAGACAGCTCCCGCTCATGCTCCGCCTTCTCCAGTCTCTCCCAGGTCTACCATAGACAAAGTTAAACACACAATATTAATTCAGGTATGTCATATGGACAAGACAGACCAACATAATTTTTCTGTTAATTTCTAGACTATTCTACATGTTGAATTGCCACCATTTTCCACCAGTCTGTCTTGTACCTTACACATACACACTATGCCAATGGTGGATTAAACTCTTTCATAATCTCACAGTTTTATGTCCAGATGCAAAATGTATGAGTTGGCTGAATAACTCCCATTGTAATAATTATACCATAGTAAAACGCCTACTTACTAATAATAATAATACTACCACACACCAATGAAAGACTACCAAACACCCTGACACAGACAAACAGGAGAGAGAGATAATGAAACATCAAGTTTTTCACTAAGACAAAACATTGGTCAAGGCTTAGGGTAACTTTGACCCTTTATCTTGAGTCAGTTTAGCATTTTCTCCACTAATGGTAAAGGTTAGGATTGGGGGAAGGGAAACTGATCCTTAATCTGTACCTAGGGAAACGTCACCCTAAAGCGTTCGTCAGAGACTACAGGCATCACCTTGTTAATGTCAGAGATGAGTTTGCCCTCCCTGGGCATGTAGACTTTCTGATTGTTAGCCCTCATCTTGCTCTGGATGGTAAACAGAAGCACCTCCAGGTTGCCCTTCTCAGTAAACCTGATCGATAAAAAGGTAAGTGGTTTTGGGGGAGTGATATTTTGACAACGTATAAAAGGGCTAATGTCTAAACACATATCATATTACTTCCAAGTTTGCAGGGTTGCACTTATTTCAAAGCGTTTTTGGAATGCAACAGTCACGTCTTATTTCTGCATCGTTACATACTAAACATGCATACCTTATCGCTTCGATTCATGGATATAGCAGAACTAAAATGTTGAAGGAAATTCCACTACAAGCAGGAGAGAGGCGTGCACCCAGAATGTTGTGCCATTCATTAACATAAGGACTTGACATTTTTGCTTTAGGTAGTGGTAGTGGTTCAGAAATTTGGAACAAAGAATTTGTGATGTTCTGGGAATGTCACAGGAACAGTAACCAAAAAAGGGGTCAGGGAATGGCAAGGTAACTGGACCATGTTATACCTTGAGTAAATATTGTAGACATTTACAAATATTCTTAAGATGGTCTTAAAGCTGAAGATTGCCCATCTTGTCAGATCTCCATAAGTGCATAGGGGTTGCATTGGGGTATAGGGGATCATTTGGGATTGGGTGCTGGCGGGGGTTACTCACTTAGGGGGTTTCTCAACCGTGCGATATGTGTTGAAGGCTTGAAGCTGCTGCTGCACCCCGTTTAAAGAGTTGGCAAACTTGCGATTGTTGAGGATGATGATGGTCTGCTCGATCCACTCCAGCAGGTCTGAGGCCAGAGACTCGTACTTCTCAATCATCTTCTCTGTCTCAATGGCATTGTCCAGTACCTAGCGGAACAAAGAGTATTTGTTTTCTTTCTTTTAGTTTGGCCTTCCTGAAGTTCCAGATTGACAGTTTGCACTTTTGGTACTATTCAATTGGTTTCATTATGACCTCAATCAAGTACAGCTTGAAAGTTTTTATACCATTTGAATCCATATCTGAAAAGCTCTTACTCTGCCCCGAACAACTGAGGCAACTTGTTGACAACAACCCAACAAACAAACATGGAATTTGAGATAATAAATTGAGAATAAACGCTGAGTCACCTTCCCAATACGTTTCCCCTCGACTTTCAGGGCCTTCATTTTGGAGAAGTAGTGGTAGTATGTCACCACGTATGTGATGACAGACTTCTCATCGGGGTGGTCCACACTGATATCTGTGAAGCAAAAATTACATTTCTGATTGGTTAATACAATTTGTAAGTTATAGTGACAATGATTTGGAACATTATAAAAATATTAAAAGATCGCCTTTTGTATTTCATTATTTTGTATGACAGGGCAGTGGGAAGGTAAAGCAGGTGGAAAGTGGCAGACATGGCTCAAATCCCCATCGCCAGGGGGTATATGTAGTCTGGAGTATGCAGCACTATCACTGGACCAGTATCTGGCCCCTAGAGTATTTTAAACATTCCAGTTAAGATTTTTTACAATTTTATTACGTTTATTTGGATAACAAAAACATAAGTAACAGTACAGTTGTAGCCAAATGTTTTGCGAACGACACAAATATTAATTTCCAAAGTTTGCTGCCTCAGTGTCTTTAGATATTTTTGTCAGATGTTACTATGGAATACTGAAGTATAATTACAAGCATTTCATAAGTGTCAAAGATTAACAATTACATTTAGTTGATGCAAAGAGTCAATATTTGGTATTTTTCAAGACCTCTGCAATCCGCCCTGGCATGCTGTCAATTAACTTCTGGGCCACATCAAAGGCAGCAGATTCTTGGCAGCAGATGGCAGCAGATTCTTGCATAATCAATGCTTGGAGTTTGTCAGAATTTGTGGGGTATTGTTTGTCCACCCGCCTCTTGAGGATTGACCACAAGTTCTCAATGGGATTAAGGTCTGGGGAGTTTCCTGGCCATGGACTCAAAATATTGATGTTTTGTTCCCCAAGCCACTTACTTCAATTTTGCCTTATGGCAAGGTACTCCATCATACTGGAAAAGGCATTATTCGTCACCAAACTGTTCCTGGATGTTTGGGAGAAGTTGCTCTCAGAGGATGTGTTGGTACTATTATTTATTCATGGTTGTGAGTGAGCCCACTCCCTTGGCTGAGAAGCACCCACAAATGAATGGTCTCAAGATGCTTTACTGTTGGCATGACACAGGACTGATGGTAGCGCTTGTCTTTTCCGAACAAGCTTTTTTCCGGATGCCCCAAACAATCGGAAATGGGATTCGTCAGAGAAAATTACTTTACCCCAGTCCTCAGCAGTCCAATCCCTGTACCTTTTGCAGAATATCAGTCTGTCCCTGATGTTTTTCCTGGAGAGAAGTGGCTTCTTTGGTGCCCTTCTTGACACCAGGCCATCCTCCAAAAGTCTTCGCCTCACTGTGCGTGCAGATGCACTCACACCTGCCTGCTGCCAAACCTGAACAAGTTCTGTACTGGTGGTGCCCCGACCCCTCAACTGAATCAACTTTAGGAGACGTCCTGGCGCTTGCTGGAATTTCTTGGGCGCCCTCAAGCCTTCTCCACAACAATTGAACCGCTCTCCTTGAAGTTCTTGATGATCCGATAAGTGGTTGATTTAGGTGCAATCTTACTGGCAGCAATATCCTTGCCTGTGAAGCCCTTTTTGTGCAAAGCAATGATGATGGCACGAGTTTCCTTGAAGGTAACCATGGTTGACAGAGGAAGAACAATGATTCCAAGCACCACCCTCCTTTTGAAGCTTCTCAATCAGCATGACAGAGTGATCTCCAGCCTTGTCCTCGTCAACACTCACACCTGTGTTAACGAGAGAATCACTGACATGTTGTCAGCTGGTCCTTTTGTGGCATGGCTGAAATGCAGTGGAAATGTTTTTTGGGGGGATTAAGTTCATTTGCATGGCAAAGAGGGACGTTGCAATTAATCTGATCACTCTTCATAACATTCTGGAGTATATGTAAATTGCCATCATACAAACTGAGGCAGCAGACTTTGTGAAAATTAATATTTGCGTCATTCTCAAAACTTTTGGCCACAACTGTACACTGAGAAATTATGCGTTGCACCAGATTTAGCTATTTGCTATATGCACTCCTCTACTACATAGAAGAGCATAGAACAGAACTCACCCTCTGGGTCCAGGAGCTTGGTAAGCCCCAGATGCTGCTCAGCCAAATTGAAGGCATTCTGCAGGTTGTGGTGGGCATTTGACTTTTTCAGCTTGTCAAAGTCAATCAGGTCTGGCCTATACACGAGACAAAGCATCATACAACAGCACCAGTCACACAGTATACCACCAAATAATCACAAGGTAAATACCCAGATGTAATTTACCTGTTGAAATGTTAGTTATGTTCCAATATCTCAAAGATTCAACACAATTATACCATCTGACGTACAGTAATGCATCAATAAATCCCAGACACCAAAAAGTTGTTATTTGAACATTACTCTATTGTAAATAAGAAAATAAATCATCAGAAATGAGGGGCGCTGGAGGTGGGATAAAAAAAAAATATATATATATATATATATATATATATATATATATATATATATATATGGTCATTACAGACTGTGACATAAATCACAAACGATAATTGGTCTGAATTACATGAGAAAAATTATCTGAAATATGTTAGGAGCGTTGTAAAATGTGACCCACAAGGACATGAAGGATAGTTGATCAAACAGACTCTTGTTACCTGTGCTTATGGATGAGGGCATTGAATGCCATGCCGTCTCGCCAACTGGTGCTGAAGTTGTGAATGTTCACGTTTGGATAGCTATAAAGAACAAAACAGAGAACAACAGATATGACTATGTGTTCAATGTTCAAATTCATTCCCTAAGCAATTTCTATATAATTCAAGATTTGGATCTTCTTCTGGAATTTCTTTACTGACTTGTTCTGAAAGTAAATGAAAAAGTCACAATGGTGTTGCTGTCTAAATAAATGTATATCTTAAGGAGGATTGTTTAAGTCAAGCGGTGGAACTGAGAGCGGTAATGTAGATGACCCAAGTCTAAGTACTTCAAATCTCGAAGAAACGTGTCTGAAAGCAAGGTGACAGTCAATCACTCACCCAGCCGTCTTCATCTGGCACCAGAGGAGCAGGGCATCCTTGGCTGATCTCTTCTCCTTGTTGTCTCCATCAGTCTCAACGCTAATGTCCTGGATCTGTCACACAGACAATGATACAACAGCACTTGTGAACAGTCTCAAAAAAAAAAAAAAAATGAATTTTATTTGGCACATGCGCTGAATATAAGAGTTGTAGACTTTACTGTAAAATGCCTATTTATGAGCCCATTCCCAACAATGCAGTTAAAAAGATAAGAAAATGTGATTTAAAAAATACTAATAATAGTAATACATTAAAATAACAATTACATGGCTATATATAAGGAGTACTGGTACCGAGTCAATGTGCTGGGGATACAAGGTAGTTGAGGGGATTGAGTTAACGTGTAAATGTGGGTAAAAGTGACGAGGCGATCAGGATAGATAATAAACAGAGCAGTGGTAGCGTGTGGGAAGAGTGGGGAACAGTGTGAATGTGTGTGGGTGTATGTAGTGTGTGTATGTGTATGTTGAGAGGGTCGGTGTAGTATGTGTGTGTGTGTGTGGGTAGAGTCCAGTGAATGTGCATAGAGCCAGTGCAAGAGAGTCAGTGCAATAAAAAAAAAGGGAGTCAATGCAAATAGTCCGGGTAGCCATTTGATTAACTGATCAGCAGTCTGATGGCTTGGGGATAGAAGCTGTTCAGGAGCCTTTTTGGTCCCAGACTTGGCACTCCGGTACCACTTTCCGGAGAGAACAGTCTATGACTTGGATGACTGGAGTCTTTGACTTCCTCTGACACTGCCTGGTATAGTGGTCCTGGGCTTTACGCACTACCCGCTGTAGCGCCTTGCGGTCTGATGCCAAGCAGTTGCCATGCCAAGTGGTGTGCTCTCATACATTGCCTACATATCTTATTCGTGTCATAACATAATCTTTATGTAAATAATTGACTGTGTAATATGTGTGCTGAGGACAAGTTAGTATTAGATCACTGTTATAAAGGATGAGGCCTTACAGTAAATAAGCTTTCGACACTCTGCTGGAATGAAATCAGCATACTGGCCAACTCTCCTCATGGAGAGCAACTGGGTTTGTTGCTCACATACCAATAATAACATACCTGATTCAGATAACCGAGACCCTGCTGTACACAGGGGGTCTCCAGGATAATAATAGAACACTGGCTAAGTGAGAGTTCAAACCAGACAAATTGATGCATAAAAAACACAGCAATTCAATGGTTTTCAACGGGAGCAGTGCTTTGGGGGAGGCCCTCGGGTTTAGTTGCGCTGTCCGTTATATATGTTGCAAAGACTTATCCATCACCCAATTGAAAACCTAGAACAGCATTTCTAGCAAATCATTTCTCCCCACCAGACATACGTTTTGGTTTGAAGACTCTCTTACCTGGAACCTGAGAATGATGGTCCAGATGAGGCCCAGGGTGAGGCGATGGTTGCCGTCAACAATGTCATGTGAGCCCATGTTTTCCAGGTGGACCCTCTGATCCTTGAGGAACTGCAGGGCCTTGTCCACATTCTCCAGGCAGTGGATACGCATCCGTCCCCTGGTGGGCTTGGGCTGGGGAGACAGAACAGGACACCGAACACGTCAGCTACAAGAGATTTAGATGTTTTTATTTAAATTTTTAGTCATTTATCAGACACTCTTATCCAGAGCAACTTACAATCAGTTGAGAGTGGCTGTAGGTTAAAAAAAGAAGTTGGTGACACTTTATTTCTTGTTATAAGCGTGTACAGTATGTGCCCTTACACTGTCTAATTATAAGGCTTCCCCAAAAAATTATAGGATCATACATGCCCATGGCATCATAATGCATTATACTTGTTGGCCTAAAGATAAAGGGATAGTTCACCCATATTACAGAAAATTACACATTGCTTTGTCTATGGACAAGGTATGACAGCCAGCCATGCTTTGGTTTAGTTTTCCTGTCACCGTTTTAGCATTTGTGGCATAAATCCCATACAAGTCATGGTACCGATATTAGCATTTTTTGCACATCAAGTCCAAATATTCCAAAAGTATCTGAAATTGATTGTGAGGATAATATCGGTCCCATGACTTGAATGGGATTTGTGCCACAAATTCTAACACGTTAGCATGTGGAAACAGTGCCAGTGAAACTAAACCAAAGCATGGATTGCTGTCATACACTTTTTTACATTTTACAGACGCTCTTATCCAGAGCGACTTCATACTTTAAAAAAAAGAAATTCATACTGGTCCCTCATAGGAATCTAACCCACCACCCTGGCGCTGCAAGCAGCATGCTCTATCAACCAGCTCTACCAACATAGTTACACAGAACTTGTCCATACCTTTTCCATAGACTGCTTACAGGGTAAGGAAACCAATATGTCATTTAGTAATTTGGCCTGGCTCATTGAAGTCATGACTCTGTGCAGACCAGTGAAGTTCTTCCACACTGATCTCAACAAACCATTTCTGTATAGATCTCTCTTTGTGCACGGGTGCATTGTCATGCTGAAACATGAAAGGGCCTTCCCCAAACTGTTGACACAAAGTTGGAAGCACAGAATTGTATAGAATGTCATTGTATGCTGTAGCGTTAAGATTTCCCTTCAGTGGAACTAAGGGGCCTTGCCTGAACCATGAAAAACAGCCCCTGACCACTCCTCCACAAAACTTTACATTTGGCACTATGCATTGAAGCAGATAGCATTCTCCTGGCATCCACCAAATCCAGATTAGTCCGTCGGGCTGCCAGATGGTGAAGAGTGATTCATCACTCCAGAGAAAGCGTTTCCACTGCGCCAGAGTCCAATGTCGGTGAGCTTTACACCACTTCAGCCGATGCTTGGCATTGCGCATGGTGATCTTAGGCTTGTGTGCGGCTGCTCGGCCATGGAAACCCATTTCTATAAGCTTCCGACAAACCGTTAATGTGCTAACATTGCTTTCAGAGGCAGTTTGGTACTCGTTAGTGAGTTTTGCAATGGAAGACAGATGATTTTTACACCCTATGGACTCGCCAGTCCCGTTCTATGAGCTTGTGTGGCCTATCACTTCTCGTCTGAGCCGTTGTTGCTCCTAGACATTTCCACTTCAAAATAGCAGCACTTACAGTTGACCGGGCAGCTGTAACAGGGCAGAAATTTGATAAACTGACTTGTTGGAAAGGTGGCATCCTATGACGGTGCCACGTTGAAAGTCACTGAGCTCTTCAGTAAGGCCATTACACTACCAATGTTGTCTATAGAGACAACATATTTATATTTTATACACCTGTCAGCAACGGGTGTGGTTGAAATAGCCAAATCGTCTCATTTGAAGGAGTGTCCACATACTTCTGGATATACTCTATAGTGTATCACACTTTTACAATTGCCTGGTAGTCTACATGAAATCAAAAGTGCAATCATGGTTGCAAATTCAACCTGACCACCAAAAAAAGTCCTAAAATTGAAAACTTAAATCTATTTCAAGCTCACCTCAAATACATTCAAGTTTAAGTATATGACGTGGGTTTTATATACACAACATGGCACTTCTTCACCCTCCTAAAAGCAGAGGATGCAGCTGACCATTTTAATCTGATGAAAGTCAATGAGTAACCTGGCAATAAAGCAGCCCTCTGCCCTCTGATGTGCGTGGAGACTTTACTCTGAGGTGTGGTTTTGGAGGAGCAGAAGAGGGGGGGGGACTAGGCCTTTTTGCAGGCAGGGGGAAGTCAACCCTATTCAATCAAAACCGCTATCTGGGTATAACATTAAAAAAATTGGAAGCAGGCACGTTTGGATTGAAGTACTCAGCAAAACTGAGTCAATAGTGTAAAACAAAAACATAACTGCTTACTTCATTTAAAATACAGCACTGTACATGCCTAGTTTTTCACTGTGTTGAAAGAAGAAAATGTATCCCCGAAAACAGATGGTTTGAAGAATTAAAAAATGTACTTACTGTATCTTAACACCATTTGATTGACACCCAAGTGAGAGTGAAAGCAAAATCCCTATTCAACTCCTATTGCTGAGTCAGTCAGCACAATACACTGCTGACCTCTAAGGCATATATGTGTGTGTGTGTGTGTGTGTGTGTGTGTGTGTGTGTGTGTGTGTGTGTGTGTGTGTGTGTGTGTGTATGTACATGTTCGCCTGAGTGTGCTGTGTGATGGCGCAGCTCTTTGAGATGCAGATTTATACTCTGTAGGAGCCGGGAGTGCAGCGCCAGCTGAGTAACAATGACATAAGCACTTTTCTACCAGACCATGAGATCATGTAAAGGAAGCCTCATTCCTACAGTCTCTACAGGTTCTCTTTCCTTAATCATTGCTGAAAGATGACGCACAAAATGTGGGGAGACCATGGCTTGCATTTTATATGCAATGCATGTACGTACACACACAGCTGGGTATTCTACATTTTAGCAGACGTTCTTATCCAGAGCAACTAGGGATAAGTGTCGTGCTCAAGGGCACATGAACAGATTGTTCAACTAGTTGGCTTAGGGATTCGAACCAGTGACCTTTCATTTACAGGTCCAATGCTCTTAACCGCTGGTAAGCACATTCTGTATGTATAGATTCTTGAATTATGTCATAAAAAAAGTGCTAGGTAGTGACAAAAAAGATATTCAGTGCTGATGAGAGGTGACGTACTGGTAAAAACATAGGTGGGTAAACTCTGATAGCTGTAAATAAAGTAGTAGTCCCTACAGTAAGTGGGTAAATGCTCGCACAAAATAAAAAAAGGTCTGTAAATGACATTTAGGTGTTTTTATCCTCCACTACACCACTACTTCTCAGTGCTTATTAATACATGACTTGAGTACGATCTATTTACTGGTTTCCATGATACCTGAAGAGACACATAACAGGGTCAGAAGAACACTGGTATGGGGCCTATGCAAGTCGAATCATCCTCCTATGTGTTGCACAATATCCTGGTAACCTAATATGGTACCAGACCTGGGTTCAAATAGTATTTACAATCTTTCAAATACCTGGAGTTTTTTTACTTGAGCCTGCCTGCAGTGCCAGATGGGCAGGCTTTGCAGTTTTGGGACTATTCCATTGTTAACATTGCGCCAGGAAAGGTCAGTCAAGCGCAGCTTAAGTAATTGAACAATTCCAAATACTATTTGGTCCCATGCCTCTACCTGGCAAATAGCTGTTACCTGCTGTGCCTAAACTCAAATCGAGTTACACATTGACCAGGAAAGTGACAAATTAAACCCGACACAAGGCATGCCCAGAGGAAGTAATTCATGTCTTGTAGTCCTTTATCACAATAGGAAATGCAAAAATAGGAGTTGGGGATTACAACAGCCAAGTACCGTAATACAATACAATAGAATTGTATTGACACGAGACCCATCCGCATCTGGGTCTCGTGTCATGATATCCACTACATTTTTTTCATTGATCAGGGCCTGGGACTGATTTAGACCAGGGACTGATTTAGACCAGGGAACACAAGGTGTGTACAATAAATTCAGGTAGAACAGAAAACCAGCAGGCTCCGGACCTCATAGGGTAAGAGTTGCGTACCCCTGCAATAGAGTATCCTTGCTAGATTACATTATGGGCTGTGCCTTGTTGGGTATTTTCTAATAGAGTGAGATATCTTACGGGCACCTTGTACACGATAACAAGTCTGGACAGCGGACCCTTTAATGATATATGGCTCTGACCGTGTGGAAATCTTTTCCCGACATCAGCAACAACAAACAATCCCAGACAGCCCACCTGCTTCAATAACTGCACTTTAGTAATATACACTGAATGTTCAAAACAGACTGACCAGGTGAATTCAGATGAAAGCTAGTGTAGATGAAGGGGAGGAGACAGGTAAAAGAAAGATTTTTAAGTACTGAGACATGAATGGCGTATGTGAGCCATTCAGATGTTGAATGGGAAAGACAAAATATTTAAGTGCCTTTGAACGGTCTATGGTAGTAGGTGCATCAGTTTGAGTGTGATAAGAACTGCAATACTGCTTGTTTTTTTTTCCGCAATTAACTGTTTAGTGTGTATCAAGAATGGTCCACCACCCATAGGACATCCAGTCCCCCACCAGGATGTCCAGCACCAGAACATTACAGGCATTTCCGGGAGATAGCGGGTTGACTGGCATGTCGGACCCCATGAACACTGGGTACTGCGGGTCGCTACAGTACTGTATGTATCATGGGTCTTTCCACCAATGTAACTTAGTTCCAAAAAACATTTGATTTCACCAAATTTTAACATTCTATCATAAACACGTTTTCCCATGTCAAGAGGTTAAATGAAAAAAATCACTTTAGTAGGTGCCAAAAATTTAACCGGGTTGGCGATTTCATCTTAAATCAGTCAGAAATCTCATTGTGACAGGGGGAATGGAAGCTTGTTGTGTGCAACAGGGAGTGGTAATTGAATGCAAACTTCACAAAAATGGAATTGTTAAAACCTTTCCAGCCTGTCTATCTATGGGAAACAGGGTTGACGTGTTATGCTCAAACCGCTCAGTTTTCCACCACAAAATACCATGAAAATTGCAAAAGAGTAGAACAAACTGAAAAGCTTTTACACTGATTTGACTATTAGATGTTCAATGTTTCTTTAGGAAAAAAAAGAAAAAGTGTCACCTCATTAAAATGAGTGTTCAGTTCACGTAGCAGGGCTGACCTTAAAACGAGGGACAGATGTAAATGAATCAGTAATCACAAGAAATAAATCATCTTCAGAAATGACAAACTTAGGCATTACAATGATGGTGAAACTTGGAGAAATCTTCCTAGAATTACACAGGGTTGACGGAGGGACATGTCAAAATGCTGAATTTTGGCACTTTAGTATGTCTTTATTCGTATTAATTGAAGTATTCAGTTCTCCGTGTGGTCAATATTAAAAGGGCACTTAATTTAATATAACACGCTTTTAAAATGCAATATAGATGCAAAACTGCTACTTAAAATATCAAAGTAGTAGAAGTTCTGATCTAGGATCAGGTCCTCCCTGCCCATGTAATCTTATTCATTGTGATCTAAAAGGCTAAACTGATCCATATAAGCCCAGGTAGCACGGTACTCACCAGTCTCTCCCCAGACAGCACCTCCAGCAGTTTGATGAGCATGCGTCCATCACTCAGGTCCCTGTACAGGTCCGTGATGCGGCAGGACACCCGGGAGAGGTGAGAGTTCACCCATTTGGTGAAGGTCTTCTTCTGCACCGCTTCGCGCTCATCTGGAGAGAAAAGAAGACAGGGAATAAAATTAAGAAGGAAGAAATAAAGAGAAGCTATGTCAAAGTGATATGTCATTAAATTAATTGGGATATGAAACAAGTGAATTCCTGATGACGGATAAGCAGAGTTGGGGTAAAAAAACAACATTTTAGCAGACATGCTTATCAAGAGAGACTTACAGGAGCAGTTAGGGTTAAGTGCGTTGCTCAAGGGCACATCGGCAGATTTTTTTACATAGTCGGCTCAGGGTTTTGAACCAGTGACCTTGTGGTTACTGGCCCAACACTCTTAACTGCTAGGCTACCTGCTGCCCTATGTTTGCCAAATTAGCAGTGTTGGGGAGTAGTGAACTACATGTAGTTCAACTAGTAATTAAACTACATTTTGCAGTAGCTTGGTGGTAGATGAAATTAAAATCTTGGTCGTGTAGTTAATTGCTTTTTGACCATGTAGCCGTGTAGCTAACTACTGGAACAACACACTACTTTTTGGCAAAAAGAGAAGAAAATATGGATGGAATACACAGTATTTTATCATTTGTGGGGCATCAGACGTTCCTAAATCTCACTCGAAATATCGTTTTTGTCTTTAAGAGTGATCTGTTTTGCAATTTGTAATCTATGACATTTAAGATATAGATATTACAATTTTCCCAATATAGCTTTGATGTAGTGAACTACTTTGTCAAAGTAGCTTTAGTTAAGGCTATGGAAGATAATAATGCTGGAACAAGACATTGAAGTATAGTTAACAGCTCACACTGTCCCTATACAGCCCGGTCTTTTAATTTCAAGTCTGAAATACTAATACTTGAAATACTTCAAGTCTGAAGTAATAATAGAGTAGTGATCTAACTAATCAACTACTGTAATCATCCCCTGATTAACTGAATAAGGTGTTTTAGTGCTGGGCTAAAGCATATTTCAAATGTGTACTCCCTGGGTCCCCAAGGCTAGATTGAAAATGTCAATAAGATTGTAAGACTGCCATTCAGATGTAACACTTTTTACGTAAACAAAATAAATACTGTGTTGCTAAGTATTGTGGCAAATGATGGAACCCATGTGTTGTTATATACAGTAATGATACTCATTGTATAATATGAGAGGTTTTGGTCATTGTGGGTGATTGGCCCGCTTTGTCACATGCAACTCATCATCCTTTCATGATCCAGATATTAAAACAACTAGACTGGATTGGGACTGGTGGCCTTGCCTCTTCAGACCTATTGCAGAATGTCTTACAGCTTCCTCTCCTGGTCTCTCCATCTCCACTGAGATGAAGGAAATGGACAGGTGAATGCAAATGCTTGATAGACGGTCGACCATATTGTTTGCCATCTGTTCTGGGTTCTCAGGACAGTGTGCATGAAAGTGAGGAGACAAGGGGAGAAAGCCACTGCAGACTAATGAGGTATATCCATAGCATTAAAATGTTTTTCAAAAAAAGTGAAAGTGGGAATCCTGTTTATGTTCGGGGCCCTTGACAGGGACAATGCCCCACCCTCTGGCTCAGAGTTCATATCCATGAACACAAGGCAGGTTTATTTATAATCCTCCCCAATTTTCCTGTTATTGCATTCCTTATCCCTGCAAAGACGTAAGCATGCGATTTGATTTTTATTTTATTTCACCTTTATTTAACCAGGTAGGCTAGTTGAGAACAAGTTCTCATTTGCAACTGCGACCTGGCCAAGATAAAGCATAGCAGTGTGAGCATACAACAAAGAGTTACACATGGAGTAAACAATTAACAAGTCAATAACACAGTAGAAAACAAAGGGGGGGTCTATATACAATGTGTGCAAAAGGCATGAGGAGGTAGGCAAATAATTACAATTTTGCTGATTAACACTGGAGTGATAAAAGATCAGATGGTCATGTACAGGTAGAGATATTGGTGTGCAGAAGAGCAGAAAAGTAAATAAATAAAAACAGTATGGGGATGAGGTAGGTGAAAAGGGTGGGCTATTTACCAATAGACTATGTACAGCTGCAGCGATCGGTTAGCTGCTCAGATAGCTGATGTTTGAAGTTGGTGAGGGAGATAAAAGTCTCCAACTTCAGCGATTTTTGCAATTCGTTCCAGTCACAGGCAGCAGAGTACTGGAACGAAAGGCGGCCAAATGAGGTGTTGGCTTTAGGGATGATCAGTGAGATACACCTGCTGGAGCGCGTGCTACGGATGGGTGTTGCCATCGTGACCAGTGAGCTGAGATAAGGCGGAGCTTTACCTAGCATAGACTTGTAGATGACCTGGAGCCAGTGGGTCTGGCGACGAATATGTAGCGAGGGCCAGCCGACTAGAGCATACAAGTCGCAGTGGTGGGTGGTATAAGGTGCTTTAGTGACAAAACGGATGGCACTGTGATAGACTGCATCCAGTTTGCTGAGTAGAGTGTTGGAAGCCATTTTGTTTGTTTGCCACATGACGGAATGAGAGCGATGACCTTGCCGCATGCAGGGCTGGCTGCACCTTGCAATGAACTCCAAGGCCCTCTTGACTTTTTTGTTGTGAGTGATTTATTTGACACGTTTGACGATTTTGCCGAAAGAATAACAATTGTAGAAGGTCGAACCTATTCCTCACCCCCCCCCCCCCCGCGCAACACAAACGCATCTGGTCTTATCGTTAGGTAAACACACAGCTCCCGTACTATTAACACAGGTTGAAGAGTAAAGTTATAGCTGTTTAACAACAAAAAAACTGATGCCAATAAAGACGATTTCAGGTCGTTCATTAAAACAAGGCTACGTCAGGAAGTTTGTCATTTTTCAGAGACCTTGGGCTGATGGGGAAATGATTGCAGTATCTCCAAGGGCCAAGTAGGGGGATATGGTTAAGAGAAAAACATCATTGATTATGTGAAATGACAACCATGCTTTTTTAAATGATTCCAATGTCATCTCAATGCCATTTTTATCAGATGATCGCTTTAGGACCTTGATGCAATAGAGGAAGTTCAATTCAATCAATACTACTAATATTTTTTGGGGGGGGGTTAAGTGCCACCAATTGAGATTCTTAGTTTGTGCTATAAAATGTCTGTTGGTATAAAGAGGTTTTAGTATCAATCGTTATGGTAAGTAGCTAGGTTTCCATCCAAATGGTGACAGATTTGAATGTGACAAAACTATTGGTAGAGTTAGAATCTGCAGATTTTCTTTATGCAGATTTTCTCACCAGTGTGTGTGTACAGAAAACAGACTTTTTTCGGTTAAAAATCAGTGCGTGATGATTTAAAGTTCAATGTGATTCCAACTCTACCAATAGTTTCGTCACAAAATAGCAGTGATGTAAAGTACTTTACAGTGATGTAAACATACTTTAAAGTACTATTTAAGTAGTTTTTTGGTATCTTTACTATCTATATTTTTGATAACTTTTACTTCACTACATTCCTAAAGAAAGTTATGTATTTTTTACTCCATACATTTCCCCAAACAAAAGTACCTGTTACATTTAGAATGGCTAGCAGAACAGGAAAATTGTCAAATTCAGGCACTTACTGCATCAAGAGAACATCCCTGGTCATTCCTATCGCCTCTTAAAGAAGAAGTTACAGGTCTGTGAGAGCCAGAAATCTTGCTTGTTTGTAGGTGACCAAATACTTATTTCCACCATAATTTGCAAATAAATTCATTAATGATCCTACAATGTGATTTTCTGGATTTTCTTTCTAATTTTGTCTGTCATAGTTGAAGTGTACCTATGATGAAAATTACATAATCTTTTTAAGTGGGAGAACTTGCACAATTGGTGGCTGACTAAATACAGTGGGGAAAAAAAGTATATCACTGTATCATCTGCATACATTTGAACTTCAGACCCAGTACAGACAGAAGGCAGATCATTAATGTACAGGCTGAACAGGAGGGGCCCCAGTATTGACCCTTGGGGCATGCCCACGTCATAGCTAAGAGTCGGCGACAGCTCATTGCACGGAGTTCTGCCTTCAAGGTATGATTTCATCTATCTCAAGGCATCAGGGGAAAAGTTGAACTTGGACAATTTTATGATGAGAATCTTATGGTTAGCAGTATCAAAAGCCTTCCTTAGGTCCAGAAACACAGCTCCAACAACACCCCCTTTGTCCATCTTGGACTTCACATTTTCCAGAAGAAAGCAGTTGGCAGTTTTTGTGGAGTGTTTCGCTCTGAAGCCAAACTGCATGGAGTGTAATGTGAATGTTGAGGTGGGCAATCAGTTGTTCTGCTACACACTTTTCAATAACCTTTGACACCACAGGTAGTATACGAATGGGCCTGTAGTTACTCACGTCAGCAGGGTCGCCTGATTTAAAGATGGCCGTTATTATGGCCGACTTCCATACCCTTGGAAACACCCCGAGACCAATAGATGTGTTGGTGACCTTAGTAATGGGGCCAATGAGTGACTCTTTGTAGTTTTTAAGAAAGGTAGAGTCCAGCCCAAACACATCTTTGGCTCTAGAGTTCTTTAGTGAGCTAATCACCTTGTTCACCTTTGACTCAGAAACCTCCCTTATGATGAAGACAGGTTGAGCATCATTTACTAGCACTGAGCCCAAGAAACCAGTGGAGGGGTTCTGTGTCAGTACACTGACAGAGTCAATAAAGTAGGAATTGAAGGCTATTACTATTTCGACTGCATCCTGTGTTAGATTGTTATTCACCATGATTTCTAGTCTTATTGCAGTGTTACTATGGTCTTTCCCTGTTACCGTTTTTAGATTCTCCCAGATCAGTTGAGAATTTCCCTTTGCTTCAGCAATTATATTAATAAAAAAAGTTTGCCTTGGCCTGTTTGATTTCTTTCATCACCTTATTTCTCAACACGGTAAACCTACGTCTGTCATGCTCTAATTTGGATCTTAGGGCTATTTTTAGAGCATAATCTCGTTCTTTCATCAATTTCCAGATTTCTCCATTTAGCCAAGAAAGAGTGCTCTTTTGGCCAGGTTTGGATTAGATTTTCTTTAGGAAACCATTTATTGTAGTCTGGATTGTGAATAGAAAAACTTGACTATCAGCTTCCACGTCTGTATAGGACAAGAAATCATTCCAGTTAATTCCCTAAATTGCGTTTTCAAAATAGCTTAATTCACTCTTAGGTATTCTTAGTTGATCCGGCTTTCTAACAGTAGAGAGGTTAAACCTGCTCTTAGACAGCTTTCTGGCTATAAGTGTCAGATTATGATCAGATAGCCCAGTAACCATATTGAATGATTTAGTCACTCTCTCTGGTTTATTAATGAACACCAAATCAATCTGTGTTTTAGAGCAACAAGTCACCCTGGTTGGCCCTTTAACAAGCTGTGTAAGGTCAAAGGTATTAGTGATTGTTTGAGGGTTTTCCTACAAAACTTGTCTTCATAATTAATATTAAAATCTCCCATTAAGATTACCTCTTTCCCAAAGTCACATTCCCTAAGCATGTTAAACTGATCAAAAAACACACTTTTGGTGGAAGGTGGCCTATGCATTCCAATAAGGGTAAAAGACATTTGGGGAGACAGGCCAATACATTCTAGTTCATTATCACATGACCAGTCAATTTGTTTACATCGGATATGTTCTTTAATGTAAATCATCACACACCCTCCTCTTCCTTCAATCCTGTCTCTCCTGAAAACATTGTAGCCAATCACAATCAAAGCAGCATATGGAGAGTGTTTATGGAGCCGTGTCTCTGAAGCAGAGGAAGTCAAGGTTGGAGTCTGAGTCGATGTTGAATTTGATCACTTTTTGGAATTGCACTACGAATGTTCAAGTGCCAACCCTAGTAATCCCTTGGGCTTAACTCGTGGGTCCCAGATGACACATTGAAAAAAAGTGACATTTTCTGTGTTTTCTGACGGGTGTGTTTAGGCCAATTTGTTTTGTTTTGATTATGGGCAGTTCGGTAGCGCAATTAACAATCCCTCCCGCCTGCCCTGGATGCGGGGAACTAATTAAAACAGCCTGCGTACCAGAAGCAGAGTCAGGGAACGCACATTGCGACTTGGATATGTTTGAAGAGTTAAAATCTATCCTGGAGCCGGGTGAGCCGAGAGAAACCATGGGACCATAGCACTCACCCACTTCCACAGAGGCAACGATCAGCTCCATAAAAACTCTCCATATGCTGCTTTGATTGTGCCTGGCTACAATGTTTTCACGAGGCCATCCACCGCTTTCCACTCCGGTGAGCATCGCTGGCTCGGTGATGTTGGGCCCAGGGTTGAGTTGCACAACCCCGGAGAGCAGGAGGGTAGTGAACAGGTAGTTTAACAGTTTCCGATAAATGTTGGACTTGTGTTTGTTACGCCTACGCGGTTCAGTGGAATAGGGAGCGAGGTAGACTTGGCCATTATTCAGAACATTATGGTACGCTGTGTACTGTCCGCTCCAGTGGAACGGTGAACATGTGTTTGGTGTTGGTATTCTCCGGTAGTAGACTGGTTTCATCCCAGCAAGGACGCACTGAGATTATCAGTAGAGCAGCTACATAACTGACAATCACGGCAGAGTACTGGAGAAAAAAAACACACAATTGCGCTTTAACTCTTTGCATGAGTTGCTTAGCTGGGGTCGGCGTACACCTGGTGGTTTAGATAAAATTACAGCATTCGAATGAGAAGCCGCACCACCCTGTCTTCCGTCCGCCATTTCGTTACATGTACTTTACTAGCATAACAAGGTTGGATACAGGCCTATCGTGACATGTACTTTACTAGCATAAAAAGGTTGGATGGCAACCTTTTTAGTGTCACTAAAAAACATGCAAACGGTAATTGCATTGGAAGGTACATTCATTGGAGGGTACATATTTTGTACATCATACTTAATGCTATTTGACCCTGTTCTTATCCAAATTTCATCTATATGAGCGCATGGAATACTGCTGTGTCAGTTTCTGTGTCTTAAGTAGAAATTGTCCACAAATATTGAATTGTAAAAGTCTGTTATATTAATTGAAGTGCCCTTTAATATGGACCACATGGAAAATTCCATAAATCTGATTTTTATATGAATAAAGACTTGCTATTAGTGATTCATTTTATGCAGGAAAAAAAACCTGTCCCTCTTTTAAGGTCAACTGAGGGAAATGTTTAGCATTTTATACAGGAGTAATAAAGGCCTAGTGCACTAATTTGGTGGGAATTTATTTTACTTAATTTTGTAAATATATTTTTTATATTCATTATCTATTTATTGTGATTTATCAGGGGGTGCCAGCACCCTCAGCACACCTACTTCCCGCGGCTATGCAAATGGAACCTAATTTGTGGAATAAGCCATATACTCAAGTATATCCACTTATTTATCGGAGGCTATTCATGAATTTCTTACTATTGCACTGATTAATAGGGTCCTTTAGCCCTAATCGTGTTGGATATCACTCTCTTCCAGAGAAAATCATCCCAAATTATGACCTTGACTTGACCCACAGCTCTATTGTCTTTAGAGTTCAGGAACAAAGAAGTCAATCTAACCAGCTGGGATATGAGCAGTCTGGTCATCATGACTGACACAGAATAGAAACTATTGATTTATTGACGCATCTTGTATCTCTATCCTGGGGGCTAACTCTCCAGTTCCCAAAAGCTAATCTCTCATCTTATCTCAACAGGGATGCACATTCATTCAAATTCCAGTTTGGTTTCTTTTCTCTCAATTTTTTCCTCTTTCCAGGTTTCGGCAGGAAAAGGAGATCTTGATTAGGGCACTACTCAGGAATTGCAGAGTTCAAGGCACTTTGGATCACTACCCCACCCTTAGCTGGAAGGAAATACTGAATGTGGTGAAAGATTCGAATGATTGGAAGAGACTGAAAACAATCATTCAGAGGGACAACAATAACAACAGCCATTTTGTTTAGGCCTAGATATATATATGATATAGCATTCATTGGCAAACTAACAAATGAACAGACTAGAAATCAGTATCCAAGGATGAAAAACAAAGGTGAAAGACTGGACATCTTAGTGAAGCAGTTCAAAGGTTGCTTCCTTCTTCCCTCACTGTTGAATCAACATCCTGTGGTGTGTGGCGGGCCAGAAGATTGAAATTCTTCCTGTGTGTAAGGGCTGGATTAATGGATGAGGTTACACTGCCATGTTTAGAGGGGTGACTAACCACAGGACAAATGCGTTGTCAAATCCACATCCAACTTTGGTTGATATTTGATTGAGTTGTCATACAGGAAGTCAACTTCATGCAAAACCTGAAATGCTACTGTTGATTGTTGTTTGAAAACTAGATCGAAATTATACCAAAACTGTGTGTGTTAATGATGTTTTGCCCACCAGCAATGTTGATGTAATAATATTATGCTGACAAAACACATGGGAAAACAAGGAAACATAAATACCAGGTACCGTACTTGACAAGATGTCTCCATGTCATAAAGTGGATAAAGTCCCTCCATTGATAGAAGGGTAAAACAGATCATCGGTCAGATAAGTCATGGTGTTATTAAAGAACAAACAGTCCATCTGCCATAAAGCCTCAGATTATCACACAGGCAACTACCAACAGCTATATACTTCAAATCAATGACTCAACGTCAACATTTCCTTGGCAGTCAATGCCTGGCAAAAGGGAAAATAAAGCACTAAACAGAACATGGCTTTGTGTCCATTTACACACAGTTAAAACATTCACTACATTTCAGTATCACTCACTCTTATTTATGTCTTTGAATTATCTGACATGTTTTATCATTACTTTACTTTACGGTAAAGATGTGGTTGAAAATCTCAAGATCATTCTTACTATTCTCAAAAGTCATAATAGCACTATATTTTACAGTAGTTTCCACTGGTATTTACCTGGTATTAACTAGGACGATGGCCGGAATTCAATCCGATCACACTTCGTTGACAATGCACCTTTAAAGGTAATTTCCGATTTAGCCGACATATGCAGCGTTTACTGTGAATGCGTCCCAAAAGCAGAAAACAACCTTTAAAAGCTGCATTATTGACCAAACACGATTAGATTTAATCCCAGCCTATGCAAATATTATTCTCTGGTACTTACTTATCAGAATTCAACAACTGAGGGCATAACAGAAGTTAACATTCAATACTATATTTCGGGGGTATCCTGCAAATGGGGAGTCAAGGTCAAATAGTCGGTCAGTGTAGCTAAATCGAGTAAATCAAACTTGTTAAGGCCATAACTGCACTCTTTTTCAACACGCTCTCTCAAGTTTGCCCCCTTCCCCAACCAACCCATTCAAAGACAGTTCCATAACTTTCTGTTGCCGTCTTTTTTGTCTTTCCATAAAATATTTTCTTGCCAGCAGAACAGGCGTTCATTTAGAGACTTGACTGTGGTGGAAACCGGGTTGGCAGGGGCCTGTTTGCCGACAAAAGTATTACTTCAGCACTCAAGTCTGTGTGGTGGTAGTCCAGGTCATTGGTGTGGAGAAAGAGCTACAGTCTGGTACAAAAGCGACTGGAGTGCATCTAAGAAAATCTTTTTACACTATTGTTCCGACCCAAACAATATAACGTTCGATCGGATATTGTCTTTTCACACTGTCCTTTCCAGCACGGCTTTAGCAACTATGGTGGATATGTAACCAAGCCAGCGCAAGCTTGTCAAAGCAAATGATTAACCTAAAAAAAACACTTCAAGGACTCAGATTAAGCCTACTCTTGGATAAAAAAGGAGCAATGGAAAATCTCCATTAAAAGTGCTTTTAAGTACAGGAGTACAACCAGCCTTAAATGTATTCGATAAAACAGAACAATTCATGAGACCTGACAATGCACTTTCAATTTCCTTTCGTTTGATACAGCCACGGGAACACAAAATGATTTGCTAAATGTTTTTCACAGTTCATGTCTGTTTGTAAAAGGTCACTGGCACAATGACACCATGTAGCTATGCTGAAAATATAACACATTTATGTTACTATGAACCAGAGAGCTCTGCCTAATATCAGGTCATGCGATAGACTAGAGTCCTGTCTTGGGGACGTACTTGTACATCAAGCTGTCTCATGCTACAGAAACAGGAGAACTGTTCTATGACCAATTCTGGGTGGAACAAGGCTACTACTTACTCTGGCTAAAATCAAGGGTCACAGGGATTCAACCAATGGTAATCTTACTCCCCTTACAGTATGTCTGAAATCTTCAGTTGAACGTTACTGTTCCTAGATCCTTTGAGACCCTATCAACATTTGTTATTTATTGAACCTTTATTTAACTAGGCAAGTCAGTTAAGAACAAATTCTTATTTACAATGACAAGCTACCCCGGTCAAACTCTCCCCTAACCCGGTCAACTCTGTGCCGCCCTATGGGACACCCGATCACGGCCGGTTGTGATACAGCCCAGGATTGAGCCAGGGTCTGTAGTGACGCCTCTAGCACTGTGATGCAGTGCCTTACGCCACTTGGGACCCTGTTACAGTTCTACAATTTCCATTATCAGCACACCAGGTCAATCCATACATTTTGCCATATCTTCACTCAATTTAAAAATATGATGAAGCATAACAATTTCAAGCTAGCAGTACATGACACAAGAATAGCAATCAATAACGTTGACTCTGATGTTTTATCAATTCAGTCATCCCATGACTTAGTAAAGCCAATAGACCAGAGGATGAAAGTTCAAGTCTATCTCTCGGTCTTTCTTTTCATTCTGGCTGCTTTACAACATTGGACAAGGTTTCAGCAGTCAGTAAAATATACACAAAGCTACATATTAACAAATGGCACACATTCATCCAGTCGTATCCACGTAGTTGTTGTGGCCAGTTTATACCATTCAAGGGAGCAAAACTGGACAAATTCTGACCATTGCTGTAGATTTGATGTTGTATTAATGAAAAGGGGACTCGTGTATATAAAACGTATAGAAGAGAGACATTCAACAACACATTAGTGCATTCAGACAATTATTCATAGAGAGACTGAGTTAATGACTGATATTTTCATGTGGCAAAGACCACATTCTCTTTGGGATGAGAGAAACCCTGACAAAGATGTCAACAAAGACAGCAGGACTATTTTAAAAAAAGATTGTATGATAATGGTTACATTGGCATGTTCATTTCTCATTTTTTTCTATTGCAGTCTAACCTGGGGTTCATCTTAATGAAAATATGAAAATGAATGTAAAAAAATGTATTTAGAAAATAAGTAATTTTATAGTAAATATACTAAACAAGAGTAAACAATATCACACTGTGTAACTAATAGTAATATATGCCATTTTTGTCAAAAATACTTATACTAACTGTGTAAAAATATATTGTTAAGCGCTATCATTTCCTAGAATTTGTCTCCTTTAAAGTGTATTTTCATGGGAGGGCTGGACAAAAACAACCACTCCCACTTTCCCTGTCCCCTCTCATGCTATTGTTGTCCTGACTACCCGCTAGGAACTAGCATGCATGCCGTTTAGATAGTATTGTGGATTGTGTGTTTGTAGACAGAGGGCCTTTTTCGAAAAACAGCTATTCAGTATTTTATTGTCAACACTAAATGAATATCCCCCCCAAAAAAGACAGCCTTATAATCCAGTCTGAAATTCATCCTTTTGCCAGATCACAGTGCTGCCATACTAAACGTGACATATCCACCACTAACAGTTACCGTTTCCTTTAGGATTAAGACACCCAATTTGTTTTATTTTCTAAGAAGTAAAAGAACAATGAAATATAATGCTCTTCATCCACATAACATTACCCTGATAAAGAACTGCCAAATTCAACACAGACGATCCAGAATTCTCTCTCTAGACTCTACCATCTATATGCTGACAGAGAATATAGCATAGCAACACCTATAAACAAAAAGGCGCCTGCAGCCTCCAGCATTCACTTACCTTGAAGCTGTTTAAAGCGCCCTTCTAACATGTTGTAGTTGAAAGCCACCTGAGCAGGGAAACCCGAGTCCGGCTCTGTGAATTGTACATCTTTCCCACCCAACTCCCAGTCCATTTCCATAGTTCCAAACTAAAACTGGGACCCGCTGAAAGAAAATTTCCCCTCGGACAAAACAAGCACAGCAAGGCGAAAAACGTAGGGAAGTTAAGAAGGGATCCAGTGGGCTCTTTTAGCCTCCTACCACCACCACCCTTGCTACACCACAAGCCCCAAAAAAGAATCCAGTAAAAGTAACAAAAGGAAGGAATGTTCTCAAGGACACTACTCTTCCCAGAGCAGCCACTGAAGGAACAGGAGTGGAGAAGCTGGATCTGTGTCAGATAGGTGGCACAACATGCTTCTTCTTCTCTCTTGATTAGTTCCGTCTTCCCTCTCAACCCATTCAAAAGCAGCCTCTGCCCCACCCCCTCTCACGCCCCTCTCCCTCTAGGTCGTGAAGCTGCTCACCCATTCAGGAGTGCACACTTTTGAGTGGTATTGCCCCCCCCCCCCAAAAAAAAAAAATTGCTGTACCTCATCATCAACTGGCAGACAGTTAAGAAAGGTGTCCAATAAAAAAAAGAGAATGAAAGGGGTTTTCCTCACACACAGCACACCTTTCATAAGTCTGGAGGGAAAAGTGGAGGAGGGGATGGGTTTAGAGAGGGAAGCGGAACAGGAGTTTGTAATTCCGTCACTGGCTAGCCACGGCCTGGGAGCTCAGTGATGATGTCACCACCTCATGTCCATGCAGTGGGGAGAAAGAGGGAGGACGTTGGGACGTACTAAGCCTGAAGAGAGGAGGGGGTAGAGGGAAGCTAGCCAGGATACAAGCCTGCCAATTCCCAGCATTGTTGTTCAGACAATATACAGAGGAAAAAAATCTGGCCATTCCAGAAATGTATAAATGCTGATTTGGAATAATGTGAGCGACCAATGTCAAAAAGTGACCATACAAACATCCTGTTTCAGAGGTGTACTGAAAGCCTCCCCCTCTTTCTTCCTAATGGATGAATAGTCCACATATTGGCCCATGAATGGTTGCTTCCCAAACAAAGGAGCACAATCAACCAGTTTCCACTAGGCAGAACATCACAAAGCGAAAACGATTCGGATTACAAATCAAACATAAATAGCTAAGGTACCTCAGCGAACACTGCCAGGGAAAGGACAGACATAGATTTCTCTCTAAGCAGAGACACTTTCTATAACAGTTATTATTTCATATTCTGAGCTAGTCATTACAAAAGTATGGTCACACAAACAAACAAAGTAATTGTAAAGTCCAGAAAATCCTAGTAAATACAACCAAATTTAATCCATACCATACAAGACTCTGACAAAATGTTTTCCTTAATGATTCCCCTTTGGATTTAGCCACTGACTCAACCATGTTGCCTTATATTCATGGCAGTCTCAGGAGTTCTCTGCCGCAAGAGTATTTTTGCTACACACAGTAGCAGCACCATCAACAATATCCCATTTGTCCCCCTGTTCATGAGAAAGCCTTGTGGTGAAGGAGGAGGCCACAGATATGATGTTATGAATTTATGCTCATCTCAATACCACGAGTCTTGCAGTCATTTGTTTTCCAGCAACTGTGCGAAAAGACAAATCAAAATCATTACGACAATGGACACAGGGAATGAGAAAAGGCCAGAAGGGACACCGTCTGTCTTTCTGCTGTCTGCCTCTCTGACTGTCTGTCTGTCCAACTCTAGGGATCTACATCTAGGGATCTGCATCTATGTACAGTAGTTCATGTGCTTGGGCTGTTTGATTCAGGAACACATGCTAATAATGACACTAGAATTCCCGTAATATAAATTATATTATTATGTGTTAAATAATATTATATTTGTTGGATCACAACAAAGCATAAGGGAGGGGTAAAAAATGATATGAACAAATATACACTGGGTAAAAACACATGACGAATATACTTTCCTAGTTGTACAGAGCAAAAAAAAAGTCATGAACAGGAAATGGCACAAACACACGACACATTAAAACTTCTTATGGGCAGGTGGGACGGTAGCATCCCACCTGGCCAACATCCGGTGAACTTGCAGAGTGCCAAAGTCTCAAGTCTTAGCACTCAAGTCCCAAGTCAAGTCCCAGGTCAAAAACAGGTAAGTCCGAGTCAAGTCTCAAGTCCTAAACTTTGAGTTTTGAGTCCTAAACAAGTCAAAAATGTTCACCAAATGTAATACCATTTCATATTTTTAACAAGAGTATGAGTTAGTATATTACATTTACGCAAATCATGAACGCTTTTAAAAATATATTTATTACTTTCCAAATCAACTTTATATTTCCATGGAAATACATGGGTAGCCATGAGGAAGACCCCCCATAGCAATCGACTATCAAGGATCGCAATCTAGCGATGTAGGCTTGTACACAATCGCCTAACCTTAACACACACCCTCTCTGTGTGTGGTTACAGTAGGCTAACGTATGTCAAAGGTTTTAGGAATAGCAGTAACATCAGGCAGGATTTAGGCTACCGACTGCCTAGCCAGTTGAACCTCAATCTTGGGTGCAATGATCACGTTCCCGCACTGACTGACTGTGTGGAGGCTCACTGATTTAACGTTACGTTAGCCTACATGCTACACTAGCAAAGTTAGAAACTATATAACTGTCGGCTATATTAGCCACGACTTACCGTTCTTTGTGCAACTTCAAATGTCGAACAAAGTTGGAAGTTATTGCGCCTCCGTCTGTAATTTTCTTCCCACATGTTTTGCAAGTTGCAATCCATTTTTTGTTGATACAGCGTAGTCTTTATATCCGAAAATAATAATTTGGGGTATCATCTTTCCAAGGGCTCTGTCTGAATTCACCCGCCGACATTCCTCTGCGCTGCCATGCGCAACTTTTTCTCATCTGGTACAATTTGATTGGCTGCTGTCTGATTCAAACTGTAATCAGTTAAATGAAGAGTTGATGCGCTACACACTTTTTTTAATAGCATAATTTTTTATATTTGGGCTTGGGGAGAGTATCAAGTCAGGTCGAGTTAAAAGGCTCATGTCCAAGTTAATTCCCGAGTCATTGGTGTTAAAGTCAAAGTCGAGTTGCAAGTCACCTCTGCTCCCTACTTTACATAACCTCTTTATACAAGCCTCTTCATCTAGACCTGTAATGCTCGGTTTAAAGACAGATTCTTAGACAAGAAAAATACATACATCCTTCCACATGACTCACCTCATAGGAATTCCTATGAAACAGAGAAAGGAAATAGGGTGGTGACATAGGGGTGTGGGTTTCTGTGATGGTCAACCTCTGCGATAATCAGACAAATTGAAAAATACCAAAATATTGGAGAGTGAAATCTCTTGAAAATGTCAAATTGAGTTGTTCATAACAATTACACAGTCTTCCATTCCATTTCCTTGTGGCAAGGTTAATGTATATATGCTTTTATTTTAGTTGGATGTGAAACAATCGCCTTTGCTGAGCTTATGAAGTAGCTTCTTCTCAAACATTTCACATGATGCTACAAAGAATGAATGAGGTCAGAACAATTCATGGAGAATGGCCAAGCCCACAGATTTGCAGTAAGTGGAAAATGTATGCACCAAAATAAACCTTGCTTTTCTGACTTGACCTTGAAATAGGACACCTGCATACAGATCTCCAATCTTATTTTGATCACTCTGTGGTCGCAGAGAAGCAGGAAGAAATTAAGAGTTCAGAAGTGGCCAAAAGTTTTGAATGACAAATATTAATTTCCACAAAGTTTGCTGCTTCAGTGTCTTTAGATATTTTTGTCAGATGTTACTATGGAATACTGAAGTATAATTACAAGCATTTCATAAGTGTCAAAGGCTTTTATTGACAATTACATTTAGTTGATGCAAAGTTTTAATTGGCATGCTGTCAATTAACTTCTGGGCCACATCCTGACTGATGGCAGTCCATTCTTGCATAATCAATAATTGGAGCTTGTCAGAATTTGTGGGGTTTTGTTCGTCCACCCACCTCTTGAGGATTGACCACAAGCTCTCAATGGGATTAAGGTCTGGTGGGTTTCCTGGCCATGGACCCAAAATATCGCTGTTTTGTTCCCCGAGCCACTTACTTATCACTTTTGCCTTATGGCAAGGTGCTCCATTATACTGGAAAAGGCATTGTTCTGGATGGTTGGGAGAAGTTGCTCTCGGATGAGTGTTGGTACCATTCTTTATTCATGGCTGTGTTCTTAGCCAAAATTGTGAGTGAGCCCACTCCCTTGGCTGAGAAGCAACCCCACACATGAATGATCTCAGGATGCTTTACTGTTGGCATGACACAGGACTGATGGTAGCGCTCACCTTGTCTTCTCCGGACAAGCTTTTTTCCGGATGCCCCAAACAATCGGAAATGGGATTCAGAGAAAATTACTTTACCCCAGTCCTCAGCAGTCCAATCCCTGTACATTTTGCAGAATATCAGTCTGTCCCTGATGTTTTTCCTGGAGAGAAGTGGCTTCTTTGCTGCCCTTCCTGACACCAGGCCATCCTCCAAAAGTCTTTGCCTCACTGTGCATGCAGATGCACTCACACCTGCCTGCTGCCATTCTTGTGCAAGTTCTGTACTGGTGGTGCCCCGACCCCTCAGCGGAATCAACTTTAGGAGACGTCCTGGCGCTTGCTGGACTTTCTTGGGCGCCCGGAAGCCTTCTTCACAACAATTGAACCGCTCTCCTTGAAGTTCTTGATGGTCCGATAGATGGTCGATTTAGGTGCAATCTTACTGGCAGCAATATCCTTGCCTGTGAAGCCCTTTTTGTGCAAAGCAATGATGATGGCACGTGTTTCCTTGCAGGTAACCATGATTGACAGAGGAAGAACAATGATTCCACGCACCACCCTCCTTTTGAAGCTTCCAGTCTGTTATTCAAACTCAATCAGCATGACAGTGTGATCTCCAGCCCTGTCCTTGTCAACACTCACACCTGTGTTAATGAGAGAATCACTGACCTGATGTAAGCTAGTCCTTTTGTGGTAGTGCTGAAATGCAGTGGAAATGTTCTTGGGGGATTCAGTTCATTTGCATGGCAAAGGGGGACATTGCAATTGATTGCAATTCATCTGATAACTTTTCATAACATTCTGGAGTATATGCAAAATGCCATTATACAAACTGAGGCAGCAGACGTTGTGAAAATTCATATTTGTGTCTTTCAAAACTTTTGGCCATGACTGTCAATGTTGCTTTCGCAACAGCTAATGGGGATCCTACAATTTTTTCTGAATGCTTAAACACTAACAGTGGTTCTTGAAGTACTATCTCTGAAACCATTAACACTTGGAGCCAATGGATTTACGAAGGGTGCCAAACTGAATGCACGTTCTCTGCTTTACACTCAGTTTGTAATTTAATAACACACTTCTAGCAAAACTGTAAACATTGGTCTGTACATTGCTACACTATTTTGGCAATTGCCTTTCCACATTGACACGTGGAAACACTTTCAGATAATTAGTTAACTTACAAATCAGAGCTTGAGCACTATAAATAGACCACAGGTAAACATTTGGTTTTGGACAACAATGGAGACCAATATTGGACAAAGAGTAAGAGGGGTGAGAACTAGAGGAGGACGAGGAGGTGAAGAAGTAAGAGGAGGAGGAGAAGGAAGAGTTGAAGTAGGATGGGGAGAAGGAGAGGACGGGGAAGAGGAGTCAGGAACATAATAACTGATGAAATCAGAGCGACCGTTGTTGACCATGTTGTCAACCATGGGATGAGCATGAGGGATGCCATGGGATGAGCATGAGGGAGGCTGGGCAATGGGTTAAACCAAATCTGAGCCGCTATACTGTTGCAGGTATCATCTGGATATTTCAAAACGAGAACCGGTAAATAACTAAGTGCTGTTGTCTTACTGCTACAGTAATATGTACTGTACTTTCATAATGAGAAGGATCTATCACTAAAACAATTCAAAATGTTTTTACAGAACTGCAAGAAAACCAGTATCTGGTTAAAGAGGTCAACTGTTCACCCCAGAGCAGGAGCCCCACATTGTAAATATGGTCATTTCAAATAACTGCATCAGACTCAGAGAACTGCAGGGCCACATAATGGCAGATAACACCATATTCCAAAACGTCAGCGTGAGTCTCTTTACACCATCTTATCATTGGTACTAGATCTGGAAGTGTATAGTGCTACATCATATTGACTGATCCCTGCCTTTTCGTACTGTGCTACATTGTTTTGTCTTCTTTCAGAGAGTCATGGAGCTAGAAGCAGATGCAGTGCATCATGAGCTAATATATGTGGACGAAGCAGGTTTCAGCCTTGCAAAAACAAGGGGCCGTGGCAGAAATATCGTCAGACACCGTGCCATCATCAACGTCTTGGGACAACATGGTGGCAACATAACAATGTGTGCGGCTATTAAATTACAATAAATTATGTATATGAACAGCATGACGTGAAATGGAACTGTTGAATGGCATGCAATGCCTAAATGTATTTTCTGTGCGGCCTTCTCTGCATGATTAATCATCAACGTTCAGTGTGTGTGTATACGTGTGTTTGTGTGTGAGTGTGTGTGCTGTTGTAGCGTACCGTAGGCGTATTTACTTACAAAGTCGCCATAAATTTGCTGCGAGCGACGCGTTCTCCAACCATTCCATTGCAAACAGCAAGTAGGTCTACATGCTATACAGATCAGCGTTAAAAAAAAGATGGCCATAGTCTATCCTCCCCAAGAACGTATGACAACTGAAGAGAGGATATGCCGAGAAAGAATGGCAAATTAGCCGAAATGCAAAAATACAAAATATGCAGGTGCGACATATCAACTCTCTGGATCCATTCATACATTAGACCAGTCATCACAACACTAGCACCCTACCATATTTAGGCCTACTCAAGTCCCCAATAGAAAACATCTCTTAAGCTACATGGCTTCTATAAATTGAATTGCCTACTATATGCGCAGCCAACAAGCGACCTCTCGACGTAGTTATGATAGACAACATCCAATCTCAATCTCCCTCTCACATTCAAATCTCCACTAATATGTGGCACTGGCAGAGGCTCAAATATAAACTGTTCTTAAGCACAAAACTGTTGATACACTGACCACAAAAGCACTTGAGGAAATAAAAATTTGCAAAAAAAAAAAAAATCACAATGTTACGTTAATAAAAGCGGGCGCACGGTTGGCTACTGGTCAGATTCGCAGACAATTTACCCACTGCGCTATTCATTGTGCTGAATCTCCACTAGCCTAGGCCTGTTTGTTTAGCTGAGAATCTGATGTTCCCTGTGACAGTCACCACAATAAGGGTCTTATCATGAAGTATAAACAGCCACAGCCTTCCCAAATTCCCCCGATAGCAGGTGTAAGGGGAGAGAAAAGAGTCAACAAGCTGTCTGACAACTTTCAGTCAAAGGTAGGCTAAAAACGAATGTAATTTTCACTAGACCGCATAATATTTTACCAGTCGGCCAGTGCTTCATAGGCCTAGGCTACCTTAAAACTAAGATACAACAAAACAGTGTTGTGACTTTGACAGGATTTTAAATTGATTAAATTGCAACAAATACAAAAACAAAACTTTAGATGAATGTGTATATTTCTCCATTTAGTGCCAGATATTCCTATGCTTTTAAGCACTTCTGGTTGGAACAGAAATTTCTCGGGATAGAAAATTGGTAGAATCTCTGAAAAATATTAAACCTTACTTACTACCACATATTTGTAAGATGAGCATTGTACTGTATTTCTCTCTTATGGCCATGCGGCTGGGTTGTGAAGAAATAAAAAATTGCCACCCCACGTCAGTACGTGAAGGAAAAGGTGATGTCTTCGCAATTCAGCTACACCTGTGAGAGGTCATAGCCAGAATTCTTTAATCTGGTGATCCACCTGAAGGAATAAAAATAATACAACTCAATCTGGCAACCCTGAAATTAATGAGATGACCTGCCATTCATTGTCAGGGGGCCTGATCCTGAACCAGATGGTACACATTAAAGTGGCAATATGTAACATTTTGGGCGACCTGACCAAATTGACATAGAAATGTGAATTATAGATTGATCATTCTACTTGAAAACAAGTATAGGTAGCGGTAGATGTGTTCTATGTCCACTATTTCTATGCTTTCTGTTCTTAAGTTTTGTTTTTGCATCTTTTACTTTCGGTTTTGTACACCAGCTTCAAACAGCTGAAACAACAATATTTTTGGTTATGGAAAATACAATTTACAGTGGTTTAGAAGGCATAATGACTCTACACTATACTAGCTTATTTTGTCACATAAACTGAAATCAGGTGAATTATTAGAGTTTTAGCAACCAGGAAACGTTGCTATATGTATGTTGGCTGCTCGTGTGGGCGTGTGTGTGTGTGTGTGTGTGTGTGTGGGGGAGGGGGTTACAGAGTTACCAAGCCACTGGGAATGTAATGATGTTACTGTTTGAGTCATATGGGGCGAGATGATTTTCAGATGCAATAGTAACACCAGTACTGTAAACATCAAGCGGGCCCTCTTCAATCAAATGTTTTGAATTAATTTTCCGTTGACTTCATTCTCATTTTCATTTTACAAAGCAGAACAAAGTTTAATAGCAGAATGACCCGTTTTCGATTCAACCCAAGGCGCCTGGTTACTAGTAGGTAGGTGTTCATCTAGCCATTGAAGACACTCTTGACTGCAGCAAGTGGAGGTGGGGGAGAGGCGTATGCTACGCTGGGCAGGAATGCAGGAAAACACAGTCATGTGAGAAGCAGGATGCTCATCGGAATGCAGAGGGCTTTGTGGTCTCCGGCCAGAAAGAAGAGAAACCATGGAACACTTTCTCATTTCTATTTTTTATCATTTTTTCTCTCTTGTCAAAACACTTTGCTTAATTGCTGGGTTGGCTTCTGGTTCTGTGCAGGCATTTACCTATTGAAACTCTCTCTCTCTCTGTAAGCATCGGTGACTTTGCCATGGGGATTTTGTACATAATCTCTCATTTAAAACAGCTCAATGGTAGAAAGTCACAACTATTCTTCTATTACCGCCAACAATAATTGCTTACAAATGTGCACCAAATGATCACTTCTTATTTTCTGAGTTGAATTTCTCAACACACATTGAGCTATTTACAAATTAATGATGTGGTCACCGAGCAGTTTCAAAGAGGTTTCTTCCATATCTTCCTGTATCCGTCTGCAAACATCTACTTTGAGCGTTTGCTTTGCCTGCCTGGAGTGCCAGGTGGGTGGAGTTTGCACTTTTGGGATAATTTTTATTGGTTTCATTGCATCAGGCAAGCACAGCTACAGTATTTTGAATAGTATTTGAACCGAAGTCCAGGTGTACATCATCATACAACCATTGCTATTCTATGAGATTAAGTAAATGCAATGCCAGCAACAGGTGTTATCCTGACACTATCTCTCCTCTCCGCCTCACTCACCTGCCAGGGCCTTGATGCGCGAGCGCTCGAACAGGCGAGCCGAGCTGTTCTCATTATCCCACTCGTCATCCCAGCGGCTGTTGACCGTGTCGCTGCTACTGTACTGTTGCGTGATCTCCATGTGTTCATATTCCGCGGCTACTGTAGTCATCCTGACCTTTCACCCCTGACCTTTTCACCGATTACACTTCTTCATCAGTGGCTTCTGATGAAGCCCTGCAATCACAGAAACAGAGAGAGACATGTTCACATACACGCCACACTCAGTTAGGACACCAGGGCTGTATTAGGTGTAGGATGAAGTTGCCCCGAGATGCTGATCTTCGGTCAGTTTAGCATATTCCCCTCTAATGGTTTGTGGTTAGGGTTGTGGGAAGGGAAGCTGATTCTAGTTCTGTACCTGGGGTGAACTTCTCCCAGCAGTGGAATTACATATTGTAGATGGCGTTCCAAGTCGTCTATATGCTGTTATGCTGTGCATCTCAAAATATTGCTGTATCATATTAATGTGGTTGTGAGATCTAATCATCTGTGCAGCACGACTACAGAAAAGATGACCTGGAACGCAACCATTGTATAAGGGCAGAACTATGGGGATATTTTGAGTAAGATTTCAGCCTGATTTTTCACGCTATACTCTCAGTTAGTTTCCTAAACATGGTTCATAGGTAAACAAATGGAGCAATAGGACACAATGTCTATCTCTTGGTTTAATCACATTTTCCAAATATGTCAAGGATTTAAACACAATTACAGATTTGTGAAAAGTGAGAAAATTGTGAAAAGTGAGAAATTTGTGAAGTGAGAAATTGAATGACAATGACACATTTTGTCATAATAGAAATGACATTATAGTGAAATGGAGACAACAGTGTTACAATGTAAGTTGTGTTACCCCACTCAAAGTGAATTAGCCAGCAATGTGTTGCTGATGCCTAAGGACAAAACTTATCAAGACACACAGTGCCATCTTCTGGTAAAACCCGAGACTCACTTCTACCAGAATGTTTTCTATCAAATATACCACATTCAATCAGGGTAGCCCTTTCCTGTAGTCAATGACCAAAAGCACCCTCTTTGGCATCATGGGTGGAAAGTTATTCATATTTTTTCACATTTTCATCATTAATAAAGATAATACAAATTAAACAACAAAAATTCTGTGTTTCTATGTCAAACCGTTTTGTTATATTTCAGTCTCTGTGATATATATAAAGTTGATGGCAGCATTAGATTCAAAATATTATATTTCCATTTTTAAATATAGCTACCCTGAAAGTCCTGAGCTCTTTATTTAAAATAAATGTATTGACACCAGATGGTATCATGTTAGTCATCATTAATAGTGACAAGGAGAGGAACTGCTGTTTGACAAAGCAAGATATTGGTATATCAAACTCCCCAAAAACTTTACTCTTATTTTCCCTCTCCTAGATTTGCAGTCCTCTATTGTTGAGTGTGCTTCCCTTGGAATTCTCTCAACCAGCTTCACCTGGAGCGCTTTTCCATCAGTCTTGAAGGAGTTCCCCATATTCTGAACACTTGTTGGTTTTTCTTCACTCAGCGGTCTAACTCATCCCAAACCATCTCAATTGGGTTGAGGTCGGGTGATTGTGGAGGCCAGGTCATCTGATGCAGCACCCCATCACTCTCCTTCTTGGTCAAGTAGCCCTTACTCAGCCTGGATGTGTGTTGGGTCATTGTCCTGTTGAAAAACAAATGATAGTCCCACTAAGCGCAAACCAGATGGGATGGAGTATCACTGCAGAATGCTGTGGTAGCCATGCTGGTTAAGTGTGCCTTGAATTCTAAATAAATCACTGACAGTGTCACCAGAAAAGCACCCTACACCATCATACCTCCTCCAACATGCTTCACGGTGGGAACTACACATGTGGAGATCATCCGTTTACCTAATCTGCGTCTCAGACTTCCGTCCATCCCGGACTACATCTTTTAAATTATTTGAATAACTTTTTAAGCACTTACAAATTCGTAGTATATTGTACGAATTGGAATTCGCAACATATATTTTTTTTTAATGCAGGACATAACATATATGAGGTACTGTAGAAGAGCCATTCGCCCTCTGAAACATGACCCTGCCAAGCCGCACTGCTTCTTGACACATTGCTCGCTTAACCCGGTAGCCAGTCACACCAATGTGTCAGAGGAAACACAGTGCAACTGGCGACTGAAGTCAGCTTGCAGGCGCCTGGCCTGCCACAAGGAGTCACTAGAGCGCGATGAGACAATGACATCCTGTGACAATTGTGTGCCGCCTCATGGGTTTCCCAGTCATGGCCGGCTGTAACACAGCCTGGGATCTAACCCGGGTCTGTAGTGCACCCCTCGGGTGGCCCCATCCATATTCTTAATACAAAATAAATGTTCTGTTTTAATGGAATGATTTAAGGGGAGATACATTTTGTTCATCATATGAAGTCCTAGGATTCAGCGAAAGGTTCATTAGCAATTACGTATTAGTGGTCTTAACATTTACTGTATGTAAGAGGAGATATCAGCCCTCAAGGAAATAGAGGAGATATGGGTTGGTATGGAGCTCTACAAATGGCATTTGTTTATTGTCCTGAAAGGAAAGAAGAGCTAATAAGGGTCCTCGAATGGAACTTGTAACATGAGCCCTCCAAACACTCCCTAAACCTGTGTAAAAATTAAGATATAAAAACAGACTTCCGTCAAACCTAAAGTATGTCATATATCACATGCAGAACTGATGCATTGTTGATTTTAAGATACAGGTATACTTTTTGCTGGGTGAGTTTAGGTCAAAGGTCATTCTTCAGGTCAGGTCAGGCCAGACTGTATGGGGTCAGCTAGTAGATTAATCTGTTCATTCCTTGTAAGAAATCCCTTAAGAATTCAAAATATGTGTAAATTGTATTATTTGTAGTGTGGTCTTATGCCAAATACTGAATGGGTTTCTTAAATTCCTTGGTGTGTGTACGGATGTTTCCTGCAAGTCAACATGTACTCCTTGCCCTCAATATAGTGTAAAATTCGCTATAAACCTTTCCATCTGCTAATTTCAGAAACTACCCACTCGGCAAAAACTGGTTGAACCAACGTTGTTTCCACGTAGTTTTAAAAAATGATCAAAGTGATGCCGTTGAATCAACGTGGAAAACTGATTGGATTTGCAAAAAGTCATCAACGTTCATCAACGTAAGGGAATTTCGTTTTTTTTCCCACCCAACTTTAAATCCAATGACATGGGGACATGTTTTGTTGATTTCACGTTAAATTCACATTAGTTGACAACTCAACCAAATGTAAATCAAAAAGATCCCCAAGCCAACTAAGGGAAAGTAATTCAAAGTATTTCTGCCGTTTTGTTAATCTCACAAAGTCAAAGAACTACAAATCCCATATAGCCTATTCCACCTCGTGCTGCAACACTGCTTGGCTGTGGGCTGTGCACACGTGAAGAACTGAGTGAAAGATAAATTTTCAAGATTATTTTTTTTACCACGGTTAGTAAGGAACTAAACCATAATTGCTCCTGTTAGTCACACTGGATAAGAGCATCTGCTAAATGACTAAACTATAAATGTAAGGATATTTCACCAACTAGGGAACTGAGATCCACATTGATCAGAGATGGTGCAATCATAGAATATCAACCCCCCCAAAAAAAATCTACTTATTTTTACAGATAGTGAGGCAAACGTTTTTTCATTTTCATCATGTTTACTTCACAGAATGGGAGCAGGCTACACAAGATACATGCCAGTTACATGGCACCTCCATTGATGGGATACATCCTATTTACATACATTCCAAATACTGTGGATATGGGGTATATTCAAAATCTGAATGTCCCACCTGCCTCCTCCCCTAAGAAAAAGTATCATGATATTCACACACAATTCAGATGGTATGTAAATCCAGTAAATAAAAATCCGGAATACTCCAATGATCTGTTACGTTTCATATGGTATGTATTAATTTGTGGATGTCCATCATCCATTCCATATGATATGTTATGAATGGCAATTCGTACAATATGTTATAAATGGCAATTCGTACAATATGTTATGAATGGCAATTCGTACAATATGTTACTAATTGCAATTTTTACAATATGTTACAAATTTGCTAAAGTTATAGGCTCACGAATTCCAATTTGTTGCGGCTAACGTTAGCTAGGCTAGGAGTTAGGGGTTACGGTTAATCCTATCCTTTTTTGCTCATGCAAAAAATCAGATATCTCCACCTTTTTGGTGGCGATTTTTTAAATTATGCTAATTAGATTTCTGCAGGGGCACGGACATCGACTGTAGGGGATTAAAGGGTTTTAAGGTTAGGGTAAGCTAACATGCTAAGTAGTTGAAAAGCTAATTAGCTAACATGCTAAAGTTGTCCTTGATTAGATTTGAACATGCAACCTTTGGGTTGCTAGATGTTCACGTTATATACACCTACTCATCCATCTCGACCAACCACCCTACCTTTGGTTTTGCCTTAAGTAACCTTCTGTCTTATGTAAACATTCCAAACTATTTGAGTGTCCCGGATTTACATTTACTATGTTACGTCTAGTCTATGAAACTAGACTGCATCCACCCCCTCACTCTGAGCAATAGCAGAAATTGCAACAGCGTGGATATTAGCTTGGCAAATCACCATGGAGTGCTATACACCCAGCAACCTTTGTGCTATGTAACAGTTTGCTGTTGTGTGGCCCGGTTCAGTCCGAAGCTATCGTTTACCATCTACTCTTCACAATGTCCGTCATGTAAAGCTGTCTGGACAAGAGGGGAATGAAGGCCATACCTTCCTGATATAGCAACCGTCTGGCATCACTCACCATGACAGTGCTGCGTGTTTCTAAACTAGTGTTAAGCTGAGGGTATGCATGTGTAATGATGGGGCGGTCCTAAGCAGGTGAAACGTTTTAATAAAACAACGACACTAACATAAGGCAGTACGCCGATACACAAGAACAATACCAGCTGGTGAGTGAACATGGGAGAGTGACATATAAAGCGGAGAAAATGATGAAGTGATGGAGTCCAGATGTGAATCCTAATGATCATAATGATGATAATGATTCACAGGTGCACGTAATGAGTGCCAGGTGTGCGTAATGATGAATCCCAGGACCGGTGGTTAGTACTCTGGCGACGTCATATGCCGGAGGGGAGGAGCAGGAGCAGATGTGACAGCATGTTTAAAATCCACATGGCAATCACAAAACAAATTATTTACTTTGCAAGCAGGACATTCTACTAGAGCATACAATATGTACACATTTTCAATGTATTAAGCTACCAGACAATCCTTGTTACATCACACCTCCCCTTCCCAAACACACACACACAACAAATCTGATTTTGTGTGTCTCCACACACCCACACAGACGCTGCTCTACACCTTGCATTGCATATTGGTGCTATGGATACAGATTGCATCTATTGTTAAGCCCCCCTTCACTACCTCTGTTTAATGTGACAGTAGAGACATCATGCCACTCAGTCTTTGTGCATTCAAACATGTATGCTATCCATGGCATGTAGTTTGCAGCTGACCATATTACTGTATGACTTGCTTTTTGTAATGCATCACTAGCATATCAGGCAATTATATTTTGGGAGGGTCTCCTAACTGGACACACATGCATGGAATGTGTGTTAGCACAAGTGCTTGCTTCAGCAGTGCTACAGCTTTTTAGCATGACACACATAGAACAAGGCCCTACAGAAGGCACTCATTTATATTCTACTGCATATGTGCTGCAAGAGATCAAATTGATCAGAGTAGGATTTGAAACTAGATTGTTTATAAATGGTGTAGATTTGTGCCAAAACAAGGCACAATTAAAAAAAGAATTTCAATCAAATTGATTGAAGTCCAAGTACACAAACCAATTCATGTGCAGAGTGAGACTAGTAGTCACAGTATTACTATTGTCATTCTTTGTGCATCATATGCCCATCATTACAACCATATATCCTAGTGTAGGTCTAGATCAAGGCAACAACACTTAACTAATGGAAATGCTGTATACTGTTAAAAGTCTCTTACACCAAGACAATGTGAGACTACGGTATGTACATTAAAACTGGGACTGAAACATCATGATGACGTACAGTAACAGCAATGTCTGCATCGCCCTCCATGTACTGTATCTCTGCCACTGGAGGGCGATGCTAGAGGACGGCTTTATGGACCTTGCAGGGTGTAGCTGTAGTGACCTTCTAAAAGGTCAAGGCTGACACTGGACTTCTGGAAGCACTCTCAATCGCAGGGTCAGGGAAAAGCCACAGCAGAGTCCAGAGGTGGGACCAAGTCAATGTCTTACAAGTCACAAGTAAGTCTCAAGTCTTAGCACTCAAGTCAAGTTCCAGGTCAAAACAGGCAAGTCCGAGTCAAGTCTCAAGTCAAGTCTCATGTCCTAAACAAGTCAAAATGTTCTCTCCACCAAATGTAAAACCATTTCATATTTTTAACAAGAGTAAGAGTATATTACATTTATGCAAATCATGAACGCTTTTAAAAATATAGGCTTGTACACAATCGAACAACCTTAACACACACCCTCTCTGCGTGTGGTTACAGTAGGCTAACGTGTGTCAATGGTTTTAGGAACAGCAGTAACATCAGGCAGGATTTAGGCTACCGACTGCCTAGTCAGTTGAACCTCAATCTTTGGTGCAATGATCACGTTCCCGCACTGACTGACTGTGTGGAGGCTCACTGATTTAACGTTACGTTAGCCTACATGCTACACTAGCAAAGTTAGAAACTATATAACTGTCGGCTATATTAGCCACGACTTACCGTTCTTTGTGCAACTTCAAATGTCGAAAAAAGTTGGAAGTTATTGCGTCTCCGTCTGTAATTTTCTTCCCGCATGTTTTGCAGGGTGCAATGTTTGTTGATACAGCGTATTCTTTATATCCGAAAATAATAATTTTGGGTATCATCTTTCCAAGGGCTCTGTCTGAATTCACCCGCCGACGTTCCTCTGCACTGCCACGCGCAAAGTCATGTGACTCGAGTCCACACCTCTGCAGCAGACGTCCCATGATGCTCTTTCGGTACCTTTCAGGTTTGGACACAAACACTGCTATTTTGTGAATTCCAGATGATGATATTGGGCTTTGGTTTACAGGAGGCTTTGGGAGTCGCAATAATACAATGTCTCACTCAGCCCTGAATCCTAATTTACTTTGACATCCACCTGTGTAACTCAAGTTTTTGAGTGCAAATCTTCTATTGACATTAATGTACGAAAGCATGTGCATCACAAGCTAGGATTATCAAGGAAGAGATCCAAGCCTTCCAATCAGATCTTTGTCAACTGCTTCCTTAGCTGACCGTATCTCTTCAAATATTATTATATTTACAGTCAATGGCATACTATGCTAATCACTTTCTCAATGTAGCTTGTTGATGTATACCATGTCCAGAAAACACATATTTGAAAAATGGTACAAATTGCAGAAATGTTTTATTTTCATATGAGCTACATGAATGTTAGTAAAGTACGATCCATTCTTAAAAGGGTGATTTTTTTAAATAAATGGAACTCATCTGCAGAGTTTCTGCACAGTTACTACTGGCACATGCACCACTAAATAATACACCAACATTAATTAATATCTAGTAATTTCACCAATTGATAGTGATATATACAAGGAAAGGATCAGGACACAGTCTATACCAGGGGTGGACAAACTTTTTGGCTCGAGGGCCACATTGGTAAAAAGGGTAAAAAACGTAAATTTGTGGGACAGAAAAAGGGAAGTTATTTGAAAATATATAGGTCCATTATAATTTCTACATACTCTCTATCTAGTTTTAGAAGTTCAAGTGTGGCCTGGAGTCCCAAAATAATAATTCCCCCACCTCCAAAAACCTCACTCAAATCTCCCATGGGCCAGACTGAATGGATTTGCGGGCCTGTGGGCCATATTTGCTACAACTTGATTAGAGTCCACCTGTGGTAAATTCAATTGATTGGACATGATTTAGAAAGACACACAATTGTCTATATAAGGTCCCACCGTTGACAGTGCATGTCAGAGCAAATATCAAGCCATGAGGTCGAAGGAATTGTCCGTAAAGCTCCTAGACAGGATTGTGTCGAGGCACAGATCTGGGGAAGGGTACCAAAACATTTCTGCAGCATTGAAGGACCCCAAGAACAGTGTCCTCCTTCATTCTTAAATGGAAAAAGTTTGGAATCACAAAGACTCCTAGAGCTGGCCACCTGGCCAAACAGAACAACCGGGGGAGAAGGGACTTGCTCAGGGAGGATACCAAGAACCCGATGGTCACTCGGACAGAGCTCCAGAGTGCCTTTGTGGAGATGGCAGAACCTTTGAGAAGGACAAACATCTCTACAGCACTCCACCAAATCAGGCCATTATGGTAGAGTGGCCAGACGGAAGCCCCAGGGACTGGGAGACAAGTCAGGATCCAGGGGAAAGATGAACGGAGCAAAGTACAAAGATATCCTTGATGAAAACCTGCTCCAGAGTGCTCAGGACCTCAGACTGGGGCAAAGGTTCACCTTTCAACAAGTTTCTGAATGTCCTTGAGTGGCTCAGCCAGAGCCTGGACTTGATCAAACATCTCTGGAGAGACCGGAAAATAGCTGTGCAGTAATGCTCCACATCCAACCTTACAGAGCTTGAGAGGATCTGCAGAGAGGAATGTGAGAAACTCCCCAAATACAGGTGTAGCTTTATCCCCAAGAAGACTTGAAGCTGTAATTGCTGCCAAAGGTGCTTCTTGGCTATAACTTAACAAAATGTGGAAAAAGTGAAGGTGTCTGAATACTTTTTGAATGCACTGTATATCACTAACGAAAACATTTAATGGGTTGTGCTTTATTTTATTGTTGACTTGTTATTAATATTTACATACAAATTAACTGTTCAAATGGTAATTATCTAATAATGGCCAAATTATTACTTTTCAGTTCATGTGATGTAAATACTAGCTGAAATTCAACTGCCAAATAAAGTATTAGCCACAAAGGTAAATTTCCCATTAAATGAAAAGAAAAACAAAGATCAAATATTTACTTTAAAAAAGAAAACACTCCTGGGTGTAACCAATGATATCTTTATCAGCCACTGGAAAGAAACAAGATTTACCATGCCTATAAGAGTAGAGAACCACTAGGATCAGATAGTGGTGTGGGAAGAGACCAGGTAGGGAGTATCATCACCTCCTTCCTCTGGGTTGTATTATTGGCCAGAGGAGGTGATAGACCTCTCTCTGGAATGTGGCTAAGGCTAAGGCCAGAAACAAATGGCTGATAACGTTGGTTTGTTATCAATACTTTGATTAGTGGATAAGGATACATTGTCACAAATTACACACAAATTATATAATCTGGTCCCAAACTGGATTGTGGTTCCAAACTACAGTCGTGGCCAAAGGTTTTGAGAATGACTGCCTCAGTTTGTATGATGGCAATTTGCAGAATGTTATGCATTTCAGCCCTGCCACAAAAGGACCAGCTGACATCATGTCAGTGATTCTCTCGTTAGCACAGGTGTGAGTGTTGACGAGGACAAGGATGGAGATCACTCTGTCATGCTGATTGAGTTCGAATAACAGACTGGAAGCTTCAAAAGGAATCATTGTTCTTCCTCTGTCAACCATGGTTACCTGCAAGGAAATACGTGCCATCATCATTGCTTTGCACAAAAAGGGCTTCACAGGCAAGGATATTGCTGCCAGTAAGATTGCACCTAAATCAACCATTTATCGGATCATCAAGAACTTCAAGGAGAGCGGTTCAATTGTTGTGAAGGCGGCTTCAGGGCGCCCAAGAAAGTCAGGCAAGCGCCAGGACCGTCTCCTAAAGTTGATTCAGCTGCGGGATCGGGGGGCACCACCAGAACAGAGCTTGCTCAGGAATGGCAGCAGGCAGGTGTGAGTGCATCTGCACACACAGTGAGGCAAAGACTTTTGGAGGATGGCCTGGCGTCAAGAAGGGCAGCAAAGAAGCCACTTCTCTCCAGGAAAAACATCAAGAACAGACTGATATTCTGCAAAAGGTACAGGGATTGGACTGCTGAGGACTGGGGTAAAGTAATTTTCACTGATGAATCCTCTTTCCGATTGTTTGGGGCATCCGGAAAAAAGCTTGTCCGGAGAAGACAAGGTGAGCGCTACCATCAGTCCTGTGTCATGCCAACAGTAAAGCATCCTGAGGCCATTCATGTGTGGGTTTGCTTCTCAGCCAAGGGAGTGGACTCACTCACAATTTTGCCTAAGAACACAGCCATGAATAAAGAATGGTACCAACACATCCTTCGAGAGCAACTTCTCCCAACCACCCAGAACAATGCCTTTTCCAGCATGATGGAGCACCTTGCCATAAGGCAAAAGTGATAAGTAAGTGGCTCGGGGAACAAAACATCAATATTTTGGGTCCATGGCCAGGAAACTTCCCAGACCTTAATCCCATTGAGAACTTGTGGTCAATCCTCAAGAGGCGGGTGGTCAAACAAAAACCCACAAATTCTGACAAACTCCAAGCATTGATTATGCAAGAATGGGCTGCCATCAGTCAGGATGTGGCCCAGAAGTTAATTGACAGAGGTTAATTACAGAGGTCTTGAAAAAGAAGGGTCAACACTGCAAATATTGACTGTTTGTATCAACTTCATGTAATTGTCAATAAATGCCTTTGACACATATGAAATGCTTGTAATTATACTTCAGTATTCCATAGTAACATCTGACAAACAATATCTAAAGACACTGAAGTAGCTAACTTTGTGGAAATTCATATTTGTGTCATTCTCAAAACTTTTGGCCACGACTGTAGATTTGATCAACTCTGTGGCCTTGTGGTTAGAGCAGCGTTTCCCAAACTCGGTCCTCGTGACCCAAAGGGGTGCACGTTTTGTTTTTTTGCCCTAACACTACACAGCTGATACAAATGATCAAAGCTTGATGATTAGTTGATTATTTGAATCAACTGTGTAGTGCTAGGGGGAAGGAAAAAAACTTTTGGGGGGTCCTGAGGACTGAATTTGGGAAACCCTGGGTTAGATGGTCCGCATCAACATTGTTTGGGGGTTCAATCCCTGGCCGAGTCATACCAAAGACTAAACATGGGACCTAATGCCTTTCTGCTTGTCACTCAGCATTAGTTTGTGATTTTGGCAATGAGGTGTATGTATCTGCGTGCAGTTGGATAGAAGTTGCTAACTAGCATAGTACAATGACTCGAAAAGTCTACAGGAACAGCTAGCAAACTATCTCTAACTTCTTTCATACTGGACGCAGATACATAAAAACGGTATCCACAAGTTCATCCGACTCTGGGGAAGAAGATAAGATTTTATGTGTGTGAACTATCCCTTTAAGGAGATGGATTGGGGCTAAGGCCCTGCGACAGACTAGCATCCTGTCCAGCAGTTGTACTTGTACATCAAGCTGCCTCATGCTGCAGAAACAGGAGGAAAGTGAGGATACCATGCATTTCATTAAACTTTTGTGTGTCTTCCTCCAAATATTCTTGTTTGCATGTCTTCATTAAAATCTTCCAACAAATATCTAAGGGACTTGAACAAATACATGAAAAACAAGTTAAGTATCTATCTATCCGTTAGAACAACCTCATTTAAAGTTCTGACCTACATTTAAAAAATCCAACTAGCCGGCAGTCGTTTCCGTTGTCCGTCAACCCCCATAGAAAAACAATAAGGTAAATATGTATTTGGAGGGTAGACCATTTCAATCTGAACGCGGCCCATGACAACTTTATGCAACAGGTGGAATTAAGCGTCTAAGTTCTATAAGTGACTACCTGTTTGTAGGGCTATATATGTTTATGTAACCAGCCAGATCCTCACGAGCATGCCTGTTTGTCTGACGTCTTCCCAAGAAAAACAGATTAATAACTTGCGATCCAAACATTCCCGCTAACAGGGCTGTGTGTATGTATCATGTTTTTAAACAACTGAAAAGCGGTTTGACCTGGGGCAGATACCTCACTACGGGGATAGAAGACACGCTTGAGTCAAGCCTGAAAAAAAGCCATAAACTGGCAATCCCCAATCCCACTGGTTTCTCCTGTAGACATAAATACATACACTACGGTTCAAAAGTTTGGGGTCACTTAGAAATGTCCTTGTTTTTGAAAGAAATGCAAAAAATGTTGTCCATTAAAATAATCCCAAATTGATCAGAAATACAGTGTAAACATTGTTAATGTTGTAAATGACTATTTTAGCTGGAAACGGCTGATTTTCTTATGGAATATCTACATAGGCGTACAGAGGCCCATTATCAGCAACCATCACTCCTGTGTTCCAATGGCACATTGTGTTAGCTAATCAAATGTTATAATTTTAAAAGTTTAATTGACCTTCTAGACAGAGTTGCAAAGAAAAATACATATCTCAGACTGGCCAATAAAAATAAAAGATTAAGATGGGCAAAAGAACACAGACACTGGACAGTTGAGGACTTGTGAGGCGTCTGTTTCTCAAACTAGACACTCTAATGGACTAGTCCTCTTGCTCAGTTGTGCACCGGGGCCTCACTCTCCTCTTTCTATTCTAGTTAGGGCCAGTTCGCACTGTTCTGTGAAGGGAGTAGTACATAGCGTTGTATGAGATCTTCAGTTTCTTGGCAATTTCTCGCATGGAATAGCCTTCATTTCTCAGAACAAGAATAGACTGACGAGTTATGTTATTTTAATTGTCAGTCGGTTCCTCTCCTTGTTCGGTTGGCGTTCGGCGGTCGATGTCACCAGTCTTCTAGCCATCGCCGATCCACTTTCCATTTTCCATTTTGTTTTGTCTTGTTTTCCCACACACCTGGTTTACATTTCCCTCATTACTTGTCATGTATTTAACCCTCTGTTCCCCCCATGTCTGTGTGTGTAATTGTTTATTGTCAGGTTGGCACGCTTCCGGCTGGTTTGCGCCGGGTTTTGTTTTATGCCCGTGCTTTGTGGCAGCCGGTACTTTGTATGTGGTTGTGGTACTTTGTGCTGCCTCACTTGTTCTTTGGGCATTTGTTTTTGTGACGGAATTGCGTTCTGTTACAATGATTGCCTCAGTAAAGTGCTTTGTCCCAGCTACACCCACCGTTGACATTAATGGACAAACATAGCTTTTCTTTCAAAAACAAGGACATTTCTAAGTGACCCCAAACTTTTGAACGGTAGTGTACATCAATTCACTTTCTAAAAACCTGTTTTCGCTTTGTCATTATGAGCTATTGTGTCTGAATACTTTCCGAATGCACTGCATCTCCTCTGAATTTCACTAGCATACTTTCAACAACTTTCTGGTTGTCATTATACTCTCTCTCTCACTCTTATCAGATACTTACGAATCTAGGCCTCAATCCCCATTTCTGCCAACTTAAAGCCCCTATGACTACTACTTACCCATTGCTCTTGCTGTCCCTCTTTTGCCATAGTACAATTGTGTGTGTGTGAGGCACTTCAAGGAATCAGGGATTATCTATTCAGCACATTAATCATATGCTAAATGGGGCACACCATTTCAAGAAGTAGATACAATTAATATCTGCAGTGGCTGGTATTGAAATTGTTTGAGAGAGTAAAGGGAGCCAAGATGGATGCTGTCCTTCAGCTGTGTTAGCAGCTACAAGCTGGAAACTGACATGGAAACTGCACCAGTGGAACTCCAGGTCACGATTTCCTGCTTTCGTGGACCAAGAGACATGGAAAATGGGGGAACACAAATGATGAGGTTCATGACATGGGAAATGCATCCTCTTAGAATTAGCTCATCTTTTCCAGAGACTCTTCAACAACGTTCCCCTCCAGGCAAGAGTGATAGACCATGGGTAGCTCTGGTCCAGGGCGCTAGTGCTTTAAGGATGTGCACTAACACCGTTGGACAAGAGCTAGACCACAGACAAAACAAACAAAGGACGGTATAATGTCATTACAGCTGTAGCACAAATGAAAGCACAAAAAGACACAATTTCCAAGAGACTAGCCCAGCTGCAAAACTCAATTTTGAATAACATGACAATCCATTGCAAATGAGCTAAAGTTGAACGAGAGTTAGACACATCATTAACTACTTGGTTCTGTGCGAGCACTGCTACCAAATGACATTGATTGATTATATTATAACCTTATGTATATTAATCATACAGCCAACATTTAAGACAACTTCTTACTGCAGGGTCAGTCAGTGAAATCTTGGTGTGCAGCCCAGCTGTGCACCCTTGGGCAGGACACTGGTTCTAAGCCAGCTGTGCAAACGGCTAATGTGTCAAAACAGTAAGTGATCTGAATAAAATACAACTGGGAGCCTGTATCAGAAATGCAAGAAAAGCTTGTCGCTGTGTAACTCATCACCAAAAACAATACGTAGTACTAATGCTTTTAAGGTGCTATAGGCCCCAACCGAGGTTAGGAAGGACAAAACATCAACCCAACACAGTCTTTACTGTGCTTCTACCTCACAGGACAGATATTGAATTAGGGCACTTAGGGGGAAATCATGGAAACAAATGTGTACCAAGTATCCAGGGGAGGAGAATTGGGAAAGAGTAAAACTATTATAGGCTACTGCTGCTGCGCATGGTTCTCGCCCACTCCCAAGGGGTCTTTGTCATTTCCGCTAGTTCTGTTTGGGCTTAGATAACAGAGAGTACAGTATGCTATCAGTTATTTGGCTTCAGTTATGCCAAACATACCCCAGTCCAAACATTGGCGTATGTAATATTATATTTTCCTTGATCTACTGTTGTTTCCTAAATACTCATAGTATCAATAAATGGATGAAAAGATGGAACTGAATAACACAATGAAAATGACTAAACTATTACTACCAATTTCAAAGGGGGTGACACTCTAGACCCAAACTGTTATAGACCTATATCCATCCTGCCCTGCCTTTCTAAAGTCTTTGAAAGCCAAGTTAATAAACAGATCACTGACCATTTCGAATCCCACCATACCTTCTCCGCTGTGCAATCCAGTTTCCGAGCTGGTCACAGGTGCACCTCAGCCACGCTCAAGGTACTAAACGATATCATAACCGCCATCGATAAAAGACAGTACTGTGCAGCCGCCTTCATCGACCTGGCCAAGGCTTTCGACTCTGTCAATCACCACATTCTTATCGGCAGACTCAACAGCCTTGGTTTCTCAAATGACTGCCTCACCTGGTTCACCAACTACTTCTCAGACAGAGTTCAGTGTGTCAAATCTCTATGGGGGTACCACAGGGTTCAATTCTCGGGCCGTCAATTTTCTCTGTATATATCAACGATGTTGCTCTTGCTGCGGGTGATTCCCTGATCCACCTCTACGCAGACGACACCATTCTGTAAACATCTGGCCCTTATTTGGACACTGTTAACTAACCTACAAACGAGCTTCAGTGCCATACAACACTCCTTCTGTGGCCTCCAACTGCTCTTAAACGCTAGTAAAACCAAATGCATGCTTTTGGGTTCGCTGCCCGCAACCGCCCGCCTGATTAGCATCACTACTCTGGACAGTTCTGACCTAGAATATGTGGACAACTACAAATACCTAGGTGTCTGGTTAGACTGTAAACTCTCCTTCCAGACTCACATTAAACATCTCCAATCCAAATGTAAATCTAGAATCGGCTTCCTATTTCGCAACAAAGCATCCTTCACTCATGTTGCCAAACATACCCTCGTAAAACTGACCATCCTACTGATCCTCAACTTCGGCGATGTCATTTACAAAATAGCCTCCAACACTCTACTCAACAAATTGGATGCAGGCTATCACAGTGCCATCCGTTTTGTCACCAAAGCCCCATATACCACCCACCACTGTGACCTGTATGCAGTAGTCGGTTGGCCCTCGCTACATATTCGTAGCCAGACCCACTGGCTCCAGGTCATCTATAAGTCTATGCTAGGTAAAGCTCCTCCTTATCTCAGCTCACTGTTCACAATAACAACACCCACCCGTAGCACACGTTCCAGCAGGTATATCTCACTGGTCTTCCCCATAGCCAACACCTCCTTTGGCCGCCTTTCCTTCCAGTTCTCTGCTGCAAATGACTGGAACTAATTGCAAAAATCGCTCAAGCTGGAGACTAATATTTCCCTCACTAACTTTAAACATCAGCTAACCGATCGCTGCAGCTGTACATCTGTAAATAGCCCACCCAATCTACCTACCTCATCCCCATATTGTTATTTACTTTTCTGCTCTTTTGCACCTCAGTATTTCTACTTGCACATCATCTATCACTCCAGTGTTAATTTGCCAAACTGTAATTACTTCGCTACTATGGCCTATTTATTGCCTTACCTCCTCACGCCATTTGCACACACTGTATATAGACTTTCTTTTTTTCTATTTTGTTATTGACTGTACACTTGTTTATTCCATGTGTGTTGTGTTGTTTGTGTCGCACTGCTTTGTTTTATCTTGGCCAGGTCGCAGTTGTAAATGAGAACTTGTTCTCAACTATCTTACCTGATTAAATTAAGGTGAAATAAAAATAAATAAAATAAAAAATAAATTACATCAGCTTAAATGGCCTAGTATTTTAGACACAAAAAGGGCACTGGGGAGGCTGCAAGACTAATGGCTCAGTCTCTAGGCATTCTCAGACTTTGGTCCCTATAACAAGATAGTAAATTCCTTTTAGCCTAAAAGACACAGCTGTGGAAACTTGCTTGCAATGGTGGTCCTACTGAAGGGGAGATGGCCCAAGCATGTCCAAGTTGGCTGACCACTCCCAAAACAATGTACATAACATCACCCAAACCATTTTTTAAAAACATTTTAGTCAACACTCATATCCAGAGGGACTTACAGGAGCAATTATGCTCAAAGGCACTTCAGCCGATTTTTCAAATCTAGTCGGCACAGAGATTCAAACCAGCGATCTTTCGGTTACTGGCCCAATGCTCTTAACTGCTAGGCTACCAGCCACATGCGCGCACACGCATGATAACATGCGCACACACGCATGATAACATGCACACACACACAGCGAGGCTGTGTGGTCCTCACCTGTAACCCCAGTGGTCACAGCTGTTCCCCACCCTTCCACCCCCCTCTTTTACTGACCATCACCTGCCCTGATAGAAAACAGGATGCCACCCTCTCCACCACCTTTTTCACTATAACACATGCCGTTGTGTCAATTTCAAATACCAGCCCCAAACACACCAGGTATCAGTTTATGTGATGGCATTCATTGTCTTTTTAATAATTGATTCTTAAGATGCCTCTCAGACCGGACTTATGAAATGTGAGATATCTATCTCAAACAAATATAAGATGTTAAAAGCAGTTTGGAGTTAAAAGGTCCCGTGGATAAAATGGCTGGTTGCTTACAGTGGAAGGGGCATACAGTATCTGTGCAGTTTGAGCATGACTGTTTTATCAGTAATTTCACTGGATGAGCAGATAATGTAAGAAGAGTTTAGGGAAAATGGAGCCTGAAGGTGAGAGAAATTCAATTCAAGGCAGAATTCTGAAAATAATCTCTCCTTAGCCCGCATGTAGCATCAACTGCAAAGATTTAGTCCACCAAATTAAAACTATATTGGAGACACAAACAACATGTTGATGAGATACATGTAAAGTATTTGGTCACTAGCACATACTAAAGAAAACCATGTAGGTGATGCTTCACGTCCTCCAAGTTATCTTTTGAGGAGGAGCCGAACACTTGCGTATTGCTAGTTACTATATCATCATCGCATCAAGCAATGACAGATTTTAGCTGCCAATGTAACATTAGCCAACAGCGGCCATTTCAACTACCGATACACTTCACCTAAAATGAGTAATGTTGTCTATATCAATAACCCAAAATCATCAATCGTTAACAACTACGCACCACGTAAAACAAGGACCCTAACATAGTGGAATTTTTGTTATTGTGCACAACCTAACTCACACATCCTGTTAATGCCACAGTTAGCCTGTCTAACTGTACAGAATAAACACACCAGCTAATCCTTGCCCTCGCAGCATCACCATGAGCTACCTTTCGCGCAGCGCCACAGATCCGCACGACCACGCCTGTTTGCGTCCATTCTACTGTACCGTTATTCCACCCATAATGAAAGTCACAGAACACCATGCAAATTGATATCAGACAATATACAAATGAAATATTATCCAAATTGCGCATAATGTATAAGATAGGCCTTTAAATAAAGGCATTTCTGATATGAGCAGTAGGCCTACAACATCAACATGTCTAATGAATTTAATAGCATAGGCCTATAAAAAAAAACAAAGACCGACAAAACATAGTTTCAATCGTATGTCTATATACGTGATTCACGATTTCATATTTGCTTAATTTCACAATTTTCCATCACCTCATAGTACATTTAGGTAACCTATTTGCTTTGTAGCCAGTCGGTGGAACGGAGATTGTCTAACCTCGGCCCTAATTACATTATAACTGGCAATGTGATGAGATAAACTCGTCTGTTTGAAACAACACATTTTTTGACTTACCAATCAAATAATAAGGAACGAACTTCACCGCCTTCAGAGTCCGCAACGGGCAAACGAGAGGTTGGGCAACAAGAGCTGGGAATGACTGGGAGAATCCGCACTGCCGCCTCCAGTCCACCAAAAACTGTAATGCTGCACTGAATTTCGAAGGGGCGGGGACTATAGAGACTGAAGTAAACCTATCAGAGGCTACACTAAATAAAACAATCGGAATATTTGTTATAGATTATATTAAAAACATAAATTAAATATGACATAGTCTAGCCTACATCAACATAGAGTTTAAATCGGAAGTTTACATAGTTTTATTTATTTATTTTTATTTATTTATTTTTATTTCACCTTTATTTAACCAGGTAGGCAAGTTGAGAACAAGTTCTCATTTACAATTGCGACCTGGCCAAGATAAAGCAAAGCAGTTCGACACATACAACGACACAGAGTTACACATGGAGTAAAACAAACATACAGTCAATAATACAGTATAAACAAGTCTATATACGATGTGAGCAAATGAGGTGAGATAAGGGAGGTAAAGGCAAAAAAAGACCATGGTGGCAAAGTAAATACAATAGAGCAAAGGAGCAAAATAAATAAATAAATAAATCAAATAAATACAGTAGGGAAAGAGGTAGTTGTTTGGTTAAATTATAGGTGGGCTATGTACAGGTGCAGTAATCTGTGAGCTGCTCTGACAGTTGGTGCTTAAAGCTAGTGAGGGAGATAAGTGTTTCCAGTTTCAGAGATTTTTGTAGTTCGTTCCAATCATTGGCAGCAGAGAACTGGAAGGAGAGGCGGCCAAAGAAATAATTTGTTTTGGGGGTGACCAGAGAGATATACCTGCTGGAGTGCGTGCTACAGGTGGGTGATGCTATGGTGACCAGCGAGCTGAGATAAGGGGGGACTTTACCTAGCAGGGTCTTGTATATGACATGGAGCCAGTGGGTTTGGCGACGAGTATGAAGCGAGGGCCAGCCAACGAGAGCGTACAGGTCGCAATGGTGGGTTGTATATGGGGCTTTGGTGACAAAACGGATTGCACTGTTTGAGGCTATTTTGTAAATGACATCGCCGAAGTCGAGGATTGGTAGGATGGTCCGTTTTACAAGGGTATGTTTGGCAGCATGAGTGAAGGATGCTTTGTTGCGAAATGGGAAGCCAATTCTATATTTAACTTTGGATTGGAGATGTTTGATGTGGGTCTGGAAGGAGCGTTTACAGTCTAACCAGACACCTAGGTATTTGTAGTTGTCCACGTATTCTAAGTCAGAGCCGTCCAGAGTAGTGATGTTGGACAGGCGGGCAGGTGCAGGCAGCGATCGGTTGAAGAGCATGCATTTAGTTTTACTTGTATTTAAGAGCAATTGGAGGCCACGGGCGGAGCGTTGCATGGCATTGAAGCTTGCCTGGAGGGTTGTTAACACAGTGTCCAAAGAAGGGCCAGAAGTATACAGAATGGTGTCGTCTGCGTAGAGGTGGATCAGAGACTCCCCAGCAGCAAGAGCGACATCATTGATGTATACAGAGAAGAGAGTTGGTCCAAGATTTGAACCCTGTGGCACCCCCATAGAGACTGCCAGAGTTCCGGACAGCAGACCCTCCGATTTGACACACTGAACTCTATCAGAGAAGTAGTTGGTGAACCAGGCGAGGCAATCATTTGAGAAACCAAGGCTGTCGAGTCTGCCGATGTGGTGATTGACAGAGTCCAAAGCCTTGGCCAGATCAATGAATACGGCTGCACAGTAATGTTTCTTATCGATGGCGGTTAAGATATCGTTTAGGACCTTGAGCGTGGCTGAGGTGCACCCATGACCAGCTCTGAAACCAGATTGCATAGCAGAGAAGGTATGGTGAGATTCGAAATGGTCGGTAATCTGTTTGTTGACTTGGCTTTCGAAGACCTTAGAAAGGCAGGGTATGATAGATATAGGTCTGTAGCAGTTTTGGTCAAGAGTGTCCCCCCCCTTTGAAGAGGGGGATGACCGCAGCTGCTTTCCAATCTTTGGGAATCTCAGATGACACGAAAGAGAGGTTGAACAGGCTAGTAATAGGGGTGGCAACAATTTCGGCAGATCATTTTAGAAAGAAAGGGTCCAGATTGTCTAGCCCGGCTGATTTGTAGGGGTCCAGATTTTGTTGCTGTGGGGGGTGCAGTGCTGTTGACCGGGGTAGGAGTAGCCAGGTGGAAAGCATGGCCAGCCGTAGAAAAATGCTTATTGAAATTCTCAATTATGGTGGATTTATCAGTGATGACAGTGTTTCCTATCTTCAGTGCAGTGGGCAGCTGGGAGGAGGTGTTCTTATTCTCCATGGACTTTACAGTGTCCCAGAACCTTTTTGAGTTAGTTGCAGGAAGCAAATTTCTGCTTGAAAAAGCTAGCCTTGGCTTTTCTAACTGCCTGTGTATAATGGTTTCTATCTTCCCTGAACAGCTGCATATCACGGGGGCTGTTCGATGCTAATGCAGAACGCCATAGGATGTTTTTGTGTTGGTTAAGGGCAGTCAGGTCTGGGGAGAACCAAGGGCTATATCTGTTCCTGGTTCTACATTTCTTGAATGGGGCATGCTTATTTAAGATGGTTAGGAAGGCATTTAAAAAAAAAAAAACAGGCATCCTCTACTGACGGGATGAGATCAATATCCTTCCAGGATACCCCGGCCAGGTTGATTAGAAAGGCCTGCTCGCTGAAGTGTTTCAGGGAGCGTTTGACAGTGATGAGTGGAGGTCGTTTGACCGCTGACCCATTACGGATGCAGGCAATGAGGCAGTGATCGCTGAGATCTTGGTTGAAGACAGCAGAGGTGTATTTAGAGGGCAAGTTGGTTAGGATGATATCTATGAGGGTGCCCGTGTTTCAGGCTTTGGGGAGGTACCTGGTAGGTTCATTGATAATTTGTGTGAGATTGAGGGCATCAAGCTTAGATTGTAGGATGGCTGGGGTGTTAAGCATGTTCCAGTTTAGGTCGCCTAGCAGCACGAGCTCTGAAGATAGATGGGGGGCAATCAGTTCACATATGGTGTCCAGAGCACAGCTGGGGGCAGAGGGTGGTCTATAGCAGGTGGCAACGGTGAGAGACTTGTTTTTAGAGAGGTGGATTTTTAAAAGTAGAAGTTCAAATTGTTTGGGTACAGACCTGGATAGTAGGACAGAACTCTGCATGCTATCTTTGCAGTAGATTGCAACACCGCCCCCTTTGGCAGTTCTATCTTGTCTGAAAATGTTGTAGTTTGGGATGAAAATTTCTGAATTTTTGGTGGTCTTCCTAGGGCCAGGATTCAGACACAGCTAGAACATCCGGGTTGGCAGAGTGTGCTAAAGTAGTGAATAGAACAAACTTAGGGAGGAGGCTTCTAATGTTAACATGCATGAAACCAAGGCTATTACGGTTACAGAAGTCATCAAAAGAGAGCGCCTGGGGAATAGGAGTGGAGCTAGGCAGTGCAGGGCCTGGATTCACCTCTACATCGTCAGAGCATCAGAGTAGGAGTAGGATAAGGGTACGGCTAAAAGCAATACGAATTGGTCGTCTAGAACGTCTGGAACAGAGAGTAAAAGGAGGTTTCTGGGGGCGATAAAATAGCTTCAAGGTATAATGTACAGACAAAGGTATGGTAGGATGTGAATACAGTGGAGGAAAACCTAGGTATTGAGTGATGATGAGAGAGATATTGTCTCTAGAAACATCATTGAAACCAGGAGATGTCATTGCATGTGTGGGTGGTGGAACTAATAGGTTGGATAAGGTATAGTGAGACTAGAGGCTCTACAGTGAAATAAGCCAATAAACACTAACCAGAACAGTAATGGACAAGGCATATTGACATTAAGGAGAGGCATGCTTAGTCGAGTGATCACAAGGGTCCAGTGAGTAGTGAGGTTGGTTGGGGTCACGGCGATTTAGCCGGAGCTAGCCGGACCATCGGTAGCAAGCTAGCATAGGATGGAGGTCTGTTATTAGCCACCTCGTGCGTTTCCGTTGGTAGGATCAGTGGGGTTCCGTGTGGTAGAGGGGATGAATACAATTCACACACAAAAAAAACAGATATAGTTATAGAGGCCCAAGAAAAAAAAGAAAAAATAATAATAATTGTCCGATAGGTCTATTCAGATAGCAGCCGATAAGACAGCTAACGGTTAGCGGACCGCAGATGGGCGTTCAGGTAACGTCGGACGGAGGAGCCAGCCGGATAACTCCCTCGGGTAGATGACGTCGGTAGTCCAGTTGTGAAGGCCCGGTGGGGCTCCGCGTTGGCAGTAAAACGGGTAGGTGATTGTAGCCCAGGAGTGATTGATGGAACTCTTCAGCTGGCTAGCCCCGGAATAATTGATGTTTGCTCCGGAATCGACGAAAGCCGGATAGCAGCTAGCTAGCTGCGAGATCCAGGTATAAATGTCCAGAGTTAGCGGTTGAAATCCAGGGACATGGAGAGAAATAGGTCCGGTATGTTCCGGTCCGAGCCGCGCCGTACAAAACTGACGATAGATTTGAGCTAAACCGTGGTCCAGATGAGAAAAAGGTGTTTCTCCCCCTCAAGTCAATGTCTCCATGCCTTCAGAGCCTTGACGACAGCCAACAGCTCCTGGTCCCCCACGTCATAGTGTCCTCCGCCGAACTAAGCTTCCTCGAGAAAAAGGCACAGGGGAGGAGCTTTGGTGGCGTACCCGAGCACTGAGAGAGCACGGCTCCTATCCCAGCCTCGGACGCGTCCACCTCCGGATGGGCCAGCACGGGAGCAGAGGTAAACAGAGCCCTGGGGTGACCAAAAGCCCTGTCCGCCACTGCAAACGCACCGGTCCCCCCTTCAGCAGTGAGGTAATGGGAGCCGCTACCTGACCAAAACCCCGGATAAACCTCCGGTAGTAATTGGCAAACCCTAGAAACTGCTGCACCTCCTTTACCGTGGTGGGAGTCAGCCAATTAGGCACAGCTGAAATGCGGTCACTCTCCATCTCCACCCCTGAAGTGGAAATGCGGTACCCTAGGAAGGAGACGGACTGTTGGAAGAACAGGCATTTCTTAGCCTTGACGTACAGGTCATGCTCCAACAGATGACCAAGCACCCTGCGCACCAGGGACACATGCTTGGTGCTTGTAGCGGAGTATATCAGAATGTCATCAATATACACCCTGCCCGTGCAGGTCCCTGAAAATCTTGTCTATAAAGGCTTGGAAGACTGATGGAGCATTCATCAACCCGTACGGCATGACGAGGTACTCATAATTCCCTAAGTTAGTACTGAAAGCAGTCTTCCACTCGTCTCCCTCCCAGACACGCACCAGGTTGTACGTGCTCCTGAGATCTAGTTTGGTGAAGAAGCGCGCCCCGTGCATTGACTCAATCGCTGTGGCTATGAGAGGTAGCGGGTAATGGGGTGGTAATTGAGTCGCCTTCTTGTTGGAGAAGGCGAGAGCCAAATCGGCATATTCAGAGGGGATGCGCACAATGGAAACCTGGTCTGGACTCCCCTAAACATCCCTAAACATCTACCCGAGCACTCTCGCGACCACCCTGTGAGAGCCCTCTGTTGCCACGAGACAGTGGGGTCATGACAGGCTAACCAGGGTAGGCCTAGCACCACGGGAAACGCAGGAGAGTCCAATAAAGAGAATGATTATCTCCTTGTGATCCCCCTGCGTCACCATGCCCAGAGGAGCGGTGGCATCCCTAATCCGGACCCTAATGGTCGACTGTCTAAGGCGTGAACGGGGAAGGGAACAGCCATGGGAACAATCGGGATCTCTAAACTATAGGCAAACGATTTGTCTATAAAATTAAAACTAGGAACCTTTTTTGTTACTGGCCAAATTCTCTAATCGTCTAGTTCCAGAGATGTATATTGGTGTCTAGATGCTGGACTGCGGTATTCTGATATGAATGGTTTGATCATTCAACTGGCTGCATGATTGGATTGTCTACCAACTATCAGAAAATAACACTGATACAATTTAACCCCACTTTCAGTCTTGGTTTCATCAGCTGTTTTCAAATGACAGACACTGAATTTTGACTGCACAGGACTTTTAAACATGTAGCAGAATTTCAATATTTAGCCAGGAAGTACCTAGGTTACATCTGAAATGGAACCCTATTCCGTATAAACTACTTCTGACCAGGGCACATGTGGGACGCAACAGAAGATTACAGCATGCATGTGCTGCAATGTTATGTCCATGTTACTTGTGTCCAGATGCTGCGATACGACCCATGACCCCCTGTGAGCGTGCTAGATATGCTGCGACACATGGCCCAATTGGAGCCTACATCCCCATGTGCGACGCTGCTGGACGATACACCCAAAAGCAATGTTCGGGCTCTACAGGCTAACACGGACGCACATACACATTTAATTCTCCAATTCAGTTGAAAGTTACACATACAATATTTACACTTTACTGTAACATGTCTATTTCTGGTTGGTTACTGTTGGTGTGTGACCACTACTGGACAGAAGATCCAGGGTACGGACACTCCACCAGGCACTGCTATCAACTGCTAGCAACTGTTCCAAGGTGTGTGTGTGTGTGTACATACTCATTCACTAAATGTTATTTCTTTGCAGCTGATTCTGGATGTTAATGTTTTTGTCTAATTGTAGATGAAGGGCGTTGGAATGGAGACGTTGAAAAGACGGACAGTTGTCTTTACTGTACTACAGGTACTGATTCACATCCCATTTAAATACATGAAGAAATCCAGAGATTAAACTGTTGATTTACTTTTATTGTTGGTGTGATATGCTGAACAATATATCTGAACCAGTCCATTTCTGGGAAATGGAGGAAGGAGTAGGACTGAATTACCGGCAGTTACAAGAATTGAAGGTAGTCCAATTCCACGTGACCATTTAGTAATTAGGCTTCTCCAAGCTCTGATGCTGGTGATGGTCATTAGTAGTCTACCGCACTTGCTAACTGCCTGCTACTCAGCACTATATTGTCCCTCTAATCACTGTCATCAATGTAATTTGAAAATCAAAATCGCTTAATGAGCTCTATAACCTATGCAATTGCGTGAGAACAGCCTGATGGCTTTACTTTAAAAGAGGATCCCATCAGCTTCTATAGGCTCCAGGCAAAGTTTGAACACACCGACTCATTCCAGGGTGTCAGTAAAAATATTTTCTGCAGTGTATAATAGTGATGACATCGAGTATGAAATAACACGTATGTCTTAAACAAATCAAAATATTTTGAGATTCTTCAAAGAAGCCACCCTTTGCACACTCTTGGCGTTCTGTCACGATGATTTTCAATCCCAATGATGCCTAATCAATAGCTTTGACCAATCCAAGGTTTGTAAGACAATGGGTTTAATAATTAGGCAAAGACTCAGATTATGCAAAAGATTAACACATTTTATTCAGAGAACGTTCTGAAGTCCATTATACAAAGACGTCCATTTTATACTGGCTCCTTACTTACAGTTGAATTGTTCTTGGTATTTTCTTAGGCACACATTTTGCTCTCTCCCAGTCCAACCTAGTTGGAGTTTAACTTGTTGATGCACCCCATCCCGGTAGCGGGATAATTGTAATCAGCAACGCTGAATAGCATAGCGCCACAGTCAATTAATATTACTACAAAATATTCATGAAATCACAAGTGCAAAACACAGCTCAGCCTTTTGTTAATCCACCTGTTGTCACAGATTTTGAAATTATGCTTTACAGCGAAAGCAATCCAAGCTTTTTTATGTTTATCGATCGCATGACAAAGCGTTATGAACATTGCTTTTCGTGACCAAGCTACTTTGATGCTATCAAATTAATCGCTTAACTTTGATCTTTGGATGTTTTCACTCACGAGACTGCCAGTTACACAACAAATGTTCCATAAAGATTATTTTTAGATCCAAAATACCTCTTGTTTGTATGTTCAGAAATCCACAGGAAAGAGCAGTCATGACAAATAGTCAATAGTTTCCAAAATGTCCCCAGAAACATGTCCAATGTTTTTTATAATCAATCATCAGGTTGTTTTTAAAATATATAATCAATAATATCAACCGCAAATGTCTTTCACAGTAAGAGAGGGAAAAGCAATACCTATCCAAATTCTGTTGCGTGAGCAAAACTCATGTGACCACTTGACGCGACGTTATCGTTCTGGCTCATTTTTGACAATAGAAGCCACTTCCTGTTTTGATTTTCCTCAGGGTTTCGCCTGCAATATCAGTTCTGTATACTCAGACAATATTTTGTTGGAAACTTTAGTGTTTTCTATCCAATAATAATATGCATATATTAGCAACAACTGGAGCTGGCCGTTTTACAATGGGCACCTTTTCATCCAAGCTACTCAATACTGCCCCTGCAGCCATAAAGAAAGTGTTGCAATTTTAACAACAGCATTTCTTCATCTTTATGCTTTCGTTAATCTTCTTGATATTCTTCCTTTTATTCTGGAGCAAATTTGAGCAAATTGCTCAAGGGCCACGGTTGATTCATCTGTGAAGACGACGTTCTTGAATGTCTCGCCAATTTTGATCCATGCCTGGGCCTGCTGAACGGAAAGTTCTGTTTGTCAGACAAATCATTGGGTTGAAACTACAGAACAGTACAAATACAAGTGAACACACATGGTTAATGTTCTGGGAATTTACTTTGGGAATAAATATTACTGATTTACAGAAATATTGGAACAAAGTTGTCTAATGAAGGCAAACTATTTAGAATCCTCCAATTCTGTAGCCTACTCCCGACCGTCACAATGTACAGCGCCATATTCTCCATTCCATCCTAACGGAAGCTCTGAATAGAAACACCATAATATTCATCAAATTTCTTCAAATCAATCCCATATACTAAGTTGTTACAAAAAAAGTTTTCAATTCTCTGGTAATGCCAATACGGAATAGTATCAAATGCTTCTCAAACTAGCAGTAACAGAAAAATGGCTGAGAATTAAATGACATGCCACAGAATTCTGTGGCAGCACGCAAGGTGTGCCGCAACTTTTAAAGGAGTTACCACTGTGTAAGAATGCTGTTTATTGACTGTAGCTCAGCATTGAACCTTTCTAGCGCTAGCGGAACCCCTCGACAACATTCCGCTGAAATGGCAGCACGTGAAATTCTAAAATATTTTTGGGAAATATGTAACTTTCACACATTAACAAGTCCAATACAGCAAATGAAAAACTTCTTGTTAATCTACCCATCGTGTCCGATTTAAAAAAATGCTTAACAGCTAAAGCACAACATATGATTATGTTAGTTCACCGCCAAGTCGAAAAAACAGCCATTTTCCAGCCAAAGATAGGATTCACAAAAAGCAGAACTATAGATCAAATGAATCACTAACCTTTGATGATTTTCATCAGATGACACTCATATGACATCTTACACAATACATGTATGTTTTGTTCGATAATGTGCATATTTATATCCAAAAATCTCAGTTTACATTGGCGCCTTACGTGCAGTAGTTTTTTGATTCCAAAATATCCGGTGATTGATCCACAATCACCCAATATAGATAGTTTGGGATGAGTTGAACCGCAGAGCTAAGAAAAGCAGCCAACAAGTGCCCAGCATATGTGTGCGCTCCTTCAAGACTGTTGGAAAAGTATTCCAGGTGAAGATGGTTGAGAGAATGACAAGAGTGTACAAACCTGTCATCAAGGCAACGGGTGGCTACTTTGAGGTATCTCAAAAATAAATATTTTGATTTGTTAAATACTTTTTTGGTTACTATATGATTTCATAGGAGCTATTTCATAGTTTGATTTGTTCTATTATTCTACAATGTAGAAAATAGTAAAAATGCAGAAAAACCCTTGAATGTGTCAACTTTTGACTGGTGCTGTATTTCTCAACATTCCTAATATTAAGCACATTGCTTATATTTACAACAGGTGTACAGCCTACCTGGCTGTCATGAAAATTAACGAATAAGTGTGATTCACGATTAATAGCGTCATTTTCAAAATAAAATATCATTTCATAACAAAAGCATTACATGAATAATCATACTATGAGGTTGGCTGAGTCCTACTGGGTGGACTGAATCCTAGTGCGAGGGCTGAGTCCTACAGCGTGGGCTTTGTCCTGCAGAAGGCCGGCAGCCTGGGAGAACGAGACACTATCGTTCACCACACCTTGTAACTCTTTTGCAGTAAAATCTCATAACCCAAGGAGTTTTCTGCAGCTACAACCACAACATCTATTTTCTGTGATTTATGTTATATTTCTGCAGTACAGTTGATAACCATGGCTATGAATGCTAAGAAACCAACCTTGCTGAAACACATCTTATTCCTGTCACTCTCATCATACTCACGGGAGCCTCTCAGGATCCCTCGAAACTGGACCCATCTTCCTCTACTACTCTCTTCCCTGCCTGTGAAGATTTCTTCAGAGAAAATGACTCAAGTAAAAGTGAAAGTCACCCAGTAAAATATTTCTTGAGAAAAGGTCTGAAAGTTTCAACAAATATCCGGATGTATCAAAATTAAATTATATTTCAAATTAAATATAATCTTTGGGAATGTAGTTAAGTGAAAGTTGTCAAACATATAAATAGTAAGGACACCCCCAATAAAACTACTTTATTAGTACTTTCAATATTTTTACTTTAGTACTTTACACCACTGGCTAATGGCCGACATCTGGATCTCTCGTTGGGTTAATGAGGCAACTAGTCATAGCTGTGACAGGTCCTTTTAAAAGGAGAGGTGGAAGAGGTAGACCATAACTCACAGACAACAGAGAGACACCCACTGAATCCCTTGGAAGAGTGAAGCACGTGAGCTTGTGTCATTATTTAATAGACTATCTGCATCTCAAATGACACCTTCGTTTTATGTTGCCCTGGTCAAATGTAGTACCTTTGCAGTAACTGGGTAGTCTCTGACTCGATCTAGGATGCTTCCCCTTCCCTATGGAGTGCACTGTGGGCCTTCGTCAAATGTGGTTCACTACATAATGTCACGCACTGACCTTAGATATCTTTTTTCTTTATATTTTGGTTAGGTCAGGGCGTGACTAGGGTGGGTACGCTGGTTTTTGTATTGTCTAGGGTTTATGTAGTTCTAGGTGATTTGTATGTCTATGGTGGCCTGATATGGTTCCAAATCAGATCCAGCTGTTTATCGTTGTCTCTGATTGGGGATCATATTTAGGTAGCCTTTTCCCTTTGGTGTTGGTGGGATCTTGTCTATGTGTAGTTGCCTGTCAGCACTCGTTTTGTATAGCGTCACGTTTCAGTTTATTTTGTTTGTTAGTTTGTTCAGTGTTAATTCTTTTAAATAAATAAGAATGTATGCATACCACCCTGTGCCTTGTTCTGATCTTTATGATGAACGTGACAAAAGGAATGAGGAGCCATTTGGGAAGGATACTTTTTCCTGTGTGCCAGGCTCTTGAACCACATACAATAGATTAGATGACACCCGTATTTTGGCGGAAGAATCGTAGCGCCGTGTTGCCAATACTCGGTTCTAGGGGTCCTCAGGACTGGGTTTAGCAATTATTGCTTAAGTTTTGTACTTAACACAAGGTTTCCTTAACTGCTCCTCTAGTACCCACAGCCATTCCAGGTGTTTTAAAATGCTCAACTAATCTCTCCGTTCTCTCTCAGGAGACTATCACCATGGTGAGATTGACCATCATTCTGCTTTTCAGCATGGCTTTTGCTCTGGGAGGTAAGAGTGATGTACCTCACACTTACTCACCAACATTTTAATAAACATTAGTGGGTGTTGATCTGTCCTCCACACACACGTACGTATTAATGTTTTGTTTCATAACCAGTTGTCCCATGGACACCCTCGGAGGCCAGCCATTAGTGACATTTGAGAGAAGATCGTCTTGCTCAAGGGCACAGACGGATATTTCAACTTGTCATCTCAGGGATAAAAACTAGCAACCATTCAGTTACTGGCCCAACTCTAACTGCTAGGCTACCTGCCACTCCTCTAGTTCCAGAGATGTATATTTGTGTCTAGATGCTGGCCTGAATGGTTTGATCATTCAACTGGATGTATGATTGGATTGTTTACCAACTATCAGGAAAGAACACTGATACCCCCACTTTCAGTCTTAGTTTCATCAGCTGTTATAAAAAAGACAGAATCTGAATTGACTGCACAGGGCTTTTAATAAATCCTGTTAAGGCTATGGCAGAATACTGCCCCCGTTGGAGGAATGCGTGCCCATAGTAAACTGACAGAAAATCTGTAAAAATTTGCTAATATATGCATATAATAAATATTATTGAATAGAAAACACTCTAAAGCTTCTAAAACCGTTCAAATTATGTCTCTATGTAAAGCAGAACTCACAGGGCAGCCATTCTTCCAAACTCTTTCTGTCATCAGAAAAGTTGGCCCAACTTTGACGTCATCGCCCCCACCCTTCCCAACCAGCTACAGATCTGGAAACAGTTTCTATCTCTTCAGCGGATGTCCTCTTTCAATGGGGCGCTTCATTGTGAAGATTGCGCGCTCCCTCATCCTTTGGTGGGACGAAACCCTCGGGGCACGCAATAATACGTGCGCGCCTCTGCCATTTTCTCCCTTTGTTCCAAGATCCACCAAACGATATAGGCTTCTCCTTTCGAGCTAAGGATTTTTATATATGATTAAAACATGTTTTAGCTCGAATCTGAACTTAGTTTGACCAGTTTAGTCGACATATAATATGTAATTTTGAAGTTTCGATGCGCAACCCATAGATTTTTGAGTGCTTTTCAGCCGAAATTAGTCTCGTTTGATAACCCAAAGACACACATTTGAAAGGCAAACACTGGTTTTGGTAAGTATGACTTCTTCCACGACTTCTAATTGAACAACGGCAAAGGTAAGGGAACATTTATGTGGTTATGTGTTTCTGTGGACTCCGAAATAGCGAAGCCATATTGCTAATCTATGAGCGCCGTCTCATATTATTGACAAGTGAACGAATTCTGTAACGTTAAAAATAAATGTAACACAGCTGTTTTATTAAAAAGAAGTGTATCTTTCTAACTATATGTAGAACATGTATATTTAGTCAAAGTTTATGATGTGTATTTCTGTTATCTGGCAGAGTTATCATAATTTCTCCAGACATTGTAGTAGCATTTTTTGACCATGACGTTCAATGTAAACCGTGATTTATGGATATAAATAGCATATTATTGAAAAAAACATAAATGTACTGTATAACATGTCCTATTCCTGTCATCTGATGAAGATTTTCAAAAGGTTAGTGAATTATTTTTCTTTTAATCCTGCTTTTGTGATTGCATCTATTGTTCTACAAAATGGCTATGTAAATTAGCCTATCTTTTGGTGGTGGTTTGACATAAATATGTGCTATGTTTTCGCCGTAAAACATTTTAGAAATCTGACTTGCTGGCTAGATGAACAAGGTGTTTATCTTTCATTTGAGCTATTGGACTTGTTAATGTGTGGAGGTTAAATATTTCTAAGAATATTTTTGCGTTCTGTGCGCCACTGTGTCAGTTGAGCAGTGGGGGATGGTACCCCTAGAGGTACGTGTGGGGCCATGTAGTTTTAAACAAGTAGGAGAATTTCAATATTTAGCTAGCAAGTACCTAGGTTACATCTGAAATGGAACCCTATTCCGTATAAACTACTTCTGACCAGGTGGAATAGGTTCCCATATGGGACGCAACCCAAGATTCCAGGCTCTTGGATGTCCAGTCATGTATATTCTGTCCATATATTGTCCTGAGGGATGTTATGTCCACATTACAATCCATGTTACCTGTGTCCAGATGCTACGATACAACCCAAGACCCCCTGTGAGCGTGCTAGAGATGCTGCGATAAAAGGCCCAATTGGAGCTTACATCCCAACGTGTGACGCCGCTGGACAATACACCCCTAAGCAATGTTCGGGCTCTACAGGTTAACACGGTGGCACATACACACACAAAATTCTCCAATTCCGTTGAGTGTGACAGTTCGATGTGATAGGGTAATATGTGTATTGTTTATGCAACATGTCTATTTCTGGTAGGTTACTGTTGGTGTGTGACCAGTACTGGACAGAAGATTCCGGGCACTGAGACTCCTCCAGGCACTGCTCCAATCAAATGTCCATGCAGGTACACACTCGTTCACTACATGTTTGATCTTTACAGTTGGTTCTGAATGTTAATATTTGTGTTTGTCTCATTGTAGTGGTCCTCGCAGATGAAAGATGTTGGAATGAAGATGTTGAGAAGACTTTGCAAATACTTTGACAGTTGTCTTTACTGTACTGAGGGAGATGCCTCTCTCAATACACATATTGAACAAATCCACAACGTGTGTACACACACTCAGTACGCATGAATTAACTATATACATATGGAAGACCGCCGTCAGAACAGACTAGGATACAGAATATACACTCGTGGCCAAAATATTTGAAGGACCCAAATATTAATTTAGATAAAGTTTGCTGCATCAGTGTCTTCAGATATTTTTGTCAGATGTCACTACGGAATACTGAATTATAATTACAAGCATTTCATAAGTGTCAAAGGCTTTCATTGACAATTACATCAAGTTGATGTAAAGAGCCTATTTGCAGTGTTGACCTGTTTTCAAGACCTCTGAAATCTGCCCTGACATGCTGTCCATTAACTTCTGGGCCACATCCTGACTGATGGCTGCCCATTCTTGCCTAATCAATGCGTGGAGTTTGTCAGAATTTGTGGGGTTTTTGTTTGTCCACCTGCCTCTTGAGGATTGACCACAAGTTCTCCATGGGATTAAGGTCTGGAGAGTGTCCTGGCCATGGACTCTAAATATCAGTGTTTTGTTCCCCAAGCCACTTAGTTATCACTTATGCCTTATGGCAAGGTGCTCCATCATGCTGGTAAAAGCATTTGTCACAACTGTTCCTGGATGGTTGGGAGAAGTTGGTCTCTGAGGATGTGTTTGTACCATTCTTTATTCATGGCTGTGTTAAGCAAAATTGCGAGTGAGCCCACTACCATGGCTGAGAAGCAACCCCACACATGAATTGTCTCAGGATGCTTTACTGTTGGCATGACACAGGACTGATGGTAGTGCTCACCTTGTCTTCTCCGCACAAGCTCTATTCCGGATGCCCCAAACAATCGGAAAGGGGATTCATCAGAGATAATGACTTTTCAGCAGTCTAATCCCTGTACCTTTTGCAGAATATCAGTCTGTCCCTGATTGTCCTGGAGAAAAGTGGCTTCTTTGCTGCCCTTCTGACACCAGGCCATCAAAGTCTTTGCTGCACTGTGTGTGCAGATGCACTCCCACCTGCCTGCTGCCATTCCTGAGCAAGCTTTGTACTGGTGGTTCCCCGATCTCGCAGCTGAATCAACTTTAGGAGACGGTCCTGGTGCTTGCTGGACTTTGCAATTCAACTGATCACTCTTCATAACATTCTGGGAGTATATGCAAATTGCCATCATACAAACTGAGGCATGAGACTTGGTGAAAATTAATATTTGTGTCATTCTCAACTTTTAGTGAAAACTGTACATATGAGATGAGTAATGAAAAAAAAGTGACTGGTTTTCAATTCTGGTGGCCAATGATTCCTATTATATGCCTGTAGGCAGCAGCCTCCATGCTCGTGATGGCTGTTCAACAGTCTGATGGCCTTGAGTGAGAGAAGCTGTTTTCAGTCTCTCTGTTCCAGCTTTGATGCCCCTGTACTGACCTTGCCTTTTGGATGATAGCGGGGTGAACAGGCAGTGGCTCGGGTGGTTGTCCTTGATCTTTTTCCTGCCTTCCTGTGACATTGGGTGCTGTAGGTGTCCTGGAGGGAGGTAGTTTGCCCTCGGTAATGCGTTGGGCAGACCGCACCACCTGGAGAGTTGTTGAGGGAGGCGTAGTTGCCGTACCAGGCAGTGATACAGCCCGACATGATGCTATCAACCCCCACCCGGGGGTGGCCCGCCTGGTGCGGCAACTACGCCGCCCATGTAAGCACCGTGCTGGGTTCAGAGCCTCGAGCTTAATGATGAGCTTGGAGGGTACTACGGTGTTGAATGTTGAGCTAGAGTCAATAAACAGCATTCTTACATTCAGTTGCAACTCCTTTAAAAGTTGTGGCACACCTTTCGTGCTACCGCAGAATTCTGTGGCACGTCATTTAATTCTCAGCCATGTTTTCTGTTACCGCTAGTTTGACCACCAGAGGGCACAATTGAAAAGAATTTGATAGAATTCCGTATTGGCATTACCAGAGAATTTTTTTTTAAAATTTTTTGTAACAACATAGTATTTGGGATTGATTTTAAGAAATGTCCATTTAATAATTTGTTTAATATTATGGTCTTTCTATTCAGTTTCCGTTAGGATGGAATGGAAAATATGGCGCTGTACAACGTGATGGTCGGGAGTAGGCTACAGGATTGGATGATTCTAAATTGTTTGCCTTAGTTAGACAACTTTGATCCAATATTTCTGTAAATCAGTGATATTTATTCCCAAAGTAAATTATCAGAACATTAACCATGTGTGTTCACTTCTTCTGTAGTTTCGACCCAGTGATTCGTCTGACAAACAAAGAACTTTGCGTCCTGCAGGCCCAGGCATGGATTATGGCTGGCAAGCCATTCAATAAAGTCATCTTCACAGACGAATCAACCGTGGCCCTTGTTTCTTTGACATCTGTTGGGAAAAATGACTGATTTACAGTTCATGAGGGTTGTTTAATCACACATATGAAGTTTGAAAAAGATCTGACCTTTTTAACCCTTCGAAACAGCACCTATGACACCATTTTAAGGCACTTCCGGTTGGCACAGGAAGCTAAACATGAACACATATCCTCATTGGGGTAGGCTCTTACGGAATCATGAGTTAAGTCTTTATGTTTAGAATTGACTGATCTACACAGGGTTGAATGCAGTCATTTTCACATTTGCAGGTTATGTCCATCAAAATTACTTTTGGGTTAATTTAACCACTTCCGGCTTCCATCCTTGCTGTGTGTGTGTGAGAGCTATAAAATACAGCGCGCCCACACGGAATCACAAAACACAGACATTAAACCGAAATTCAACAATATTCAAAAATGCTTTGAACTAAGGAGGAAATCAACTCAATCCCTTCAACTTGTTAAATCTATTCATTTGCCCAAGTGAAACATAAGACATGAACAAAATGCATCAGTGATTTGTATTTCCATGCAACTTTCAGAAACTGCACAGGACTGCCCAGTTTCCGTGCGCATGCGTGCGAAGCGCGCTTGTCTACACTTTGTGTAGCCGTTAGCGATGAGGCTAATGATAACCTTCTTGTGGTAGAGAAGGAAAGGCTTCCCACAAAAACCTTCTCAATCAAATGTTAACTGCAAAGTAGCCTATGCCAGCCTGGCAGAATTATATCATGATTATTTGCATCAATCCAGTGGCCATTTGTTTTGCAAACTCTGCAATCACATGAGCGCTACAGCAACACCGCTTAACCAAACAAAGGTCTCTTCCTGGCGCACACTTGCCTAAAAAAGGGTAACTACACCCCAAAATCGATGTCTTCCGTTTTTCCCAGACCTCAAAAGTGGTTTCCTGCTAGGGGTTTTAAATGTTGTCGTGGACATAGAACATCTAATCGTGTTATATTTCTATTAAGGTGTTCTTTTGAGAGTGAAAACCTGCAGAAGCAGAGACAAACGGTCAATGGGGAATAGGGGGAAGAACTTTAATTATTTGATTTGATCAGGGCAGGGCAGGGAAGCACTAACAAACTGCATTTAGTCCAATAAAAAGACACAACATTATTAGGGTGATAAATAAAAGGGAGTTGCTCCACGCATGACACAAGAGAACCCTTGTGTTGGATTGCGCGGACTAGCTTTTCACCTGTCTACCGGAAGTTGATGCTGTTGCTATGCAACCTTTTGCTAGCTATCTAGCATAACAAATTACTGGTTAGACATCATACGACTTCAGGTGTGTTCTTAATTTCTTTCAGGACTTCCAGAATGCACTCATGAATTCAGAGCGTTGTCAGATTGTCTGTTTGTAAATTCAGAGCAGAGTAGACAGCCAGAGCGAACTGACGAAAGCACCCGAATGTCCATTGAGAACGCAAAATGACTATACTATTTAGCTAAGCTCAGAATGACGGGAATAATCACGTCAAACATTGGGTAGTTAGTTAGATAGCCTATAGTTATTATACTGTCAAGTTTGAGCTATAAGTAGCCAACTAACGTTAGGTATCTAGCTAACAACATACCGGTACATACTGCTGTACTGATACGCTATGTGGTTCGTAAGACCAGTGTAGCTAACAAATTGTCAGCCAATATAACGTGTAAGTTAACTTATTTAAAAAGTAATTACTTTATTACATTGCTCAACATTTTAATATTTGTCATAATTAGTTAAAGCAATGAATTTGTATCCGCTCTCGTTGTACTTCGACTGCATATTTTCCGCCATTTTCAACAAATCTGGAAACGATGTGAAGCCACGCCCATTTCCTGAAGAATTGCATTATTGGTCCTAAAGTACCGAAATAGTGTCCTCTTCGTGTATTCCTCATATTTTGTACGATATCCTGGAACATTTGGCATACTAAATATATCCATAGTATTTTTTTATTTATATTTTATTTCACCTTCATTTAACCAGTTAGGCTAGTTGAGAACAAGCTCTCATTTACAACTGCAACCTGGCCAAGATAAAGCAAAGCAGTTCGACACATACAACAACAGAGTTACAGATGGAATAAACAAACATACAGTCAATAATACAGTAGAAAAAGTCTATATACAGTGTGTGCAAATAAGGAAAGGATAAGGGAGGTAAGGCAATAAATAGGCCATGGTGGCGAAGTAATTACAACATAGCAATTAAACACTGGAATGGTAGATGTGCAGAAGATGAATGTGCAAGTAGAGATACTGGGGTGCAAAGGAGCAAGATAAATAAATAAATACAGCAAGGGGATGAGGTAGTTGGATGGGCTATTTAAAGGTGGGCTATGTACAGGTGCAGTGATCTGTGAGCTGCTCTGACAGCTGGTGCTTAAAGCTTAGTGAGGGAGATCTGAGTCTCCAGCTTCAGTGATTTTTGCAGATCGTTCCAGTCATTGGCAGCAGAGAACTGGAAGTAAAGGCGGCCAAAGGAAAAATTGGCTTTGGGGGTGACCAGTGAGATATACCTGCTGGAGCGCGTGCTATGAGTGGGTGCTGCTATGGTGACCAGTGATCTGAGATAATGCGGGGCTTTACCTAGCAGAGACTTGTAGATGACCTGGAGCCAGTGGGTTTGGCGACGAGTATGAAGCGAGGGCCAGCCAACAAGAGCGTATAGGTTGCAGTGGTGGGTAGTAAATGGGGCTTTTGGATTGGAGATGCTTAATGTGAGTCTGGAAGGAGAGTTTACAGTCTAACCAGAAACCTAGGTATTTGGAGTCCACATATTCTAAGTCAGAACCGTCCAGAGTAGTGATGCTGGACGGGCGGACAGGTGCGGGCAGCGATCGGTTGAAGAGCATGCATTTAGTTTTACTTGCATTTAAGAGCAGTTGGAGGCCACAGAAGGAGAGTTGTATGGCATTGAAGCTCATCTGGAGGTTAGTTAACACAGTGTCCAAAGAAGGGCCAGAGGTATACAGGTATTCTATGATATATTTATACAGGTATACTATGACCAATAAGCATACTAAATACTCAATTCATGTCACAAACAGTACAGTTAGTGCGAGTATTCGAACACAGCTAAGGCCAAATCAGGAAGTGCAGTCACCTTTTAATCCTGAATGACAATTGTCTTGCCTCATAGAGATAGATAAATCTTCTTAGGGCTGATCGATATGACAACAGCCAGTGAAAGTGCAGGGCGCCAAATTCAAAAGAACAGAAATCTCATAATTAAAATTCCCTCAGACATACAAGTATTTCACACCAAGTGTAAAGATACACTTCTTGTTAATCCCACCACGGTGCCCGATTTTAAATAGGCTTTACTGTGAAAGCACCACAAACGATTATGTTAGGTCAGAGCCAAGTCACAGAAAAACACAGTCATTTTTCCAGCCAAAGAGAGGAGTCACAAAAATCAGAAATAGAGATCAAATTAATCACTAACCTTTGATGATCTTCATCAGATGACACTCATGGGACTTCATGTTACACAATACATGTATGTTTTGTTCGATAAAGTTCATATTTATATAAAAGAAATCTCAGTATATGTTGGAGCGTTATGTTCAGTTGTTCCAAAAACATCCGGTGATTTTGCAGAGAGCCACATCAATTTACAGAAATACTCATAATAAATGTTGATGAAAATAAAATTGTTATGCACAGAATTATAGATATACTTCTGCTTAATGCAACCGCTGTGTCAGATTTCAAAAAACCTTTACGGAAAAAGCAAACTATGCAATAATCTGAAAACGGCGCTCAGAGCCCAAACAAGCCAAAAAGATATCCGCCATATTGTGCAGTCAACAGAAGTCAGAAATGACATTATAAATATTCACTTACCTTTGATGATCTTCATCAGAATGCACTCCCAGGAATCCGAGTTCCACAACAAATGTTTGTTTTGTTTGATAATGTCCATCATTTATGTCCAAATAGCTACTTTTGTTAGCGAGTTTTGTAAACAAATCTCACGAAGCGTGTTTACTAGGAGCAGACGAAATGTCAAAAAGTCCCGTTACAGTCCGTAGAAACATGTCAAACGATGTATAGAATCAATCTCTAGGATGTTGTTAAAATAAATCTTCAATAATGCTCCAACCGGAGAATTCCTTTGTCTGTATAATTGCGATGGAACAGAGCTCGCCCTCATGTGAACGAGCGTCACGAGCTCAAGGCATTCTGCCAGACCTCTGACTCATTCCCCTCTCATTCGCCCTCACCTCACAGTAGAAGCATCAAACAAGGTTCTAAAGACTGTTGACATCTAGTGGAAGCCTTTTGACATCTAGGAAGCGCAACATGACCAATATCCCACTGTGTCTTCAACTCAATCATCAAGTTTGCGGACGACACAACAGTGGTAGGCTTGATTACCAACAACGACTTGATTACCAACAACGACGAGACGGCCTACAGGGAGGAGGTGAGGGCCCTCGGAGTGTGGTGTCAGGAAAATAACCTCACACTCAACGTCAACAAAACTAAGGAGATGATTGTGGACTTCAGGAAACAGCAGTGGGAACACCCCCCTATCCACATTGATGGAACAGTAGTGGAGAGGGTAGTAAGTTTTAAGTTCCTCGGCGTACACATCACAGACAAACTGAATTGGTCCACCCACACAGACAGCACCGTGAAGAAGGCGCAGCAGCGCCTCTTCAACCTCAGGAGGCTGAAGAAATTCGGGCTTGTCACCAAAAGCACTCACAAACTTCTACAGATGCACAATCGAGAACATCCTGTCGGGCTGTATCACCGCCTGGTACGGCAACTGCTCCGCCCACAACCGTAAGGCTCTCCAGAGGGTAGTGAGGTCTGCACAACACATCACGGGGGGCAAACTGCCTGCCCCCAGGACACCTACACCACCCGATGTCACAGGAAGGCCATAAAGATCATCAAGGACAACAACCACCCGAGCCACTGCCTGTTCACCCCGCTATCATCCAGAAGGCGAGGTCATTACAGGTGCATCAAAGCTGGGACCGAGAGACTGAAAAACAGCTTCTATCTCAAGGCCATCAGACTGTTAAACAGCCACCACTAACATTGAGTGGCTGCTGCCAACACACTGACTCAACTCCAGCCACTTTAATAATGGGAATTGATGGGAAATGATGTAAAATATATCACTAGCCACTTTAAACAATGCTACCTAATATAATGTTTACATACCCTACATTATTCATCTCATATGTATATGTATATACTGTACTCTATATCATCTACTGCATCTTTATGTAATACATGTATCACTAGCCACTTTAACTATGCCACTTTGTTTACATACTCATCTCATATGTATATACTGCACTCAATACCATCTACTGTATCTTGCCTATGCCGCTCTGTACCATCACTCACTCATATATCTTTATGTACATATTCTTATCCCCTTACACTTGTGTCTATAAGGTAGTAGTTATGGAATTGTTAGCTAGATTACTTGTTAGTTATTACTGCATTGTCGGAACTAGAAGCACAAGCATTTCGCTACACTCGCATTAACATTTGCTAACCATGTGTATGTGACAAATAAAATTTGATTTGATTTGATTTGAGGGAATGAGTTGAAAAACGACCAACCTCAGATTTCCCACTTCCTGGTTGGATTTTTTCTCAGGTTTTTGCCTGCCATATGTGTTCTGTTATACTCACAGACATCCTTCAAACGGTTTTAGAAACTTCAGAGGGTTTTCTATCCAAATATACTAATAATATGCATATCTTAGCTTCTGGGACTGAGTAGCAGGCAGTTTACTCTGGGCACCTCTGGACAAGAAGATAATAAGAAGCCATAAGAAGATAAAAGACTAATCTATGTATCTGTGCCAATATAGTGTCTGTGACAGCATGGGCAGCGCCATTGAGGCTATCTTCACATTAAAGTAGTAACATTTCTTCTTCACAATTGTCTGAGCCCTTCTGATGACCCGATTGGACATGACTTCAACAGGGTCACCAGTAGGGCTCAGCCAAATGAAGTTGGTAGTCCCACCCAGTTGACTACATTCAAATTGTGAAAGTGCATGCAAATGCAGCATTTTGGCCATTAGAGGCCAGTATCTTTCTCTCTGTCTGGGCTACAATTGTAGACGGTTGGGTAATTATGCTTTTCACCTGTGAAAGGCTGTTGTGCTGCTAATGAGGTAGTTCTATTAACCTGAGCCGAGCGGTGAGGGCGGAGCACCCTTCTAAAATTGAACAGTAGCCTTACATTTAGGTTTTTGTCCTAACACTACACAGATTAACAAAGCTGGATGATTATTTGAATCAGCTTTGTAGGGCTCGGGGAATAAAAAGAGAATGTGCAGCCCTTTCGGCTTCAGGTGACTGAGTGTGGGAAGCCTTTGTCATAGGGTAAAAGTTGCATACCCCTGGGCTGTAGGCTGCACACTTTGGGTCAAATATCAGGTTCTGTAGCTGTGTATTTCATCAGAACAAATCTGTTCTACAATGATTATTTTCCTTAGCTCAGGGTAAGTAGTAGCAGGCCTAGGAGAGTCTTATGCGACGCAAACATTTGAGTTGTGTTCTTCCTCCTTTTAATCATAATAATTTGTCAAATGCCTTACAGGTTGTTTTGCCTATTGATGACAGCTGTGGGCATACAAGCACAACAGACACCTTCTATAAGTATGCATTTTGTACCTTGCAAATTTAAGCACTAAGCGTTTGACTATATATATATATATATATATATATATATATATATATATATATATATATATATATATATATATATATATATATATATATATATATTTTTTTAACTAACCTTTCCTATTCCAGATGACCTCAACGCTGAATGCCTTGGTAACGTTATTCCTTTGAGTGTCGCTCCTCTTTTTGAAGAGGTTGACGCTGTCTTCAGTGAGTTTGCCTCTTATGATTCTCTTTCTCTCCTTTCATAATTCATGGCTTGATATTGCTTGTCAACTATTGTGTTCACACCATCTCCATCCCTTCCAGATGACACACAAATCATAAACCTGACGCCTGGACTTGCTACTCAGTGTGGATTCAGCTTTAAATTTGACCCCATGGGGAATGCCATGTTTTTTGCTTCTCTTCAAAACTGCTTTTCCCAAAACATGGTAACCTTAAGAACTAGTGTTTGTACTTCAAATGGAAAGTTTGCCTTTCAGTGTCACTGCATTTGCAACTCATTCTGTAGCAATTTTATTTACCTTTAACATGGAGTCATGCTGAGACCAGGCTCTTTTACAGATGAGCCCTGTCTACACAAAGATACAAGTCAATATTTGCATCACTAGATGGAAAAATGAAATAACTTAACCCATTCTTCAGTAAAAAGGTCCTCAATAAGCTTGAGTTGCCGAAGTCCGGTTCCAGAAACATTGAAGCAGTTTTACTTAACTCTGTGGATATCAAAAGGATCTCCATTGTTAGCCACCCTTTGGTCTGGTATCTCTTACCTCTAAGTTAATGATGACGTAAGGTACAGCAGAAGTTTATGGAGGGCTTTCAGAGGGCCAGCCAACTTTCTGATACAGACTGCCGTGATGTGAACTATTGAGCTCTACTCCTGTAGTGTGGCTTCAATACAGTGGCAGCTGCATTCATATAGCCAATTTTGCCACAGTCTATAACTTGCATGAATGTCACCAGATTATATATATTTTTGCTATATAATGAAGGCTTTTTTCCCTTCCCCCTTCATTTTAGGATGATAAGATGTTCAGCTTGGTCATGCAGTTCAGGCTGCCAGGAAACCACATGACTGAAGACCCTGTTTATAGAGTGGGCAAAACCTGTAGCTACACCCCCTGGACCTCCCGAGAGATTCTGTGCGACCGCAACTACATGGAGGCAAGTGAGCAGAGCATGCCCCAATGGACATGTTTACAGTCCCGCTTGTCGTACTGCCTGTATAAATGATCTGTCTAGAGCTACAACTGTCCAGTGTTTCATTTCTTCTGCGAAACAACGTAGAGGTCTTGACTCTCTCAATTCCACTCGTGTCTTCAAAATGCACATAGGAGAACTTTAGAGGTGAGGAATTTTGGCCTATTCTCAATGCATTTAAGGAGGCGAGTGGACAGATTGAGAACTGGCCCTTGATTTCCTATTGTATGGGAGGGAGAAAATACATAGGGAATAATGGCCTTCCTTCTCTAGGTGTCTGTCAGAAGGACTCTTCCAGACATCCAAACCATCCCCAAACAGCCCACTGGGGGCCCGAAAGCAAGGAGCGGCAACTTCCGGAGGGGAGCTGAGGTTTATATATTTCAGTTTCTGTAATTTCACTACAAAATGACAGGATGGCGCTAAACAATGTGCGTTTGACAATTTTGTTTAATTCATGTTTCCATTTCCTGAGACAGGCTGTTGCTTCAGGATACAAAATGACAGCAGTCATCTTTAGTCCTAGCAAGAATGTCATGAATGTGGATGAGGTCCAAAGAAAGGGCTATGCAATAGCCAACACTCTCACACGGCTGGTGTTAAGAAGCCCTCATAATGCAGAGGAGACATACCTCCAGAATGTAAGCTGACCTCCATGAACTGGGTCTTGTTCAGTAGAGCAAACATTTGGAAACGGTGGCCCTACCTGAACTCTGCAACATATTGTTAATACGGTGTGTCCTACTGAACACGGCCCTGGTGTGGTTGCCCCCTGAACAGGTAGCTGGGGTTCCGATGCGGGTGCTCTCAACCTCAACCTTCTTAGAGCAGAAGTGGCTGGTTACTCGAGTAGATGCCATGGCTGTTTGTCCAACACCAGGTTGAGTGTGAAATAATTTAAGATCCTATAAGCCCAGTTCTTAGTTGGCTCCAGACAAGACATTCATGTAGTGTTAAGTTGGGAAAATGTTTTGGTGAACTTTTTCCAAATAATGGCACAGTTTTCAGTTGCAAAATGTTCTGTTTTGATGTGCACTTGTCTTCTTGTGTCACTGCAGAGGCAGTGGCCTTTACTCCAGAAGTGATCACCTGGTACATGCCCAAGCACATAGACCCACTTTTCTCCTCTGATGCCTTCACCATGTTGGAGGTGTACATGGGAATTGACGCTAAGAGGCTGGACACTGAGGAAATTGCTGCCAGAAACTACTCGGTTTTAGTCACAGAGGCTCATATTATTGTTGAAATTCCGGTGGGGGCGGTTGGCGGCTACTTCAAGGTCAGCATTGGATGAGTAAAATGTTCCTGTTTAATTTTCGAAGTCTTATTTGTAGAGCCCTTTATACTATAGCAGTTGTCAGTGCTTTGCAGTATCCCTTTGCCATCTCATGGGTAAACTCCTAGAAACGTTGTTAGACGTTAGAAACGTTTCTTATTGAGCAATTGTTTGCTTAACCAGGCTAATATACAATGGTTTGCAAAATTGTGAGAATTTTGCATAAAATTACACTTAAACATACTCTACCTCTTGCCTTTCAGTTTGTCCTTTAGCCGCTTGAAATTTCTGACCAAATATCCACACTAAAGTATTGTTTACCCGACTTTTTAGGGAGGCGGTAGCTTTGCCACTGTCAACTGAATGCAAGCAAGACTCAGCTGCTGTTTACTTTGCTTGTCAGTTGCTTTGAAAATGCACACCTCCAGAAATGCAAGTTGACAACCATACACCTACCAGCTTTCTAAAGTCTGGTAACCAATACTTTCCTTTGGATATTGTGTCTTAAATTACGAGTGGCAAAAAGACAAGTGGTAGAATAATTGTATTTAACATTCTGGCTTATAAGGAACATTTACCTGTTTTTGCACTCAAATTGTGTATTACAGCCTGACTGCATCACTCGTCTCCCTTACAGAGCCATATTCAGGATGACCAGTACTTTGTCACTTAAACCATTGAGCCCATGCTTGAGTTGCTGTGGATCGAGGAGGTCGCACACGAGAACACCAGCTATAAAGTCCTCTTCCCTATCACAACACCTCCGATGGCCAGGCCTCCACAAGTTCGCAACTGTGAGTCTGGTTTAGTTAAATAGTGCCTATGGTAATTTAGGATGCCTGGGTTGTTCATTAGGCACAAAACAGAGAATGTACTGAAACGGGGAGGCAATACCTGGACTTACCCAATAACAAATGTCAATTTTCAACTTCCATTGTACCGCATTTCAAAATGGTTTCCTTTGTTTGCCAATGAACAGACACGCCCTTAGACACAGTTCCTGAGCAGGCAGTGTTTGTGCTTGAGTTGGGGACCTTCAACCTTGATGTGGAGCTGCTGAACATCACCTTTCCCACCATGGTGCTAACTGTTGCAGAGGGAAATTGGCAGTGAAAGACCAACTAGCCATACTGTAGGGTTTTCCTATGCGGTCTTTCTACAAAGAAAATGTTAAGCTTTAGAGTATTTGGACCCAGTTTCCCTGTTCCTGATTTGCCAGGATTGTGTTTTCAGTCCCACCGTAGCAAAACATTTTGCAATCTAAACAAGGGTTTCTTCTTGGACCAGTTCAAGTAGTACCTTCCTGTTTTTTGTGCTTAAATAATGAACACAACCCTGTTTGTCCTTGCAGTGCCACCCTCAGTCACTGGCAACTGTGATCAGGAGAACTTCCACATCACTGTGGACTACAGGAACCAAGAGCCCTTTTTTGTGGTCTTGGTTGGCAAGCGGCTGCTTAACCATGAGTTTGCTCAACAGTATTTAACAGAGGGCGACAGACTTCACCATCACGTTGCCCTTCTCTTCGCCGGACGCAGTGTTTGAGGTACGACGCTCTCCCAAAACATGTTAACCTAAATTGCTGCAGCTAGCCTTGCTTTCCTTACCCTGTATACATGCATACAATATTGGACTAATGAACTCTCCCATTGGTTCCCAGTCGGTTCACTCATCCTCTGTCAGGAGCAGACTGGATGTGGCTCTGTTGAATCCTTACAACATGACCATCAAATACTTTTCCCTGGCTTGCAGCTTCCTCAAAACGCTGACTGGTTGGTTCTCAAACAATTACTTACGATAAGTTGTCGTTTAACATGGTTACCAAACCTGGGTTCCTTGCAAATACCGTGAGTCTAAATGGTAGTGCCAGATGGGCATGGTTTGCATTTTTGGTGCTATTCCATTGGTTCAAGCTCAATAAGTGTAACAAATACAGAACCCAGGTCTGATGGCTACCTGTCTTTTGCTCCCCCACCTCCAAGAGTGTTTCTCTAACGGAACGATGACTGCGCTGGCAGTGAAGGTGGAGTCTGCTCCCGGTCTGAACCCCGGTCAGCTGACCCTGAGCGACCCCGCCTGTGGTCCCACCTACAGTGACGATCGCTTCGCCTACTTCCACTTCACTGTGAACTCCTGTGGCACCACCAGGAAGGTAAAATGACTATTACCCTGAGGTGATGGGTACTGTGTATTTATGGACTGTTTGCTTCTGTAGGCTGTAATAAGCAATTCCCCTCTACTACATAGTTTATCAACAATGTCATGCTGTATGAGAACGAAATCTCCTTGCCAGATGAACTTGAGGTGAAGCTGAATGCCACGACGTCTTCAGAGGAATATCAGTAAGTGCATTACGCATCACAATTGTAGCTATTAGCTTTCATAAGGTTTATTTTTCTTCATCCATTGCTCAATACTTTGTATACAGGGAAAATGTGCCTCTACTACCAGTGTCCACTCCACTGCTTGACGTTTACCCTATTGAAGTTGCTTACATCCCTCTTTTTAGGTTAAAGGTTTCCTGCTACTATGTGGCCAACATCACTCGCACATTGGCCTTCCTGACCAGGCCGCGTGACAACGAGCCTTTTGCCGAGACTGGGACGGGTCGACTAATGGTCAGAATGAGACTCGCTCAGGGTAAGCGTGCACAAATTCAGAATTTCAACTTGACCCCTAGCCTCTAAAAGAATCTTGGAACGTCTCCTTTACAAAACCATTCCCAAAAATGTAAGCCTTGTGATATATTACTCTTGCGTTCTGAGATCTACAGGTGTGGCTATGTGAGGAGCTGATTTGGGAATTTGTCAGAAGCCTCTAGTGGGGGGTGGATAGTGTTGGCTATAAATGGCTTGTGTTCATTGGGGCACAACAGGATATGATAAACTAGCATTTCTTAATGGACAAGTTCAGATGGTGCCCACTGAACACGACCTCCGGTTGTCTTGTTCTGTGTTCCAGATGCCTCGTATAACACGTTCCACCAGGAGGAGGACTATCCAGTGGTGAGGTACCTTAGACAGCCTCTGCACTTTGAGGTGGAGCTGACCACGTCCTCTGATCCCAAGGTAGCGCTGGTGCTTGACCACTGCTGGGCCACCCTCAACGAGGACCGCGACTCCCGACCCCGGTGGAATCTCATCATTAATGGGTAACATGTTGTTTTTGGGCCTAAACAAGTGTTATTCCACAGGTGTGGTTCCTGAGTAATTAGCAACCTATCATGCTTGGCAGGCCATTTACTTTGGCTACCGTGGCTATGCCACCATCCATAGGTCGAGTGGTCACAATGCTTAAAAACGATGTGAGCCATGTGCGGTCTGTCTCAGATCTCCACCCAATTTCACACTTATGGGAGATTCTGGCGCATATGATCACATGCTTGTTATCACTGAGTGGTCCCTGCAGCGTATCATTGGAACGTATGCTGCATCAAACGACTCTAAACTGCGTTGTCTGAAATCATCTAAACAATGTTTTGTGGTGTTGAGAAATAAAGTTCTTCACAACTTTATTCCAGCTTTGCTTGTAAAATATATCAATGTTAACGTTATCATCTAGTCTAAATAACAGGTTGACTTATTTTACAGTATGATGCGGTACAAGGGAGCCATGTAAATCTAGTATAGAAAGTATGGCAGCCATGTTTGTCAAGCAAGAACTCCTAGAATGCTGTTCACTGCGCCCGTTGCCTGAGATCTTAACTTAGTTTGGCCACTTCAGCATGTGATAATGTTTGTACTTGTTACGGCGTACACATGACAAGTAGTTTACAGGTAACTATACAAAACGCCAATTGTTGTCACCTAGCACGAAAGCGAAACGGAGTTGCAAGATATAGCACAATCCATTATTGGGGGCTAAGTCCTTGGGAAGGTATTGTGAAGAGGATGATGCAGGAAATATTACTAAGATCTGGGAATTTATCAACAATAAATGGTGAGGCAGACAGTTTTTCTAAGCAATATACCCCTGGAAAGTGGTCTGATCTGGCAACCCTGAGGTACCATAGTTTACACTCTGATGCCGTGTTCAAATCAACTGACGACTTCAGTGCATTCAAGACAATAAGGGTACTCCGGTTGAGATCAACATAAGTCTGACAGACGCTTACGTGATAACCCGACTGCATTGTATGGTGTTAGCTCATATTCAGTACCACCTTCAAGTGTTTCACACACGCGTCCATTACAATCTAGGCAAGAATCAGAAGCATGAATAAAACGCTAAGTACATTATACTTACGGTACGATGCAGTAGAAACGACAACACGTGACACAGAAAATAAGGCACTTTGATAGGAATACACGCATGTCCAGTTATTTGTAAGGAAGGCAATAAATGTTCAAGGACTGTATACTTGATCTGGGGAAGTGCTTGGGCTTTCTTTTGAAGGAAAGTTTGTCCGGCTCATTAAATTCTCAAATATAAATGGTCTGCAACAGTGAAATGGGCTACTTTTGTGAATGAATGAGGCAAAATTAGAAGTTGAAACGGCCTCTAGAAAATTAGCAGGTAGTGTGCCTTGGTCTGAGGTCAGCGCGGGTTAAATGTCCACATGTTGGAATGGTGAGTGCATTCTGACATCACGCGCATAAAATCAACTCCCACTGGGGCGACTGTTGAAGATATTTGGAACTCGTGTGTGTGAAAAGGTTAATGTTGGCATTACCTACACCTTTTTACTCAATGTTATCCTTTTGGTTTGCTACAGTTCAGTATTGTGCCAAGCTGATGGTCAGTCGAATGGAAATCAAGAGCGGCTGGCAAGCTTGGCTTGCCTTTCCGATTGGTTTCATACAACTGCTCTTAACACTGACTGAATAGTTGTTGGTTTTGGCTTGAATTCAGGCACAAGTGACCTCTTGTGTTTAAAACAGTTATTGCACTAAACCTAAAGGATGGTTCACACGCCTGTGCAGCATGGATGTTTGAAACTGAATAGGATCAGTTGACAGGATCCCCAGAAGTTAATGCCGCTTTCAATGGAATTTCCTGTCCTAGAGGAATGCGCTAAGTTGCTAAACATGAACAAATACCACGGTCAAGTGTAGCAGCATCTTGCTAACCTTATTTAGCTAGCTAATGTTAATTTAATTTTTTTTTCCATTTTTATTTGGGTGAGCACTTTGCCACAGATGGACATGCTGGCCTAATTTTTATCTCAAGAATTTAAATTGGGTTACTATAGAAAGATGACTTCTTTTTCCTACCTTGTAATGGGCTATAATGACTTTGCCCATGATTATGCACGCTGCAAATGACACAATTTTGCAGGTGCCTTTTCAGTATCTGGCTGCATGTTACACCAAGCAGTGTAGTGAAGCAACTTTATTGGTCAAAACCGTTCATTTGGGGGATCGGGTTTGCTATGAAATCATGCAATTTTACCATTTTTATGAATTGGTATCAACCTAAATTTGGTCATGTGGACACGGCGTAACTGTTTATTAAATCAGCAATGTCATAGCAGTTTAAAAAAAACAGGCTGAAATGTTTTGTATATCATAGGAAAAGACACAACATTCACATGGCTGTGCACAAAATGGGTAGTTCAGATTTGTCACTTCAGCTGCAACTATATCGTTGTGCAAAATCCTTACCATCTTCTGTCAGCTCAAGTGATTTGTACTGGTGTGGGTGTTTCTCTTAATGTAACGTCTTCAGATTTCACATTCCTTTTTGCTAATATCTGGCAGTTAAACAGTAAAGGATACACCTCCCAAAGATGCAAATTAAAAAAGTAGGCCTAAACTGTCAATGCGTAGGTTACTTTGTATAGTAGAGCTGCGCCCTTCACAGAAGTCCTCCATGTGACTCTGATGCCGTGGGTGTAGAATTTATTTTGTGACAACAAAAAAAATTCTTCTCCAACAGCGGAAGAATTGCTCTGGCGCATTGCATGAAATTCTTGTTTAAAATGAAGTACTTGTGTTGCAAAATATGATTGCCTTGTTGATGATACCGACTGTCTATTCGGCAACTTTGGTTAAACCACGATCAATATTCTGGTCAGACTACAGGCGACCTTTCTGAATCATTTAGAATTTTAAGAACCATTTAGAGGGACATCTCACCTCATGTCAATGGAATTGAATATACATGTTTGACATCTGTCATTTAACAAGCCATTGCAGTAGACCAAAATAAATATTGTTGACGGAAAGCCCAATTTCTGTAATTTAAAATAAAATAAAAATGTAGGCTTTGGGGTGCCGAGGAAGCGGTTTTAAAGTTACCGTCTCCCGACTTAAACTCTAGACGGTAGAAATCTATTAAATTGATAGTCAACTTATTAACTTTACATCGTATCCTCCTTGCAGCTGCAAAAACCCCAGCCTTATGATTCAGTACTATACAAGTTGGTTTAATTGAATTACTAGCTAACTAAATAACACAGGCTAAACACACAGGTGACACAATGACAGCTTGTTACAAGGTTTCTCTTCACACCCCCCACCGTTCCGTAAGGGACGCTTATCATTGATACATTTTTGAACACACGAACCGGCACCAGCTTGGAGTAAAAGCATGAATGTATTTGTGGGATGCCGCCGTGGAAAGGTAGGTGGTTGGTCTTCTCTCTGATTGGCTACATGAGGTCACAATGTCGTTGGTTGTCCGTGGCTCCAATGACTAGTCTTGAACAGAACTACAGGATGGATTTTCCTTTCACACGTTCTGGAAGATAGGCTAATCAACCCTGTCGCTGATTCCTCAGTGGGTGATGAGTAGGATGGTTTGGATGTGGTAGCAGAATGGTCTTTAAGTTAATTTTCTAGGTTAGGAAAGTTCCAAACGTCTAGCTTGCGCCTCACGGTTTTCTGGTCTAATGTTAATTTCTGTTACCATTCCTTTTATGCACTCAGAGATTAGCTATAGAAAATGAATGTCATATTGGTTTTTATTTTGATTTTTACTAGAAACGTGCTTACTCTACAGGTAGGACGTCTCTAGCCTTTACATTATATATGAAATATGTTTTTTTTTGTTGGGTAAAGCCTGTTAGCAAAAACATTCCCTTAGTTCATACTGGAGGGGGAGAAAGAACCCACTTCTGCTGTAAATTGATCTGATCCTCACAGGACAGTCATGACACCACCATAAGACTTCGTACACAAGGCGGTTGGGGTTTGCAGCGTTTTCTTGTTCATAACTTAGTCCCTCTCTACACTGGCAGCTGTGAGAACCCAGAGGATCCATACAGTGTTGTCTTCCACCCAGTGGTAGCTGACGCCAGGGTCCACTTCCCCCCTCACGTCAAACGCTTTGAGGCATATGTTTTCCTTCGCCGAGGATGTGGCTGAGCCGAGTGGCCAGGTAACAAAGTTCACCCAACAATCTTTATTGGTTAATTTTGTTAGTGGCAATCATCAATTTTTTTTATTTTTATCTGACACATCAAATCTTTGATTCCTAGGTCTTTGTCCATTGTGATGTGGTCATCTGTGATGCCAGTAGTCCCACTGGCGGCCCCTGTAGTGGACAATGTGTGAATCAGGACAACCTGAAAAGAGGTAGGTCTTGTTTTATGCTTTTCAGACCCTGGCAGACCATAACTGAACTAATAGGTTCGCTCTCTCTCTCTCTCAACAGGTCAACGACATGTCAAAGACCTCTTTGAGGAGCGTCATGTATATGTTTCTTCTGGATACATTCTTTGGGTGTAATGTATTGTTCTAACATGACAAATAAAGTGTTCTATATAAAACAATCCTAACCGTTGGAGCTACCTTAACACCATGTCGTAGGCTTGTCATCTGACATGTATCAATCAACCCTTTTGTAAGCATGGAACTCTGAACCATCCACCGGAGGGAGATAAGTGTTGCACACCAATTTCCCGTCTAGGACAAACAATGGGTGACGAAACAAAAGCTTTGCATTGTCCAGTAGGATGAACTGACTCAATGTTATAGCAGATGCTGGTTTGCCAAAGTAAAACCAGCAGGGCTGTGGTTGGATGCAGTGTTGGTTATTTTCAACTGAAATTACAACTTTCCTTGATACCTCTCACAAGCTTGGTTTCCATCCAAATATGGGCATTTCTTCTTTAATGATATGCATGTTAATCTCTCATGGCTCAAATGGGAAGAGATTACTTCATCGCTACTTGTTTGTGTAAGAAGTGTTGACAAGCTGAATGTACCGAGCTGTCTGTTTTAAACTCGAGCACAGCTCGGACACCCATGCATTCCCCACAAGACATCTCTTCACAATCTCCAGGTCTGAACTACGACGGTAGAGCCATGAATACATTGCAATCTATTCCGCATCAGGATAAGATTTCAACACCGTACGGAACAGCGGGGACTGAAGACGCACTCCTTTAAAAGTTGCGAGCTTGCACCGTGGGACGGCTTCAATGCTCCAGACCACCACAAGGGGGAGTTTGCGCAATCATTATGCATTTGGGTCCCAAGGCTTTGATGACAGACTAATTTTGACACAAGCCACCCTTGCCTTGTGGCGCTCAACAAAGATTGCTGACAAAACAGATGGAAGTTGCCTTAATGAGTCAAGCAAATGTACAATTTGAGAGGAATATGATAATGTAGAGATGCGGCTATGTATTTTTTGTCAAAGTTACATTACGAAAATCTCTTTAGCAAGTTCAGACTAGCTAGTGTTAGGAGAATTAATTTGTAATTTGTCTTTCAGGGACTCCTGAGAACCAACACCAGGATGTCTTGTGAAACAGTGGATGTAAAGAATCTAGCTGGCTAAAGCATTGACTGCACAATTGTAAGCTTGCCTTGCAATGCAGCTGAAGTAACATGGCTAGTAAATAACTGCTGCTCTGGGTATGGACCCTAAAACGTAGCTCTGAAGTAATATTCATACCAATCAATGACCCTCAAGTCTGAATGGCATTAATGAAGCCTAGAGTAGAATATACCTTTTATTGTGCCAAGGATGCAAGACCTATATACACATGTATTTTAGTTATTACCACGTATAAGATTATCATTTTGTAGCCTGTATATTGAATATATTCACCGACCATATACTCTTCCCTGGCAAATAAAGGTGTGGTTCAGGTATGACACACTTTCAGTCATATCAACGGATGCGGTGTCTGCCTGTATGTATTACAATTGTACACTTCAGTGTTTACTGCTCGTGGGATATCAATGATTACACATTGTAACTATACAATAGACTAAACATTATTGATTTGTAATTCATATATACAGGAAAAAAACCTATGCATATCTGAGGACACAGGATAGTATTTCAACCAGTGGAGAATGTGAAACGCTTTATTGAAAAATCGATATGTCTTCTGTTTTACCCAGACCTCAAGTGGTTTCCTGCTAGGGTTTTAAATGTTGTCGTGGACATAACATCCAATCATGTTATATTTCTATTAAAAAGGTGTACTTTTGAGAGGGAAAACCTATAAATGCAGGGACAAATGGGCAATGGAGAAATATAATTGGGGAATAGGGGGAATTTTTTTGGGAGGGGGGGGGAATAGTAAAACATTGAAGGGGATTTTACAGGGCCCTAATGGACTACAGACATTGACAGTCTCCTAGCCTAAAAACAAATGCTGAATACACTGCCTAGATTGAAGGAAACGCATTGTCCATTATTTGATTTGATCATGGCAGGGAAGCACTAACAAACAACCTTTAGTCCAATAAAAAGACAACATTATTAGGGTGATAAATAAGAGGCAGTTGCTCCACGCATGACACAAGAGAACCCTCTGCTGGAGCAAAAGGCTTACAGCACCTGGTATTCCCAGGCGGTCTCCCATCCAAGTACTAACCAGGCCCGACCCTGCTTAGCTTCTGAGATCGGGCACATTTAAAAATGTATTTTTTATTATATAAAAATCACTATATTTACAACATTCAGACAATAAAAGATGAACAATTCACCCTTTAACAAAATCAGAAAAAGTAAAACAATTAACACAATAGTCCACTAAAACCAATTAATGAATTACAAGTTTTCCATTTGATAGAATTTCAATTAAAGTACTCACCCACACAGTTTCCTCCACTGTATCTATATATTATCTATCTTTCTCTATAATACTCAAAAAATAAAAACTCCACACACAATTTTCCCTTCATAATGACCTAAATTCCTTAATCTTATTGCGTATCTTTTTTTATTTTTTTTATTTTTTTTATTTAACCTTTATTTAACCAGGTAGGCTAGTTGAGAACAAGTTCTCATTTGCAACTGCGACCTGGCCAAGATAAAGCATAGCAGTGTGAGCAGACAACAAAGAGTTACACATGGAGTAAACAATTAACAAGTCAATAACACAGTAGAAAACAAAGGGGGAGTCTATATACAATGTGTGCAAAAGGCATGAGGAGGTAGGCAAATAATTACCATTTTGCAGATTAACACTGGAGTGATGAATGATCAGATGGTCATGTACAGGTAGAGATATTGGTGTGCAAAAGAGCAGAAAAGTAAATAAATAAAAACAGTATGGGGATGAGGTAGGTGAAGAAGGGTGGGCTATTTACCAATAGACTATGTACAGCTGCAGCGATCGGTTAGCTGCTCAGATAGCTGATGTTTGAAGTTGGTGAGGGAGATAAAAGTCTCCAACTTCAGCGATTTTTGCAATTCGTTCCAGTCACAGGCAGCAGAGTACTGGAACGAAAGGCGGCCGAATGAGGTGTTGGCTTTAGGGATGATCAGTGAGATACACCTGCTGGAGCGCGTGCTACGGATGGGTGTTGCCATCGTGACCAGTGAGCTGAGATAAGGCGGAGCTTTACCTAGCATGGACTTGTAGATGACCTGGAGCCAGTGGGTCTGGCGACGAATATGTAGCGAGGGCCAGCCGACTAGAGCATACAAGTCGCAGCGGTGGGTGGTATAAGGTGCTTTAGTGACAAAACGGATGGCACTGTGATAAACTGCATCCAGTTTGCTGAGTAGAGTGTTGGAAGCCATTTTGTAGATGACATCGCCGAAGTCGAGGATCGGTAGGATAGTCAGTTTTACTAGGGTAAGCTTGGCGGCGTGAGTGAAGGAGGCTTTGTTGCGGAATAGAAAGCCGACTCTTGATTTGATTTTCGATTGGAGATGTTTGATATGAGTCTGGAAGGAGAGTTTGCAGTCTAGCCAGACACCTAGGTACTTATAGACGTCCACATATTCTAGGTCGGAACCATCCAGGGTGGTGATGCTAGTCGGGCATGCGGGTGCAGGCAGCGACCGGTTGAAAAGCATGCATTTGGTTTTACTAGCGTTTAAGAGCAGTTGGAGGCCACGGAAGGAGTGTTGTATGGCGTTTGGAGGTTAGATAGCACAGTGTCCAAAGACGGGCCGAAAGTATATAGAATGGTGTCGTCTGCGTAGAGGTGGATCAGGGAATCGCCCGCAGCAAGAGCAACATCATTGATATACACAGAGAAAAGAGTTGGCCCGAGAATTGAACCCTGTGGCACCCCCATAGAGACTGCCAGAGGACCAGACAGCATGCCCTCCGATTTGACGCACTGAACTCTGTCTGCAAAGTAATTGGTGAACCAGGCAAGGCAGTCATCCGAAAAACCGAGGCTCCTGAGTCTGCCGATAAGAATATGGTGATTGACAGAGTCGAAAGCCTTGGCAAGGTCGATGAAGACGGCTGCACAGTACTGTTTTTTATCGATGGCGGTTATGATATCGTTGAGTACCTTGAGTGTGGCTGAGGTGCACCCATGACCGGCTCGGAAACCAGATTGCACAGCGGAGAAGGTACGGTGGGATTCGAGATGGTCAGTGACCTGTTTGTTGACTTGGCTTTCGAAGACCTTAGATAGGCAGGGCAGGATGGATATAGGTCTGTAACAGTTTGGGTCCAGGGTGTCTCCCCCTTTGAAGAGGGGGATGACTGCGGCAGCTTTCCAATCCTTGGGGATCTCAGACGATATGAGAGGTTGAACAGGCTGGTAATAGGGGTTGCGACAATGGTGGCAGATAGTTTCAGAAATAGAGGGTCCAGATTGTCAAGCCCAGCTGATTTGTACGGGTCCAGGTTTTGCAGCTCTTTCAGAACGTCTGCTATCTGGAAGTGGTTAAAGGAGAACCTGGAGAGGCTTGGGCGAGGAGCTGCGGGGGGGGGCGGAGCTGTTGGCCGAGGTTGAAGTAGCCAGGCGGACTTCCCTGAACAGTTGCATATCACGGGGACTATTCGATGCTATTGCAGTCCGCCACAGGATGTTTTTGTGCTGGTCGAGGGCAGTCAGGTCTGGGGTGAACCAAGGGCTGTATCTGTTCTTAGTTCTGCATTTTTTGAACGGAGCATGCTTATCTAAAATGGTGAGGAAGTTACTTTTAAAGAATGACCAGGCATCCTCAACTGACGGGATGAGGTCAATGTCCTTCCAGGATACCCGGGCCAGGTCGATTAGAAAGGCCTGCTCACAGAAGTGTTTTAGGGAGCGTTTGACAGTGGTCGTTTGACTGCGGCTCCGTAGCGGATACAGGCAATGAGGCAGTGATCGCTGAGATCCTGGTTGAAGACAGCGGAGGTGTATTTGGAGGGCCAGTTGGTCAGGATGACATCTATGAGGGTGCCCTTGTTTACAGAGTTAGGGTTGTACCTGGTGGGTTCCTTGATGATTTGTGTGAGATTGAGGGCATCTAGCTTAGATTGTAGGACTGGCGGGGTGTTAAGCATATCCCAGTTTAGGTCACCTAACAGAACATACTCTGAAGCTAGATGGGGGGCGATCAATTCACAAATGGTGTCCAGGGCACATCTGGGAGCTGAGGGGGGTCGGTAGCAGGCGGCAACCGTGAGAGACTTATTTCTGGAGAGAGTAATTTTCAAAATTAGTAGTTCGAACTGTTTGGGTATGGACCTGGAAAGTATGACATTACTTTGCAGGCTATCTCTTCAGTAAACTGCAACTCCTCCCCCTTTGGCAGTTCTATCTTGACAGAAGATGTTATAGTTGGGTATGGAAATCTCTGAATTTTTGGTGGCCTTCCTGAGCCAGGATTCAGACACAGCAAGGACGTCAGGGTTAGCAGAGTGTGCTAAAGCAGTGAGTAAAACAAACTTAGGGAGGAGGCTTCTGATGTTGACATGCATGAAACCAAGGCTTTTTCGATCACAGAAGTCAACAAATGAGGGTGCCTGGGGACATGCAGGGCCTGGGTTTACCTCCACATCACCCGCGGAACAGAGAAGGAGTAGTATGAGGGTGCGGCTAAAGGCTATCAAAACTGGTCGCCTAGAGCGTTGGGGACAGAGAATAAGAGGAGCAGGTTTCTGGGCATGGTAGAATATATTCAGGGCATAATGCGCAGACAGGGGTATGGTGGGGTGCGAGTACAGCGGAGGTAAGCCCAGGCACTGGGTGATGATGAGAGAGGTTGTATCTCTGGACATGCTGGTAGTAATGGGTGAGGTCACCGCATGTGTGGGAGGTGGGACAAAGGAGTTATCAGGGGCATGAAGAGTGGAACTAGGGGCTCCATTGTGAACTAAAACAATGATAACTAACCTGAACAACAGTATACAAGGCATATTGACATTTGAGAGAAACATACAGCGAGGCATGCAGTAATCACAGGTGTTGAATTGGGAAAGCTAGCTAAAACAGTAGGTGAGACAACAGCTAATCAGCTAGCACAACAACAGCAGGTAAAATGGCGTAGACTAGGCAACGGGGCCAACAGATAAAACAAACAAGCAGAATGGAGTACCGTGATTAATGGACAGTCCAGCGTGCATCAGCTATGTAGCCAAGAGATCAGTGTCCAGGGGGCAGCGGTGGATGGGGCAGGGAAGCTGGACTGGCGAGTGTTATCCAGGTTAAAAAAACTAACAATGACTAAATAGCTTGTAGCTAGTTAGCTGGTTAGCTTCTGGAGGTTCTTGAGTGTGTTCTAAAAATAAAAAAATAATAGCGATTCCGTATCACATTGGGTGAGGCAGGTTTCCGGAAGGTATAAACAAATTAAAAGTCAAAAGAGATAGAAAGTAAATATGGGTCCGGTAAGCGTTTGGGACGCGGCGATTCAGACGGTTAGCAGGCCTGTGCTAACAAGCTAACAGTTTGTAGGCCCGGGCTAGACAAGGTAGCAGTTAGCGGACCGGAGCTGGACAAGCTAGCAGTTAGCAGGCCGAATTAGCAAGCATGGAGATAGTGAGGGCTAGAGAGTTAGCCTTTGGGGGACGTCGCGATGGGGTGAGTCTGTTTATTCCTCTTCATGCGATGACATCGATAGACCGGTCGTGGGCCCGGGTATTGTAGCTCAGGAGTATGCTACGGTGGTAGCACAGGTGCTACGGCCGGGCTAGCTTCAAGCTAAGTGGGTGGAAACGCTAGCCAGGAGTAACCCGGGGTTGTGGTTTAGCTAGATAGCTAGTTGCTGAAAAATCCAGCTGAAAGATGTTCCGTTTGCGGTGGGAATCCGGGGATGAATCCGGGGATGAAAAATAAATAGGTCCGTTATGCTCTGGTTAGAGTCGCGTTGTACGAACAGGCGAGAGCTTTCCGAACTACAGGTTAGCTGATGACCGGTTAGGTGAAGACCGCTAGCATACCCGCTGGTTAGCTGGCTAGCTTCAGTTGAGGGGTCCCGAAGTAAATATAAATACTTTAGGAATTTAGGAAAAATAGCTACATTGGGTGAGTCGGGTTGCAGGAGAGTATTTGGAAGCTTAGGTTTAGCAAAATGTTTTCAAAGAGATATGTGGAGAAAATCTGTAAAAATATGTAAAAAAACGAAAAAGAAACGATAAATACAGGGACACGATAGGACAGGACGACTTACTGCTACGCCATCTTGGAGCTCGAGAGTGAACTGGCATGACTTAGTACAAAATTCACCAAATTTAAAACTTTACTTTTCCCATTTAAACCAAAAAGAAACAACCTCCACTCCAGTAAAAATCTCTTCTCCCCAATGTTTTACTTTCCTCCAGCCCTTTTAAAAACAAATATTTTAATCTACTACATTCAACAAAAAAGTGCATTAAATTTTCCGCCCCCGTACCACAAATATCACATTCTCTTTTAATATCCTTATAAATTTGATGCAAAACCACATTTGTAAAAATCCTATTATGTTTCAATTTAAAATCATTGTCTTCACATTCTATAAATTTATATTTTACATTCTCCCATATTGATTTCACATACATGGTTGCAAACACCCTAGACCACACTTTTTTTTCCCGAAGCAGTGACATCTCTTAATGCATTTTCTATAAACCATTAAGTTTTAAACCTGAAATCATGTTTCTCCCCATTACTTTCATAATATAAAACCGGTAAACCCCTCGCTCTTTTGACCACCTCTTTTATTAAAATCACCCACTCCCCAGGAATACATCCTAATATTTTCTTGTACATAATTCTCCACAGTAGTTTTACTTATCTCTTCATCTACTTCAACCACACTATCATATATTGCCTGAAATGGAAGGAACCCAGGAATTACCTCACGTGACATAACATATCTGCCTCATCCCAGCACTCATAAAATATTTACAAAACAACATATGATTACACTTTATCTTTGGATTTAAAAATATTGGCTGATTTAAAATATTTTCTAAAATGGTACATTCATAATAACTATTTGGTAAAAACTGCCCCCAAGCCTCAAACACTTCTCTATAAAACAAAGGTATATTACCTAACATTTCCTTCTTCATACTCCTCATTAAACCATTGTCCCCAAACCTCCCAACCTCCTGCAAATACTCTTAACTTTTCCACCCATAATCCAATTCACCAAATAAATATTTCCGTACCATTTTTACTCTAATTGCTGTTTTTCCTTACACTTAAATCTACCAACTTCAAACCCCCCCCGCCGCATAACCTGCAATCAAAGTTTTTTAAAGCGATTTTTCACCCCCTTCCCATCCCATTAACAAAATAACTAATCTTATTAATTTCAGATAAAACCCATTCTGGCATATCCAAAACGTCCATTACATAAATAAAAATTGACATCAATGAATTTATTACAATTACTTTCCCTTTTAATTTCAAAGACCTCCCCCTCCACATATTTACCACCTTCCTAACTTTATTTATTACACCACTCCATGTCAAATCCCTAGCTTCCATTTCATTCACCCCTAAAAACACTCCTAACGCCTTAAAATAATCTTTTACCACCTTAAAAGGAAAATTCCCCTCATTAATCTTACTCATTACTACTGACTTCTCCATGTTAACCTTTGCACCTGATGCCTGTCAATATACTTTAAAACACACCATCCCCCTTTTTACACTTCCCTCATCTCTAACTGTTATAGTGGTATCATCTGCATATTGATGAATCAAACTAAAACCTCCTTGTGGAGTCTGTACACAATTTATAAGATCTTATTAAAGAAATGCTGCTAAAGGTTCTACTGATAAAACCCATAATAAAGCTGATAAAGGGCACCCCTGTCTCACAGATCTCTCAAGAATAAAATAATCAGTTAAAACCCCATTACACTTCACCCTAATTTTTGCCTTCTTATATAATTTTATCCATTCTATTACCAAAAGCTTTATTTAAATCTATGCTTAAAACTATTTTATTTATCACATCTCTTATATTAATTGTATCAGCAATATCTCTACCAGGCACACTATAATTCTGTGTAGGTGCTATAATGTCATTTAAAACTTGCTTCATTCTATTTGCCAGTATCTTAGCTAATACCTTATAATCCGAATTTAATAAACTAATTGGCCTATAATTCTCCACTTTCAATTTGCTCCCCTTATTTTTATATAAAATCGTTATCAGCCCTGTCACCATAGATTCTGAAACACTATCCTCCATATATTGATAAACTTCAAATAAAATAGGTGCTAAAAAAGTTCATATTTTATAAAACTCTGCAATTATCCCATCTACTCCATGACCGCATCTTTAACTTCATTCACTGTTATCTTCCCATCACACATTTGTTTATCCTCTACATCAATTTGCACATCCACACTATCCAATATCTCCTTTATACACCCCTCATCCACCTCCCCTTTCTTAATTAAATCCTTATAAAAATTCTGCACTGTTTCTAATATCTCTACATAAACATTGACAACTTCACCCTTTACATTTTCAATCTTTCTAATATACACTGCTCGAAAAAATAAAGGGAACACTAAAATAACACATCCTAGATCTGAATGAAATATTCTTATTAAATACTTTTTTCTTTACACAGTTGAATGTGCTGAGAACAAACACACAAATTATCAATGGAAATCAAATGTATCAACCCATGGAGGTCTGGATTTGGAGTCGCACTCAAAATTAAAGTGGAAAACCATGACCTCCCTACAACGCCTGGGCATGCTCCTGATGAGATGGGGATGGTCTCCTGAGGGATCTCCTCTCAGACCTGGACTAAAGCATCCGCCAACTCCTGGACAGTCTGTGGTGCAACGTGGCGTTGGTGGATGGAGCGAGACATGATGTCCCAGATGTGCTCAATTGGATTCAGGTCTGGGGAACGGGCGGGCCAGGCCATAGCATCAATGCCTTCCTCTTGCAGGAACTGCTGACACACTCCAGCCACATGAGGTCTAGCATTGTCTTGCATTAGGAGGAACCCAGGGCCAACCGCACCAGCATATGGTCTCACAAGGGGTCTGAGGATCTCATCTCGGTACCTAATGGTAGTCAGGCTACCTCTGGCGAGCACATGGAGGGCTGTGCGGCCCCCCAAAGAAATGCCACCCCACACCATGTCTGACCCACCGCCAAACCGGTCATGCTGGAGGATGTTGCAGGCGGCAGAACTTTCTCCACTGCGTCTCCAGACTCTGTCACGTCTGTCAGGTGCTCAGTGTGAACCTGCTTTCATCTGTGAAGAGCACAGGGCGCCAGTGGCGAATTTGCCAATCTTGGTGTTCTCTGGTAAATGCCAAACGTCCTGCACTGTGTTGGGCTGTAAGCACAACCCCCACCTGTGGATGTCGGACCCTCATAGCACCCTCATGGAGTCTGTTTCTGACCGTTTGAGCAGACACATGCACATTTGTGGCCTGCTGGAGGTCATTTTGCAGGGCTTTGGCAGTGCTCCTCCTTGCACAAAAGCGGAGGTAGCGGTCCTGCTGCTGGGTTGTTGCCCTCCTACGGCCTCCTCCACGTCTCCTGATGTACTCCTGGTAGCGCCTCCATGCTCTGGACACTACGCTGACAGACACAGCAAACCTTCTTGCCACAGCTCGCATTGATGTGCCATCCTGGATGAGCTGCACTACCTGAGCCACTTGTGTGGGTTGTAGACTCCGTCTCATGCTACTACTAGAGTGAAAGCACCGCCAGCATTCAAAAGTGACCAAAACATCAGCCAGGAAGCATAGGAACTGAGAAGTGGTCTGTGGTCACCACCTGCAGAACCACTCCTTTATTGGGGGTGTCTTGCTAATTGCCTATAATTTCCACCTGTTGTCTATTCCATTTGCACAACAGCATGTGAAATCAGTGTTGCTTCCTAAGTTGACAGTTTGATTTCACAGAAGTGTGATTGACTTGGAGTTACATTGTGTTCCCTTTATTTTTTTGAGCAGTGTATGTTCTCAGTTTTTTCTTGGATTAGAGAAGAATAAACAGTGCATTTCTACCCCTCCAAAAAATACTTTGCTTTACTTCTTATAATAGCCCCCTTACACTTATCTATTTCATATTTACTAAATTTTTCTTTCAACTCAAAACTTTTCTATATTATAATTAGGTTCACTGTCACACTTCCCCATTTCATCTTCCAATTTAGCTCTCAACTTATTTTCTTTTCTTTTCATCCTCTTTTTCCTTGCATATCTTATACTAAAAACATATTTTTTCCTTAACCTTGTCCCACCATAAACACTTATCATTCTCTTTCTGCTTGTCCTCCATTTCACATGCTATCAAATATTTAAGTTGTTTCCCATATTCCTCATCTTCTAAATACCCTGCATTCTTACACCATATTCCACCCCCTGCTCTTTCCTTATCTAAGCCCACTGAAAATGTTAAACCTGCATGATCACTAAAAGTTGTAAAAACATACATAATATCCTTCATAAAATTCCATAAACCTTCTTTTACTAAAACCAGATCTATCCTTGTTTTTTTCAAATCCCCCTAAAACCACCTGCCTTCTAGAAAATTCTCTTTTGTCTGGATTTTCCTCTCCACATATCAATCATTCCTTTTTCTAACATCATCTTCTTTAAAACCCCCCAGATTCATCACTTCTATCCATTTTAACATTAAAATCCCCAACTACAATACAGTTTCCCTCACACCATTTTCCTAATTCTAAAAATAAATCTTAGAGCGCAATTTCAGTATCAGGTACATAAATATTTATAATTCTAAAAACCATATTCATACAAATCTAAAATTAAAATCCTCCCATTATTATCATTATATATGTTTCACATTCTCTACCACATCCTCAATAAAATAGCAACACCACTTGAATTCCCCCTGCCATTGTTAACAAAAATAAAATCTCTCTATTTTTTTTACTTCGAAAAATACATTGTCCCAATGTGTTTCTTGAAGGCATAAAATATCAGAATTCTTAATTTTTACTATTCTTTGGAATTTTTTCCATTGTTCTTAAACCATTCGCATTGATTGACATAAAATTGACCATTCCAATCAAATAAAAATATCTATTTTCTCATTATCCTCTACCTGTAGTCATGTTTTTCTTCCTTTTCTGTCATTTTTCACCTCCACTGCCGCTTTCCTCTTCCTGTAGCCTCCCCTTGTTCTATCAATCTTTTCCATGTCTTCTGAATCTGAAATGGACTCTAAATCCATCTCATCCAACCAATTCAATCTTCTTTCCTGTGCCTGTTGTGCTTCCTGTATCCATTTGCGTCTCGTGTATCGTTGTCAGCATCCCACTCCCCTTCACCTCCTTCCGAGGCACCCACATAGCCCGAGGTCCCCCCCCCAAAGTCTGAGTCCCCAGTTCCTCCACCCAGCCCACTCTCCCCATCCTCCTGAAAACTCCCTCTTATTTCTGAATCCATACTGCTCCCTATTTCATTCGTCTTCTGTTCCATCTTCTCCCTTCTTGCTTTCTCTGTCTCTCCACCCTCCACCACGTCCTCTCCTCCATCTTCTCCTTCTTGTGGTGATACAATTGCTTCCTCAAAGTTCCTGACTCCCCTCTTCAGCCAAAACCTCTCCACAGTTGCACTCCTCTAGTCTCTTTCAGCATCCACCACAAAAAGACCTTGCCTTCCCTCCAACACATTCCCTCACATAATGACCCAGCTAACCACACTTGAAACATTTAAACTCAGGGCAGTCCTTGACTAAGTGCCCAGACTGGATATACAGTCGACAAACCCTGTCCTGCTTATCGTGTATTACTCGGAAATACTCTCCTCCCTCCAGTGTCTCAAATGTTGTCGAATATGGCAACGATTGTACTGTTTCAGTGAATTTTACTTTACAGAATCTCGTTCCATCCACGATCTCTGTACCTGGCCAAACTCTCCTCCTTATTTCTGAGACAGCAGTTACACTCCAGCTACTCAGCTTATCCAGTATAACTTTGTCTTCGATGTATACCGGAAGATTCATGAAAGATACAACTAGCTCATTGGCAATCATATCTCTCGCCATGATCCTTGTATCTGTATCTTAAACCATCCATTAACCGATCCTTTCCTTTTCCATTTCGCATTGTAATTTCGTACTTTCTTTCTCCTTTCATTCTACATCCAACCACCTCCCCACACACCTCTTTAATCGAACGTAGCATCTCCATCGTTGTAACTTTATCTTCTCCCATCAACTCCACTGCCACCGTAAATTCTTTGCCATATTTCAGTCCTCCTTCATCTCCATGTTTCTTCCGTTGAGCATTTTCTTTGTCCTTGTCCATTCCATTAGTCATTGCCATGTTGTCCGTCATAGTAAACAAAAACTCTCCCCCAAGCAGCAAAACTGCAAAGGGGTAAAAAAAAGAAGCAAACTTAAACTTGTTCAAATGCAAAAATCTAAATTATACTTCAAAAAATGTTGAAAATAACCAAAAAAGCTCTCAAGCAAACACTCACTCACTCACGACTTAATCACCAACACCTGTCTCACTTTCCAAACAGGAAGTGCTCACTCAGGCCGGTATGGCCGTAAGCAATAAATTATCTCTTGGTGCACTATATAAAGTCAAAGTGAGTCTGATTAACATATGTTGCATTTTCACCATTTAGGTAAGCATCTTTGTGTCACTCAAAAAGTGGAAGAAATTGCATATAATGTAGCCATCACTTTGTAGCACAGATCGTTGGATGAAATACAAACTTACCTTGCTTACTTATTTCAAAGCGAGGGCACATATTTCAGCCTTGTGGGAAAAAACAGACAAAGAGTTTTAATTCTACAAGGCAGTGATGCTGATGAAATGATGCAAGAGCACCCCCTAGTGGATCAAGCCCACTACCTCTCGCAAGCTAAGCAAGCACTCTTCCATTTGATCTAATTCTCCAGCCGGTTGGAATTGCCACAAGGAGCAACCAAGAGTGTCCAGTCTTGTCAGGCTATGCTGTTGGTGGACTTGTTAGTTTGCGCTCCAGCACTTGCAGAGGCTCGGTGCATCTCAAAAATTGTGCTCAGTAGCCAGCGACTGGTTAGCTCAGCTGGTTAGAGCGTGTTGTTAATTACGCTAAGGTCTTGTGTTACATTTCCTTACTGGCCATGAGGTAAATTGAGTGTCAAAATTGTGAGTCACATGTGTGTGTTTCATCAAGGGTGCCACATTAATGTAAGGGAACACTGCCCTGAAATGGACAAAAATGAATGGGAACATATTGGCACTTTACAAAACAACTACGGTGTCCAATACCACTCAATTGGACGTCGTTTCATTCAAGTTGATTGCAAATGTCATATGGCAAATGCCAAGTGTAACACTGCAAAAATCCAATAGACTGTGAGTGCGCTCCACCGTCATTTTTCATATTGCAAATGTAACACAAGTCAAGACCCAAGAGTAAAATGTTGAACATTTTGTCAAAAACTTAGCACCCCCTTAACTACATTTAAAAAAAAATATTTACATTGTTTGCAAACTGATATGTGACACGTATTAATGCCAAAATAACATGCAAAACAGGCAACCCCCACCTGCCCTGAATGACGGGTCGCCACTGAGTCTCTATAGGATGGAGTGTCAGGGAGTGCAACTCTCTCCTCCCTTCCTCCCTCCTCTATGCCCATACAGTATATGACTTCATATATTTATATAAATTAGCAAGAGGAATATTTCTTTCAGAGTTTTTTTGGGGGGTGGGCAGATTGTAAAACATAACGTAATGTCACATTATGTACTGATGATGAATGATCATTGTACAGTAACTCAGAAAGGATCAATCTTAGAAAGATCCTTTCCACAGAGGGTTCTACATGGTACCCTAAAGGGTTCTACCTGGAACCAAAAAGGTTCTACCTGGAACCAAAAAGGGTTCTTGTATGTGTACAGCTGAGGAACTCTTTTGGAACCCTTTTTTCTAAGTGTACCTTTTTTTCTGTGTCCTTCTCAAATCAAAATCAAATGTATTTGTCACATCCACATGGTTAGCAGATGTTAATGCAAGTGTAGCGAAATGCTTGTGCTTCTAGTTCCGACAATGCAGTAATAACCAACGAGTAATCTAACCTAACAATTCCAAAACTACTACCTTATACACACAAGTGTAAAGGGATAAAGAATATGTACATAAAGATATATGAATGAGTGATGGTACAGAACGGCATAGGCAAGATGCAGTAGATGGTATCGAGTACAGCATATACATATGAGATGAGTAATGTAGGGTATGTAAACATTATATTAGGTAGCATTGTTTAAAGTGGCTAGAGATATATTTTACATACATTTCCCTTCAATTCCCATTATTAAAGTGGCTGGAGTTGAGTCAGTGTGTTGGCAGCAGCCACTCAATGTTAGTGGTGGCTGTTTATGGATAGGGGAGACGCTAGCGTCTCAACTGGCCAATTGCCAGGGGAAATGCAGAGCGCCAGATTCAAATAAAATTCTATAAAATTCAAACTTTCATTAAATCACACATGTAAGATACTCAATTAAAGCTACACTCGTTGTGAATCCAGCCAACATGTCAGATTTAAATAATGTTTTTCTGCGAAAGCATAAGAAGCTATTATCTGATAGCCTGCACCCATCTGCACCAGCAGTAAACAAAGGAGCTAGCATAGCAGGCGCTACACAAAATGTTGAAATAAAATATAAAATATGCATTACCTTTTGAGCTTCTTTTGTTGGCACTCCAATATGTCCCATAAACATCACAATTGGTCCTTTTGTTCGATTAATTCCGTCCATATATATCGAAAATGTCCATTTATAAAGCGCGTTTGATCCAGAAAAAGACAGCTTACAAAAACGCAACGTCACTACAAAATATTTCAAAAGTTGCCTATAAACTTTGCCAAAATATTTCAAACTACTTTTGTAATACAACGGTAGGTATTTTTAAATGTTAATGATCGATCCAATTGTAGACGGGGCAATCTGTATTCAATACAGGAACAAAAACAAACCAGCACTGCTGTTCACGTCTTGCGCAACTCACAAAAGTGTCCCCAGTTCCGAGTTGGCCTACTTCTTCATAGAACAAAGGAATAACCTCAACCATATTCCAAATACTGGCGACATCGTGTGGAAGCGGTAGGAACTGAAAATGGGTTCCTATTAAATATCCAATGGCAAAGACAATATAGTGACCAGAGAGGGGGAAAAAATATTAATCTGAACACTTAGTCCTCAGGGTTTTGCCTGCTACATAAGTTTTGTTATACTCACAGACACGATTCAAACAGTTTTAGAAACTTCAGAGTGTTTTCTTCCCAAATCTATGAATGATATGCATATCTTATATTCTTGGCATGAGTAGCAGGAAGTTGAAATTGGGCACGCTATTTATCCAAAAGTGAAAATTCTGCCTCCTAGCTTTAAGAGGTTAAATTAATAAAGCCTCCATACAAAAATTATCTCTAGGCAGCTAGAAAATGCAGGTGTTTCAGCCTAGCTCAGTGCTTTCTGTGGTGGTGGGGCAGCCAGCGGAAAATACGGAGCGTAAGGGTTGGTAATGTTCTCTAGTTGTGCCGTGATTGGCTCAGTGTTCTGTCATTCATGGGGACACTACGTCACTGCCAAATCTAAGGGTAGAGCTAAAAAATGCAAGCCCCTTAGGTGCTGCCATAGAGTTACAGAAGTGCCTATCCAAGAAGGCTCAAGGTCATTGGCCACAGATAGAATGACATCAAATCACGTTAAATCTACAGTAGCTTTGATTGGACTGATCATGTCAACATCATACTTTCAAAATCTTAGCTAGCAATCATCATCATGAATCAATTCCACAATCTACTGGAAAATCCTTTTTAATCCATGTCATATCAAGAGAAATAATGAAGAGAAATGATAGATAAAACGTATCATGCTCATTGGCTATTGGACATAAACATTACAAGTTGGAAATCGCAAATTCATCAATGAGTGGTTTGGAAGGAATCGGTGGCTAACTGCAAGCATTGCAAAGCAATCACTAGCCTGCTATTCAGTGGAGTGGATGTGTGGTACCAATTATGGATATAAGGGTCTCTTTTCCAAGCTTAAAATGATAAACACAACTTTTGCCATCCTGTCAATCCAGTATGATTTCTGCAGCTCTCAAAATAACTGTTAACTTGGAACTGGGAAATCTGAATTCAGTGAGTTCAAGACAACTGGGAACTCTGGAAAAAACCAGCTCCGACTGGGAAAATACATTTTGAACGGTCATCAAACTCGGATTTTCAGCGATGACCTGAAGATCACTGACATCATCATGATTCAACCTTGACTTTTTCCAAGTTCCCAGATGTCTTGAAAGCACCATAAATCCAGAGAATGCCAGACTTTGATGACAAAGATTGGTGACAGAATTTGCCCACGAAGGACCGCCGTGCCACCTTCCTGTTCAAGTGAGCACAGCACAACAAGGTCCAAAAATGTCAAAAAATGTCTTGTATGCCTCTGCATAAATTATGTAATATGCCGAGGAGATATGTATACTGTAGCTAAGAAATGTATACTAAGTGTTATGCTGTGTAGTAAGATGTTAGTAGCCCATGTGCCTCACCCTTATAATTTGGTCTATTTTCCCCTCTTAATTTCGCCTGTTCTGACTTAGTGGTGCACATGTAGCCTATAACCTGTTTTAGAGAAATATAATCTAATATTGTAAGAGCTTTCATTACCTGCTTATATGCCCCCTTTATTTATCCCACATTTCTGACTTGGTGTACAGGGAGAACACTGTAAGAACGGCCCATGTTCTGAATTCTGTCGCTGTACATTTCAAAACTGCTGAACAAGTAGTTATATTGACTACGTCCGTCCTGGCTCGCTCATTAATGTCTTAATCGAAATGACAGATTACCTCTCATCCACTTGTCGTCCCCTTATACCATAGTTTGTGTGTACTCACCCTCTGGTTTCCTCCCTCCCTGCAAGGATTGTGCTTCTTGGCAAAGTGCCTCAGATTGTCGGAGTTGTGGAAGTTAAAGAGAGGCGCCAGGTCCTGAAACGCACAGAATGAAAAAGGCAAATAGTCAAACGGAGGGAGGGATACAGAGAGAAAGAGTGGGTCAGACACACAGAGAGTGAGACAGACAGAGAGCGTGTACCAGAATAGCAGAGGGACTGGGATTCGATCCCACACAAACAGGGGCGTACATGTGATGTGCTGAAGCCAAGCCCAGGTCAGGAGTCAATAGAGTTAAAGAACATTGCTTCCTTGGACAACATGCTGACAGAGATTCCTGGAATTGTTTTCCAGCCCTGAGATCTAACCACTCTGTTATTAAGGAGTAGGTTGGTTTGGGGCCTCTCTCTGTGGCAAAGAGCTAGAACAACACATATCTGTACCTGTACATAACCCCACTGCAATGACTGGGCCGCAATGAGAAAGCACCTACTAGTTCACTTATGGGATATCAAAAACCTACAGTGTGTACAGTGTATACCATTCACCATTCAGAAATCTTTCAATCAAATTTGATTTGTCTCATTTATTCATATTTTTTTATTTCACCTTTATTTAATCAGGTAAGCTAGTTGAGAACAAGTTTCTCATTTACAACTGCGACCTGGCAAAGCAAAGCAGTGCGACACAAACAACAACACAGACTTACACATGAAATAAACAAGTGTACAGTCAATAACACAATAGAAAAAAAGGTATATATACAGTGTGTGCAAATGGCATGAGGAGGTAAGGCAATAAATAGGCCATAGTAGTGAATAAATAAAAATTTAGCAAATTAACACTGGAGTGATAGATGAGCAGATGGTGATGTGCAAGTAGAAATACTGGTGTGCAACAGTGCAGAAAGTAAATAAAAACAATATGGCGATGAGGTAGGTAGATTGGGTGGGCTATTTACAGATGGGCTATGTACAGCTGCAGCGATCGGTTAGCTGCTCAGATAGCTGATGTTTAAAGTTAGTGAGGGAAATATAAGTCTCCAGCTTCAGCGATTTTTGCAATTTGTTCCAGTCATTGGCAGCAGAGAACAGGAAGGAAAGGTGGCCAAAGTAGGTGTTGGCTTTGGGGATGACCAATGAGATATATCTGCTGTAGCACGTGCTATGGGTGGGTGTTGTTATCGTTACCAGTGAGCTGAGATAAGGCAAAGCTTTACCTAGCATAGACTTATAGATGACCTGGAGCCAGTGGGTCTGGCGACGAATATGTAGCGAGGGCCAGCCGACTAGAGCATACTGGTCGCAGTGGTGGGTGATATAAGGGGCTTTGGTGACAAAACGGATGGCACTGTGATAGACTGCATCCAGTTTTGCTGAGTAGAGTATTAGAAGCTATTTTATAAATGACATCGCCGAAGTCGAGGATTGGTAGGATAGTCAGTTTTACGAGGGTATGTTTGGCAGCGTGAGTGAAGGAGGCTTTGTTGCAAAATAGGAAGCCGATTCTAGATTACATTTTGGATTGGAGATGTTTAATATGAGTCTGGTAGGAGAGTTTACAGTCTAGCCAGACACCTAGATATTTGTAGTTGTCCACATATTCAAAAGTCAAAATCATCCAGAGTAGTGATGGTCGGCGGGCGGGCGAGTGCTGGCAGCGAACTATTGAAAAGCATGCATTTGGTTATACTAGCGTTTAAGAGCAGTTGGAGGCCACGGAAGGAGTGTTGTATGGCATTGAAGCTCGTTTAGAGGTTAGTTAACACAGTGTCCAAAGAAGGGCCAGATGTATACAGAAATGCGCTAAAGACAACTGTGAAATGTTTGTGCCAAATACAAGTGTGAAATGTTTGCTTATGAGCCCTTCCCAATGACGCAGAGTTAAAAATGAATAATACGAATAAAAAATAAAAAATAAAAAATGTAAAAAATTTAAAGTTACACTGAACAAAAATATTTACGCAACAATTTCAAAGATAAAACTGAGTTACAGTTAAAGTAAATCAATTGAAGTAAATCAGGCAATTGAAATAAATGCATTAAGCCCTAATCTACATATTTTACATGAATTCAGATATGCATCTGTTGGTCACAGAAATTCTTTGGTTATCCAAACCCACAGTTTCATCAGCTGTCTCAGCCCATCCTGCAGGTAAAAAAGCTGGATGTGGAGGTCCTGGGCTGGCGTGGTTACACATGGTCAGTGGTTGTGAGGCTGCTTGGATGTACTACCAAATTCAGAGTGAACAGTCTATGGTTTGGGTGGCTAGAGTCTTTCGTAAATTTTCGGGTCTTCCTCTGACATCGCCTGGTGTAGAGGTCCTGGATGGCAGGCAGTTTAACCCCAGTGATGTACTGGGCCGTACACACTACCCTCTGGTGCCTTGCGGTCGGAGGCCGAGCAGTTGCCGTACCAGGCAGTGATGCAACCAGTCAGGGTGCTCTCGATGTTGCAGCTGTAGAACCTGTTGAGGATCTGAGGACCCAGGTGACTACCTCATGAAGCTGGTTGAGAGAATGCCAAGAGTGTAGAAGAATCTCAAATCTCAAATATATTTTGATTTGTTTAACACATTTTTGGTTACTATACATGATTCCATGTGTTATTTCATAGTTTTGATGTGCTCATTAATATTGTACTATGCATAAAATACAAATAAAGAAAAACCCATTAATGGTAGGTGTTAAGTAGGTGTTTTAAAACTTTTGACCGGTAGTGTATATTGTACTAAAAAGATGCCTAACGATTGAACAGAACAGTAACTGAGTTTGTCTGGATCAAGTGCCATTCTGTGTTGCCTGGATGCCTCTGACGCAAGTGTCACCAATAGAAAGGTAAACAATAACCCTGTAGCAAATGCAGCATATGGTATTCATTTTTCATATGTAAATTGCACTTTTCAGTAGTGCTCAAAGCATGCAATTAAATGAGCACAGCATTGATTTTTCAACTCGAATCAATGAGCCCAATCAGTCCTCTATGACAACAAAATCATAAACAACAGAGTATAGCTGGCTAATAAATCCTTCGTTTTGGGGTTATGCTCAGGTAAAACAATTTGGATAATCCATACTTCCATATTTCCAAGTCTATTCTTGAATGTCAAGGGGTATAACATTTATTGTAATGACTGGAATTCTGATAGACTTTGTTTTTTAATGTAAAGATATAATTTAATTGTATTATTATATGTAGTAGAAAGCAATGGGTTACAAGAAGCCTACATAACCAACATCCATATATGACCATCTGTCATGCCCTGATCTGTTTCACCTGTCCTTGTGCTTGTCTCCACCCCCTTCCAGGTGTCGCCCATCTTCCCCATTTTCCCCTGGGTACTTATACCCGTGTTCTCTGTTTGTGTGTTGCCATTTCGTCTTGTTTGTCAAGTCAACAAGCGTTTTGTCTGTGCTCCTGCTTTTCCCCATTCTCTCTTTTCCGAACCTCCAAGATTTGACCCTTGCCTGTTGTTGGAGCAAACCATTGAGGAAAGCTCAGCATTGCATGTAGATAGGTTTGGCTGCTAGGCTGAAGTAGCAAGGACATGCACATTAAGAGAAGATGATATCCAGGCCATATGACACCCAGACCATACTCTATTTTTGAAAGAATACATTAACCAAGACCATACGTGCATTCATGACAGCTGAACGTGCTGTGGTCAGCAGGATACAGGAAGAAAGATGTAGGCAAGATAACTGATGACTAACACGTAAAACATAAGCATGCAGTACATAAATTATTTTTAGAACATGGAAAGAGTTCTGCCATCGTTGTAACCAAAAGCAGATACTAAGGGGGAGTAACTTTATTTACATATGTGATGTACACAAATACTATGTATGTATAAAAGCAGAGCCAGTGCTAAGAAGGTTACTTTCTAAATGTAGGGGTGCTGGTCCGCTATTCCGCGGACCAGCACGGCTTTTAATAACTTGTATTAAAGTCTACATTGAATTCAAAAGTTCTTCTGAGAGTATTATATTTCTATAGACAGTATTATATTTCTGAAACAATTATCCACGACACTGTCCGGACTTTGAGCCTGCCTGCTAGACCATTCTGCCTGCCCCTGCCTGCCATACCATACGTTGCCACTACTCAGGATTATTGACCCCTGCCTGCCTGAGTTTGGGTAATCCAAGAGATACGTTATTGATTACAAATTTGGACAGGAAACTAGTAACTAACGGATTACATTTAGAAAGTAACCTACCCAACCCTGGTAGTGAGAACTCAGCTGGCTGTATGGACGGGGACTGTATATCCCAGGAGAGCCATGTTTCCGTGAAACAGAGTATGTTACAATCCCTGATGTCTCTCTAGGAGATCCTCGCCCTGAGCTCGTCTACTTTATTATCCAGACACTGAACATTTGCGAATAATATACTTGGAAGCGGTGGATGGTGTGCACGCCTCCTGACTCGGACTAGAAGTCCACTCTGAATACCTCTTCCCCGCCAGTTGTGTTTTGGAGCAGCCTCGGGAATAAATTAAATTCCTGGTCGTAATGCTGTTGAGTTACCGCCGCTCTGACATCCAAAAGTTATTTCTGGCTGTATGTAATTGTTAAGGGAATTTTTATCAATGATGACTAATTATGTATACATTTCAATCAGGACTGACCAATCCGAATACTATTATGTTACTATACATGTACTAATCAGAATAAATGTTACTGTATATGTATGAGTTTTCATTCTTGATCCCTGAAAATAATGTGTGTGTGTGTGTGTGAACGTGGGCAAAAGTTAGAACAATGACGGTCTGTTCCTTGCTACAAATGAATGAACTATCTCCAGACTGTCAAGAATGCTTATCTACACTGACTGACCTTGGCTCTAGGCGAGGAGGAAAGGCTTGAGAGCTATAGGGCCTTTCTACCAGTGTCAAGAAGAGACGGAACATTTAGAAAACGCCGACGTCATTTTCAGTTTATAACCTGTGGTAAAATGTGTATGAACTCAGTACTCTCTTGATTAAAGGCTGTTACTTGACTTTTAAGACCGGGGCTCTGTCCATTCCTATAAAATAAGGGTCTTACAAATCCTTATGAATTGACAGAGTGTTTAATTTAATTGGGTATTAAAACAGAGGAATTAAATTCCTTCAACACACCGGCCTGATTTTAACCTCAATCCAGAAGCCAGGTCTTTAAAAAATTTAAAAAGTTAAACGTGCACGATTTTTCCAGTGTACGACCTCCAGATGGCAGGGACGGATTTTTAGATCCCGGCTTCGAAGGACCAATTGTTAAGACCACACAAATGGTTAGGTCATGGGCAGATTGATCCTGGTTGGCGATACGTGAACATGCCAGTTATAGCTAGCTAATAAAGAGTTACGTTAAGAAATATCCTTTAGTGGCCTCCCGGGTGGCGCAGTGGTTAAGGGAGCTGTACTGCAGCGCCAGCTGTGCCATCAGAGACTCTGGATTCACGCCCAGGCTCTGTCGTAACAGGCCGTGACCGGGAGGTCGTGGGGCGACGCACAATTGGCCTAGTGCCGTCAGGGTTAGGGAGGGCTTGGCCGGTAGGGATGTCCTTGTTTCATCGCGCACCAGCAACTCCTGTGGCAGGCCGGGCGCAGTGCGCGCTAACCAAGGTTGCCAGGTGCACAGTGTTTCCTCCGACACATTGGTGCGGCTGGCTGGATGTGCGCTGTGTTAAGAAGCAGCTTGGCGTGGCTTGGTTGGGTTGTGTATCGGAGGACGCATGACTTTCAACCTTCGTCTCTCCCGAGGCCGTATGGGAGTTGTAGCGATGAGACAAGATAGTAGCTACTAAAAATAATTGGATACCACGAAATTGGGGAGAAAAAGGGGTAAAAAATGAAGAAAAATAAAGAAATATCCTGTAGTACTGCATTGTATTTATTTTGTACGAAGTGTGCGAAAAAAGACAATAGGGTATTGAAATTATGTATTGTGCAATGTCTCGTGCAAATTCACTATGAGTATGCTGAGCTATTCAACACGCAACAGACCGAAGAGAAACGCACACTAGCGTTTTTCATAAAGGGAGCAGGCGAGGGAGAGTGTGGATCGGGGCAGGCAGAGAGAGTCAACCGTGCGCATAGGCTATACCAGTGGTTCCCAACTTTTTTGGTTACTGTACCACCAACTGAATTTTGCTCTGCCCGGAGTACCCCTTAAGTACCCCCTCATGTGCATTTTACCAGTAGGCCTATGGTCTCATGAGTCTTTTCAAGTAACCCCTGTGGTTAGGCCAAGAACTCTCACCAGGCTCGAATATGACTCTCACATTATTAACTTATGTAGAGTATCTCAACAGCATGGGATGTTAGGTGGGAAGGACATCTCCAATAAGAATTCCTATTGTAAACTGTGTAGGGTGATGACAACAGGGTATTATCTTCAGATTAAATGATTATAGGTTTCTGTTATTGTATCAGGATAGGCTATCCCATGTATTCAATTACATTTAAACAGTAAATGACTCCACCATGGCAACATACATAAGGTTCAATATGTGTATTATTACATTTTCATAGCACAACATCAAAAATAAATAAAGATTGTAAACCCCAGTGAGTCGTGCACAACCCATGTCCAAATTATTTCAAGCTTAATAACCCGTTGGAGCTTAAAAAAACTGATGACACACAAAGTCCAGAAGCACCTCACGTTGTGATTACTCACTACTTGTAGATATTCCTTCAGCGAAGTATGGCAGTTCCTTGCAGGTTTCCTTACAACATCCACAGCAAGCACCGCTATCAATGCAGACAGTACTCCTTAGCCGTAACCGATATCCCATGGGAACATGAACTCGTTAAGCTTTCCCAACCAATTATCTCTCGGTGTTACACGACGCCACGATGCTAGGCTAACCTCAAGGCTGTCAAATACCTCCACGATGAGACGGTAGCTTCAGTCTTTACTGAGTCTTAACTTCTTCGAGATAGGGGGCGCTCTTTTAATTTTTGGATAAAAAACTTTCCCGTTTTAAACAAGATATTTTGTCACGAAAAGATGCTCGACTATGCATGTAATTGACAGCTTTGGAAAGAACAAACTCTGACGTTTCCAAAACTGCAAAGATATTATCTGTGAGTGCCCCAGAACTAATGCTACAGGTGAAACCAAGATGAAATTTCATACAGGAAATGGTCCAGATTTTGAATGCGCTGTGTTCCAATGTCTCCTTATATGGCTGTGAATGCGCCAGGAATGAGCCTGCACTTTCTATCGTTTCCCCAAGGTGTCTGCAGCATTGCGACGTATTTGTAGGTATATCATTGGAAGATTGACCATAAGAGACTACTTTTACCAGGTGTCCGCCCGGTGTCCTCCGTCGAAATGATTGCATAATCTCCAGCTCCATGCGCGTTTCCATTTTCTTGAGAGGAGAAAGTCAACTGCCACGAATGATTTATCATCGATAGATATGTGAAAAACACCTTGAGGATTGATTCTAAACAACGTTTGCCATGTTTCTGTCGATATTATTGTAATGACTTAATTTTTCTTTTTTTTTCTTACCCAAACGTGATGAAAAAAACGGAGCGATTTGTCCTACACATATAATATTTTTGGAAAAACTGAACATTTGCTATCTAACTGAGAGTCTCCTCATTGAAAACATCTGAAGTTCTTCAAAGGTAAATTATTTTATTTGAATGCTTTTCTTGTTTTTGTGAAAATGTTGCATGCTGAATGCTAGGCTTAATGGTATGCTAGCTATCAAGACTCTTACACAAATGCTTGTTTAGCTATGGTTCAAAAGCATATTTTGAAAATCTGAGATGACAGTGTTGTTAACAAAAGGCTAAGCTTTGTTGTTGTTCCTTTATGATCTAGTCTGGCCATTACAATACTTATGACTGATTGGTTTGGTTCTGTCCAGGTTTCAATGGAAATACGGGCGAGGTCTGTTTATATATTTTTTGTGGGGGACTTCTGGTTAAGCACTTCCGGCCAGTAGTTCGCAGCTAGCTAGCTAACTAACTCGCATAACTTCCCAAACATGGATTCATGCAAAACAAGCATTTAATGTTTGGTAATGGGATGCCACAATAACTGGCAGAAACGGAAGCTGTTCATGGAGCAGGAAGGTTTTGTCCACCAAACTATTTTGAGATTGGAGTGCAGTTGTGCAGCTGTGCACCTTTTGATTTGCACCCACCTCCTATGGATGAGGAGTCTCTTCGGCTTTGGCTCAAAGCATTGAACTTGAAGAAACCACCAAACCGACCCTATGTGTGTTCCTATCACTTGGTGGACAAGAGGCCGACTGAAGAGCATCCTTTCCCTGAGAAGTGACTAGCCTAGATGCTCCAGTTAGGCTGGACTCATTACATTTTTAACAATGCTTTTTTTCTGATAAAAAAAACAAATTCATTGCATCCGCCGTGGAGCCCAGTTTCATAATATTACCATATCCCAGCTTCTTGCAGTAGTTTATTAATAATAAAAAACAGGCCTTATTTTAGGGCATTTTTCACCCAGACAGCTCCAGTTCTATGTCCAGCCCATTGTTCTACATCACAATGCCTGCTTCACTATTGTTGGCAATGAGACCTGCCCACGTTGTAACAACAACAAACAAAAAATTCATGGAACTCTGAGGTCATCCCATTGTTTCCTATAGGGGAAATCTACTGTTGAAGTCAGAAGTTTACATACACCTTAGCCAAATACATTTAAACTTACAATTCCTTTTGACAATTCCTGAAATTTAATCCTAGTAAGAATCCCCTCTCTTAGGTCAGTTAGGATCACCACTTTATTTTAAGAATGTGAAATGTCAGAATAATAGTAGAGAATGATTTGTTTCAGCTTGTATTTCTTTCATCACATTCCCAGTGGGTCAGAAATTTACATACACTCAATTAGTATTTGGTAGCATTGCCTTTAAATAATTTAACTTGGGTCAAACGTTTCGGGTAGCATTCCACAAACTTCTCACAATAAGTTGGCCCATTCTTCCTGACAGCAAGCAATTCAGGTGTTGAAGCACGGTGGCTAGGAAAAACTCCCTAGAAAGTCCAGAACCTTGGAAGAAACCTAGAGAGGAACCAGGCTATGAGCGGTGGCCAGTCCTCTTCTGGCTGTGCCGGGTGGAAATTATATTAGGACATGGCCAAGATGTTCAAATGTTCATAGATGACCAGCAGGGTCAAATAATAATAATCACAGTGGTTGTCGAGGGTGCAACAGGTCAGCACCTCAGGAGTAAATGTCAATTGGCTTTTCATAGCCGATCATTGAGTATCTCTACCGCTCCTGCTGTCTCGAGAGAGTTGAAAACAGCAGGTCTGGGACAGGGCGCACGTCCAGTGAACAGGTCAGGGTTCCATAGCCACAGGGAGAACAGTTGAAACTGGAGCAGCAGCACAGCCAGGTGGACTGGGGACAGCAAGGAGTCATCAGGCCAGGTAGTCCTGAGGCATGGTCCTAGGGCTCAGGTCCTCCGAGAGAAAGAAAGAAAGAATGAGAGAAAGAGAGAATTAGAGAGAGCATACTTAAATTCACACAGGACACCGGAAAAGACAGGAGAAATACTTCCAATATAACAGACTAAACCTAGCCCCCCGAAACATAAACTACTGCAGCATAAATACTGGAGGCTGAGTCAGTAGAGGTCGGGAGACACTGTGGCCCCATCCAACGATACCCCAGGACAGGGCCATACAGGCAGGATATAACCCTACCCACTTTGCCAAAGGACAGCCCCCACACCACTAGAGGGATATCTTCAACCACCAACTTACCATCCTGAGACAAGGCCGAGTATAGCCCACAAAGAACTCCGCCACGGCACAACCCAAAGGGGGGGGGGGCGCCAACTCAGACAGGAAGATCACGTCGGTGACTCAACCCACTCAAGTGACGCACCCCTCCTAGGGATGGCATGGAAGAGCACCAGTAAGCAAATTGATATAAAACAACCCCACAACATTTTTTTAAATGCTCACGTATTTCCACAAAATGAGCACAAATGTATATAAAACATGGCTACAAATAATGAAACGAGCTCACGAAATGTAAAACGTCCACGTACTGTAATATACATCCACAATTTTTTTAGTTTTGGATGTTATGATGATATTCCCTGGAGGTCGGGGCCCACAGGGCAGGTGCCCTGCGTGCCCTTTCGGTAATCTGGCCCTGATCATCAAGTTAAACCACAGGTATTGTTGTTACACATCCTCACACTGTCTTGGAGGATAAAACTGAGACTGTAGCCAGCTTCCATTTTACCTAATTTTATTGTCCAAAGAATGTTCTCATAGTCCAGAAGTATTGGATGAAAATCCACAATGTTGGTGCCATACAGGAGCACTGACCAATCTGCCTCCAAAAGAGGACTGCTGGTTTTGAGGATGGTGTGGAGGTCAGTGGTTGATGATCTGAGCACCCCCTGAGATGGTGAGTATGGTTTCAGTAGACCACTATTGAGCTGGTAGATCAGATAGGAGCTTCGAGGAAAGGTAATTTAGTGCTTTGAATGTGGTTCATATGGCCTTATAGTGGATTCAGGACTTGGACAAGGAGTCAATGCAGTTTAAAGATACATTTACATGGGGGTTGGATGATAGTGTCAAATTTCTTAGAATTAACTAAAATATTGGAGTTTGGGGGCTGGAGGGGATAATAGTCAAGTTGGGAAATGTGCAAATATTTACATACAAATTTATAGTCAAGTTGGGGATGATTCAGATATTCCTGTTGAAAAAGAGAAAAGACAGAAAGATATAATCTTACAGTATATTAAATTCATCCCATTGGGCCAAAACTGGTTGAATAAACTTTGTTTCCACCTCATTTCAACAACAAAAAAATCTCTGTGATGACGGTGAATCACCGAAGAAAACACAATTGGATTTTTTTTCACACACCTTTTAACCAACATTTTTGGTTGATTTCACATTTTGGTTGAGTTCCCAAATTTAAATCAAAACTAGACATTGAACTGATGTCTGTGCCCAGTGGGATTGGATTTCTGTAATCATATCAGCTCATTGTCACACTTCTTCTAATCATCCAGAGAGAATGTACCTTTCTTTGAGGTTAACCTTTGAGATGACCTCCCTCAAGGATTCTCGCTCTTTCCTCGGAGCGAATTTGTCCCACATTTTAGCAAAGTCGCCATTGGTGGCCACGTTTCTCAAGATATTGCGACCATGATGCCTGTGGACAAAAGATATGAATATCATCTTAAACGTGCAACATATCAAATCATTTCTGCTGTCTGTGATTAAAAACAGTACTCAATTGATGGCAACCTGAGAAAAAAAATGACATACATTAGGTAGAATTTGCAAGAGGGTCGTTTGAGTAATGCACCGCATTACCTGATCTACAAATCATCTCAACAATATAACTGGGTATTAACCGTTCGTTATTATGAAAATCTAAGCGAATCTGCACAGCACTTGGCTCAGACCGACCATTGTGATCAAGTAGGGTTGTCTTCATTAGGCACCAAACAGAAGGAAGGAAACTGAACTGGACTCATTTACATTTGTAATTTTTACCCCAATTTCGTGGTATTCAATTGATAGTTACAATCTTTTCCCATCGCTGCAACTCCCGTAAAGACTCTGGAGAGGCGAAGGTCGAGAGCCGTGCGTCCTCCGAAACACAACCCAGCCAAGCCGCACTGCTTCTTGACACAATGGCCGCTTAACCTGGAAGCACCAATGTGTCGGAGGAAATACCATACACCTGCCGACCGTGTCCGTGCATTGCACCCCGCCCACCACAGGAGGTCACTAGTTGGCGATGGGAGAAGAACATCCCTCCCAGCCAAACATCCTGGCTAAGCTTTGGCTTTTTAACTTTCAAACCCACATGGGTGCCTGGACTTGGATTGTCCTATGCCACGTAGCACTTACTTGTGTTTATAATTTTTCCTTTTTGTTTTCAATTACTATTCCCCTCCAAGAGAACCTGTGGTTGTTTTGGAATACCTAAAATCCGCAATTCAATCCATGACATCCTTTAGCATAGATGCTGTAGACAGACGACAATGTGGCTTTTAAAGGCAGTTTCAATTTGTATTCGTGGAAAACACTGCAGATGTTGACTCTAGACTAAATTACCTTTAAAAGCTGCATTGTCAGCAATCTAGTGCCATAGCGAGCCATGGTTGAATCCCGGCCTTAACTGTTATGTTGAAGCAAGCTACTTTACAGGAGGAACTTCCCACCTGACTTCCTGTGAAGGGTCCACAGCCAGTTTACTGACGGCAATCAAGAAACGGTCAGTGAGGTCTTTCTTCCCCGACAGGAGACGAGCCGTCCCCATGACCTCAGCCAGTCTCTCCAGGTGTTGAGCAGTGCAGCTCCTCACCGCAGCGTTACGGTGGCTGAGGAAGGAAAAACAGAGCACATCAGTTATATGTCATAGAGATACATGAGTTAGGAGATGAATGATAATGGATTGTATTGATGAAGTCTCATCGATGGATCAAAATGTTGAGTAAGGCTTTATATTAAGGTCCCTTAATATACCATTTATAAACTGTTTGTAAAGAGTTTACTTACCATTTATGAATCATTATTCCTACATTTGTAAATGTCAATAAGAAATCTATAAATAGTTATTTACACATTTATAAACGCTATTTTAAATGATTTGTTCATGTTTTATCAGATATTTTAAAAAGTGTTTGATCATAGTATGTTCACAATTTGTAAATGATTAATAATGTACTACTAATGTACTATAAACCAGTTATAAAGGAGTTATTGTCAAGGCATTTGTTAATGGTTGATTAATGGTTTGACTCACCTTAATATACATATTTATAAATGTATTTATAAATGTCATGAATGGTGTATTTATTAATGAGTGCATTTATGAATGTGAGTACATGCACTTACTAATACCTCAGTTCCTCACTAATAGCCACGAATCTAAAGTGTTCACTATATATACACTTTATACATTTTTACAAATGACTTGTGACTCCCCGCTAGCACACATCAGTAGACAGTACCTCTCCACCAAGGGCTAAAAATAATCTAAATAACGCAATGGTAAAATAAGAAGTACACAACACAAGGAAGTATAAGACATAACAAAAAAATGTGATTCCATTCAAATGTGACATCTAGCGTTGGGGTGAGTTGCTGCCGGAAGTGTTGTGGAATAACCTAGCATGCTGATGAAAAAGGCAGTTAATTAAAAACTAGCAGTATTTCAATCTTCTCAATTTTGAGGCTTGGATAATGGGATAATTTGTGGAAGTCCGGATCTACCCCTTAGTGAGTGTTAATTGACCCCTCTCCCTCTTTACCTCAGCCCACCGACCAGCAGGGCATTCATGACACGGGTAGGGGTGCAGCTCTGCACCATGTGACCCAAGGCAAAGTTGGCGCCCTGCCGGATGAAGGCGTTGGCCTCGCTGGCTTTGTGCAGCAGCACGTGTGCCGTCCCCTCCACCTCACTGTCCATGGCCCTCTGGAGGTGGACGTACATGTCACCCAGTGTGGCCATGGCAGCACAGGACACTGCAGAGCGCAGGTTCTTCACCTAAATCATAATAACATGCACAGGACCAGCTATTAATGTTGAGCTGTACAACCCACGAATATCAGAAACATCACACAATAATTTGACTTGTTCTCCAAATGTAGCAGATTTGTGCAGATGAATGAATAGGGCAGTGAATGAATACAGCTACCTCATTTATAATGGCAAGGCAGATATCAAGGAGTTTAGGCATCAGTATGTCCATGTGGTTCTGAGCCATCACACGGAGAGTGGTCAAGCCCTCGATCTTCTTCTCCCTGCAATTCAGTGAAAGAAACGTAAGCATTTTACACAACTTTTTCCAAACATGTTCATCAATTAGGACTCTGGTCTCTTAAATTCAGAAGTTTCTAGGCTCTGTAGCTCAAATCTACATTTCCAAGGACACTACACTGTGCTTCCTTTAGCCTAGCTCCATTGGTCTCGTCTACAGTGAATGCTCACCAGTCATCAGAGGCAGAGTGGAGCAGCTTGAAGGTCTTAGTCAGGGCCTGCTCTGGGTTGGACAGGGGCTGCAATCTGGCCTGGTTCTTAATTTGACCCTTTGGCTCACTGGCTGCCATCTTGTCTATGGGTTGACAGCAGACATCTATCTCTCTATGAACTGTATGTATTTATTTTTGTATTTACTAATTTCCATATCTGTTTGTAGCTTTTAACACTAGTTCATTATGATATCATTTTAAATTTAGCACACATATTTTTGGTGCTCTCCCTGCTCAGAAGCAGGGACCAATTAGCATTGAGTAAAGGTTATCTCACTGTGAAACAGGCAAAGCAAGTGTGGAAAAATGTCTTATCCCTGGGCTAAAGCCATTTGTGTCCCTTCCCTTCCTACTGTCTTTCTATCACTCTACCTAGCTTCATCTCCCTGTCTAATTTACATTAGTGTGAGTACATGAGAGGGACTGACCTGAGCCGGTGGCAGCCTTTGGCAGGCTAAGGAACCTTATAGGCCGAGGCTGTTTGCTCCTGGGCTTGGTAGGAGGGGGAGCAGGCCTGGGTGGGCTGTCACGCAACTTGACCGGGGTCCCAACATCCAAGTAGTCACGGAGCTCCGCAGGGGTGTTCATATCCACTGAGCTCAGGCTTCCCAGAGAGCTGGTGGCTATTTCCCCCATGGACATGTCCGAGCCCAAACTTCACCTCATGTACCACCTTTGGTGTAGACCAGAAAACAATGCTCCCATCATAGAAATACATATAGAACTAGTATATACATAAACTAATACACAGAGAGATCCTGTATTCTAGGATCTATTCTATCATGCTGTCAAAAAGAGAGTATCCTTTCTAACCTGTACGCCCGTACACTGACTCGGTACCGATACCCCCTGTATTTAGCCTCATTATTGTTATGTCATTGTGTTACTTTAATTATTATTTTTTACTTTGGTTAATTTGGTAAATATTTTCTTAACTCTTCTTCAACTGCACTGTACCACTGCATGGTAAAGTCTACACTTGTTGTGTTCGGCAAGTGACAGATAAAGTTTGATTTGATTTTAAGACATTGAACCACTATCTGTTTTGGCAATTTATCAGTCCAAGTATAATTCTGAACTGCAAATGTTCACATTTCAATAAATTCGAAGTCCATCCTACCTTCCAGGCCTCCTCCTTCAGGTGAGGCTCGATGTCCCTCACCTCCTCCATCAGGTCAATGGGTCCGTTGTTGTCAGTACAGCCCTGGTCCGACTGGACTTTCAGGGCTTTGACTCCCCGCCTGCCCTTCTTCTTCTTGCCCCTCTTGGAGGGAGCTCCAGTGGGAGGGACGGGAACAGGCCACACGCTACTGCTGCTGAATGACTTACTTACCTGGATGGACTCCAGAGAGTGAGATCCAGGTCGAACTTGGGCTCCTTCCACCCCCACCACGTTCTTCAGTGGGGCCAGAGCTGTGTGTTCAAACCTTCGTGGCAAAGGCCTCTGTGGAGCTTTCGGCCGCGGAATGCACTGAATAGAGGGGACGAAGTGGTGGTGCTGCCAACCCCGATGAGAGCAGTCCGGACATAATTCTCATGGATAGCACTTATCTTTCTTTGCTTTGCTTCCATGGCCTCTCTTTCAGCTCTCTGCATCTGCAGAAGTCTGGCATCACTGATGAAGCCACGATGGCCCTCTGGGATTGGGTAGCTCTCCTGATAGCCCTGGATCACAATGGTACAGTATGAAATGTATAGCAGAAGTGAAGTAGGCAAAATAGTTTCTACAGTGTCATAAAAAACTTTTAAGCTAAAGATTTTATGGATGTAGGCCTACTGTATGTCTATGAAACCACAAAATAAACACTGATATTTTTTTTTAAACGTTTGAAAAACTGATGAGCCTTACAAAACTTGAAAACTTGTCCTGGTCATCCTGTTGGTTTAAAGCCATGTTTTGCTTCCTCAGGTTTTCGATGACGCTCTTCATCTGTGAGTTCTCCTTCTGGAGTTTGTCAAACTCACTTGATTTTCTCCCTCGATAAGCCATTGATGATAAATATTAACACTCTTAAAATAAGAACTTAACCTATCTCTGTGAGAGATCTATCATGAAATGAGTGGAAATGAAATTTTGCTTGTCAGATGGAACCATCAATGATATCATGGCAAGGCTTCCGTTACATTGTGATGTCATAATGGGGTCTGTTGACAGTGCTGAGCACATCAGCACATGGTGAACATTCATGAAAGCTTTTTGATTCCCATATAAAATCATGAATGTGGTGAATTTGTAAATATATATATATATATAAACTCAGCAAAAAAATAAACGTTCCTTTTTTATGACCCTGTCTTTCAAAGATAATTAGTAAAAATCCAAGTAACTTCACAGATCTTCATTGTAAAGGGTTTAAACACTGTTTCCCATGTTTCCCACGCACAATCCCTACATCAGTGCTCAGACTTTCCACAATAGACTGAGAGAGGCTGAACTGAGGGCTTGTAGGCCTGTTGTAAGGCAGATCCTCATTAGACATCACCGGCAACAGCATCGCTTACGGGCACAAACCCACCGTCGCTGGACCAGACAGGACTGCCAAAAAGTGCTCTTCACTGACGAGTCACGGTCTTGTCTCACCTATCGTTGAAGGAATGAGCGTTACACCGAGGCCTGTACTCTGGAGATCGATTTGGAGGTGGAGGGTCCTTCATGGTCTGACGCAGTGTGTCACAGCATCATCGGACTAAGCTTGTTGTCATTGCAGGCAGTCTCAACGCTGTGTATTACAGGGAAGACATCCTCCTCCCTCATGTGGTACACTTCCTGCAGGCTCATCCTGACATGACCCTCCAGCATGACAATGCCACCAGCCATACTGCTCGTTCTGTGCATGATTTCCTGCAAGACAGGAATATCAGTGTTCTGCCATGGTCAGCGAAGAGCCCGGATCTCAATCCCATTGAGGACATCTGGGACCTGTTGGATCGGAGAGTGAGAGCTAGGGCCATTCCCCCCAGAAATGTCTGGGTACTTGCAGGTGCCTTGGTGAAAGAGTGGGGTAATATCACACAGCAAGAACTGGCAAATCTGGTGCAGTCCATGAAGAGGAGATGCACTGCAGTACTTAATGCAGTTGGTGGCCAAACCAAATACTGACTGTTACTTTTTTTTTGACCATTGATTTTGATTATTCCATTTCTGTTAGTCAAATTTCTGTGGAACTGGTTCAGTTTATGTCTCAGTTGTTGAATCTTGTTATGTTCATACAAATATTTACACATGTTAGGTTTGCTGAAAATAAACGCAGTTGACAATGAGAGGACATTTATTTTTTTGCTGAGTTTATATATATATCAAGTTTTGAGGGAGCGGGCAATTTGCCATGCGGCTGCTGGAGTGTCTACCGAAGCTGTTGCCAGAGAATAGAATGTTAATTTCTCTACCATAAACCGCTTCCAACGTTGTTTTAGAGAATTTGGCAGTACGTCCAATAAGCCTCACAACCGCAGACCACGTGTAACCACGCCAGCCCAGGACCTCCACATCCAGTTTCTTCACCAGCGGGATCATCTGACACCAGCCACCCAAGACAGCTGATGATACTGTGGATTTGCACAACTGAAGAATTTCTGCACAAACTGTCAGAAACCATCTCAGGGAAGCTCATCTGCAAACTTGCCGTCCTCACCATGGTCTTGACCTGACTGCAGTTTGGCGTCGTAACGATGGCCACTGGCACACTGGAGAAGTTTGCTCTTCACGGATGAATCCCGGTTTCAACTGTACTGACAGCGACCGGTTTGGTGATGTCATCGCTGTAAACAGCGAGTACCCCATGGAGGCGGTGGGGTTATGGTATGGGCAGGCATAAGCTACAGACAACAAACACAATTGCATTTAATCTCTGGCAATTTGAATGCACAGAGATACCGTGATGAGACCCTGAGGCCCATTGTTGTGCCATTCATCCACCACCATCACCTCATGTTTCAGCATGATCATGCACGGCCCCATGTCATCGGATCTGTACACAATTCCTGGAATCTGAAAATGTCCCAGTTCTTCCATGGCCTGCATACTAACCAAACATGTTACCCATTGAGCATGTTAGGGATGCTCTGGATTGACAATGCAGTACATAACATGTATGGCTCCAAAACATAATCAAGCAGCTGACCAATTACGCAAGACTTTAGTTCTAAGTTAACTGAGATTAATCAACAACTGGATACATTTCTTTATTTCTAAAGTGAAACTGTCTACAAGTATAAGTTTAACCAGTATTTCAGTTGTTTTACCGTCCCATGAAGAAGTGTGGCAGGCCTGTGAGGAAGGATCCTACAGCCATGAGGAAACAGCCCATAGCAATGAACCTGGGCCGGTGCAGCTTCGCCCCAAAATGGCTGACCACAGCCAGGAACAGCAGGTCACCTGCAAGAAACCACAACACTGCAGTAGTCAGGAATAGCAAATTATAAACACTGTTATTTTTTCTACTAAAAATGGCATATCAGTTTGGATACTAGACTACAACAACATAGCATCAAATACAACAATGTTAGGGGTTTGACAGTAGAGTCATGGACAAACGCCAGTCAATCAATTAATAGGAACAACTATAAAACTGGACAGTATTGAGAGCAGACTCTGATTGAACCACAAAAAAAATGGATCACACTGTAGTCTGTATCTGGTTTTTACTACATGAATTCTCAAGCAACTCAATGTTATTGTTGAAACCCATCTCAAAGCTGCCGTCTATGAGTCCGATGAGAGAGCTGGACAGGTCAAAGTGTCTCTCTGAGTGATGGCATCCTTCATGTAGGTCCCTGACAGAGCTTTGGTGAAGGAGGCGAACTACAGGGCCACGACGAACTGCTGACAAACACAAGAGAGAGAACATTAGTGTGTGTTTGTCCGTGTGTATGTGCATGCGTGGATGCGTGTGCAGACAGAGTACATGTGTAGCTGAGGTGGCCTGCAATAGTAAAAAGAACGGACACAAGTTTAAGTCTGCAAAGTTCTGCCGCTTTCTTTATTTTGAAGAATTTTTTTTTTCTCTTGTTCAATTGTCTATTTTCTTGTTAGTACTTTGAAAATATTCACATCAAACAAGTGCACACTTTAAATTACACAACATAAATGCACTTTACCTAAAGCAGAATTCAAAAATGTTCCACAAATAACCCTGTCTTAGTGTACGGTTTCACGTGAAAACCACAATGTATTTCACATTCATACAATAGAAACACCTATATATGAAACCATAAATAACTGAATGTTTCTCTATATACCTCTACCTCTATAGAAAAGTGACAACAATACATTCAGCTTTAAGATGGTGGCACCTCCAGAAAATCGTCTCTCTCTCACTGTATGCACTAAAAGTCCACCAGACTGAGCGTGCTCGGCCACTTTACCAGCTAGTGAGCACAATTTTACACAAAACAACCAATAACATGTAAAAACCAACTCTGAAATCCCTAACAAATGGATTCTTGATAAAAAATCTCCTAGACAAAATCCAGTACAAGTCAGCTACTCAGTAAACATAGTCTTTGTGACTCGTAAATGTTTTTGTTTTTTTACCTCAGCTAGCATCAAGCTAACATACACTTTCACTCCATGTAAGAGGTTAAAACGTCTTAAAGCTCGGGACTTTTTTTTCAACATTTTGTTAAAAATCGCGCAAAATTTAAACGTCCTGCTACTCATGCCAGGAATATAGTACATGCATATGATTAGTATGTGTGGATAGAAAACACTCTGAAGTTTATATAACTAGTTAAATCATGTCTGTCACTATAACAGAGCGTGAGGAGCAAGCAAAAGCCCAAGGAAAACTGTTCACAAAAAAAAAGAAGGATATCCTTCCGCCAGTTGCCTGTATTGTCAATGGCAAGGGAAAATAGATAGCGAGGTTACAATGCCTACAGCTTCCACCTGATGTCGCCAGTACTGTCATTTGCTTTGAAGTTAATCCTTGGTCAGATGAGAAATAGGCACTTCCTGTCATCAAGTACACATCTTGAACTTTTGAGAGAGAGAAAACGGAGCTTCATTTCAAGAACTGCTGCTATTGAATACAGATCGCCCTGTGATCAATTTGATCGATTATTAACGTGTACTAATACCTAAAGTTGGCTTACAAAAGTAGTTTGAAGTGTTTTGTCAAAGTTTATCAGCAACTTTTTTAATTTAAAAAAATGACGTAGCGTTTTGTAAAGCTGCTTTTTCCCGGATCAGACTCATAAATGGACATTTTGGGTATACATGGACGGATTTAATAAAAAAAAGACCCAATTGTGATGTTTATGGGACATATAGGAGTGCCAACAAAGAAGCTCGTCAAAGGTAATGAATGTTTTATATTTTATTCCTGCGTTTTGTGTAGTGCCGGCTAGGCTAATTCCTTTGTAGGCTATGTGAGATGCAGACGTCTCTAACCCTTTTTTTACCTCAGCTAGCATCAAGCTAACATATACTCTCACTCAATGTAAATCACCTTCTTCTCTCACTCAGTTCGACACAAAGCCAAAACAAAACCTTTCCTAACATGATAATATATGGACAAAGTTGTTAAATAGCATGTTATTACATATTGTGTATATATTTGAACGTTTGAAGTGCTGTTACATACCTGTAATAGTAAAAGAACTGACACAGTTTACCTCTGTAAAGTTCTGGTCCTTATTCTGCAGAATGGTGAGCGATTGGCCAGAACTTAATGTTTATCCTGCTACAACAGTGCAACAGCGCCATCTATTGGCCTGATGGACTGCTAACGCTAAAGTATGTAGAAAATACCATTTAGATTCATTAAGACAAATACAGAAACAATTAGGGGGGATAAATAATAAATGGGTGTCTGTTTTTAGTGACTTTGTTTTCAACCCATTACACATGCACAATCATACATGTGCATTTAAAGCATTATTAAGATCCTTGAGTGTGGAACTGCAGGGTGTTTACGTAAAAAACACGGGAAGTGTACCAAAAACATGTTTTAATGTTATCTTATGTGAAGATAATGTGATAACATGTAAAGCAACAGGTGATTACATTAAACTACACATGTGAAAATGTGATCACGTTGTGTTCCAAAATGTAATTTGTGCTCACATAAAATGTAAGTTGAAATCATGTGGTTTTTCTGTAAGGGCAGGAATATAAGATGCATTTTGATGTTATGTTTGATGTTACATGATCTTGAAAATGCAATGTTCTTTGAGGTTCTTCCATGTTCCTTTCCATGTATTTTCCATTTTACTTTCCCTCAGTCCTTTTCACTTTCCTTGTCAAAACAAGCTCTGTCCCCGTCAAGACTTATTCAGCTTCTGATGGATTTTAAACCATTCAACAAATAGATTTATAATGAAGAGTAGACCCAACTAAACACCCTGGATTCTTTACACACACATTGAAAGGCAAAAATCTCGAATTTGGACTCATCAGACCAAAGGACAGATTTCCACCAGTCTAAGGTCCATTGCTCGTGTTTCTTGGCCCAAACAAGTCTTCTTATTTTTGGTGTCCGTCCTTTAGTAGTGGTTTCAATGGAGCAATTCGACCATGAAAGTCTGATTCACGCAGTCTCCTCTGAACAGTGCATGTTGAGATGTGTGTGTTTCTTGAACTCTGTGAAGAATTTATTTGGGCTCCAATCTGAGGTGCAGTTCACTCTACTGAACTTATCCTCTGCAGAATGTAATGTAAACATTCTATTTTGCGCCAAACATCCCTACAACTCAATTCTAAGTGCAGCATATTGGAGGACTCCAGCCATTGATCATTCGCGACTTTAAGTCATTCCTGTTATCTCTAGAGCATCTCGTATATCTATAGCGATGCATTTCTTCCCCATCTTACCATGGATAGGGTTTGGTGCATTCCTGAGTTCACTTATGGTCCCACAAAGGTAATCTTAGGAGAAATTAATTTTAGCATACCGTAAATGCCTGTGCATAACAAAGCATCATTATTTTCATTATCTTCAAAGGATTTCTGTAGAAGCAGCCTTTATTTTCAGACTCTGCAGGCCTGCTGGGAGGAAACATAATACAATAAACAGGTAAGATTTATCCCACAAAAACATAAACAACAGAAAAAGAGTTGTATTTCAAGACAGTTTAGAGAAGGTGGTCATAAGAGTTCTTAATATCACTTGCAAATTGTGAGGCATGAGCAGTTGTGAAATGTTGCGAGAGGCCCTTCTGAAAGCACATGATATGGTATTTCGTGGCACGGTCTCACACCTTACCTCATCTTGCAGAAGAAGCTCATGGTCCACTATCTGCTGCTCCAGAGTCAAGGCCAGGTCCCTCCCCATGTCACCACGGAGCACATGAGCAACTGGCTGGTGTCTCAGGGCAAAAAATCCCTTAGGGAGAGGTGAGTACCACGTCAGCACTCACCTTCACTGCCATTCCCTGCAACCAGCAGCACTACAGGAGGTGTGGGTAAAATAAACAACAGAAAAATCAGAAGCCAGGAAAGTTGAATTGCTCTGTGTTTTATTTGAAGGGTGTGGGAAGGAAACCCTGGAGGAGGGAAACGACCTCGCTCGGCTGGTAAGAGAATGAGAGTTAGAGACAAACTACAAGTTAGTGAGCTCTTTACTAGCCTTTCAACAACGAGTTAGCACAGCAGAATAGATCTGTTGTGAAATTACACTAATGGGACTTCCTGTTTCATACTGCAGGCCTGGGAAGTAAACACTTGCCTAAAAATGATGAACATAGAGCACGAGGCTTTCTGCAAGCTCCGCCGCTCCATGCACCCCACCTCGCCAGCTGACATGTGAGTTCCATGTACTGCCCTGCATATGACTTGATCCATTTATCTACACATCTGGAACTACGCAGAAACAGACAAAGACTGTGTTCTAAGTGAGTACATTGCACATCGTTTACCTTTGTTTTCTCCTTATTGTTGATTTCAGCGATCCGAAGGTCCACAGCATCGTGGAGAAAGCTGTGAGAAGCATTCTGGGCGAGCAGTCCAATGAGCCCCGTAGCAACCTGCTCAGCCCATCTCAGGTAGTGGTGGAGGTGGTGCCCAGGCTCCTCCTGGCCCTGTGGCTTCAGCCAGAGGAAGGCCATTCAGAGCACCCAATCCTAATAAGCGGGATGGCCGTGGGCATGGTGGCGGCCGTAGTGGAGAAGCTCTCCTGCATGTTAAAGGACCCTTCCCCTCACATCCCTTTCTCCCGGGCTGCTGCTTTTGACTCTGTGCGGTCGATCCTCGGGAGAATCAGTCAGTCCTTCTCCACCGATGACCTGCAGAGCCCTTTTTATATGAGCTCTGTTTGTGGCTGACGAGGTGCAGGGTTTTCGAGGGCTGTGGATGAAAAGAAGGTCACAAAAAACCACTAACACAGAGGCAGATCCGGCTTCTTCCCACCTGAATGTGGTTGACATCACCCCTAATACAGAGGCAGAGCCCATCTCTTCCCTCTTGGAGGTTGTGGACGTCACACCTGAAGAAAGGACTCTCACGATGGCCGTCTCCGCCACTCTGCCAGCTGACATCCAAGCAGGTGAGTAACACTTAGAGAGCACTCTGACAGGTGCGGTTTGTCATGACATCTTAGCAGAACCTTTCAACTGGCCAGTGTTAAGAAGCTACGGTTTGCATTAGTTTACATTCTGATCCTCTTTTTTCCCTTTCCAGAGGATGTTGCTGTGGTCATCCCGGATGTCACCCCACACGTCACCAAGGATGTGACACTGGATGTTCCATGCAGAGCTAGGAAAGGGGCAGTCCGCCGATTATTTTGCAGGCTTTGGAGGGCAGTGTGCTGCTGCGCCTGCCACAAGGAAGAGGAGGAACAATATTAATTTTTCATCACACCTGCAGAAAAGGGATTGAACCATAGAGCATTAAATTATTCACATTATAATTGAACTCAATTCTGCTTTTCTTCTGTTTACTACTTAATTTCTTAACTTTTCTATAAACTTTCACTTTGCAAGTGTGGATTAGGTTGTGTAAATAAGTGGGACACATCCCAATGTTGATGCTTTGAATAATTTACTTTGTACATTTAAAAAAAACATGTCTTATTTGACAACAAAAATGGAGGGCGCTCAACCAACGTTGAGTTGAGGTGCAACCAAATATTTGAATCATCATAGAAAAGGAAAAAGCCCAACTCTTGCTCACTATAAAAAATGCATTGTTTTATTCAAGCAAGGTTAAAAGATTAACGTTTCGGCCTATTCTTTGACGATATGCAAGTTCTATTTGCCCAGTAAAAGGGTGACCCAGACTCACCCTGGTTCTTGAGGGTGGAAAACAGTGAAAAATTATCATTAAGTAAATGGGACTTCTCAATTATTGAATACAAATCTTGACTTGAGGATTAGAGCAGGCAGGCTGACTTGCTAGGCCTGAAAGCCCTCTGCCTCTACCTCTGTGTGGTTCATCTCAACTAAGAGCTTGTGTGGGTTGTCTTTCTCTGTGGGTGTGAATCACTATGACCTCTCCCTCTGCCTGCCATTTGGCTGATCAGAAGCCATCTGCTCTTTCTTGCTCACATGAACAGGAGGAATGGCCTCTGGGGTAACCTCCTCCATCTATCTAATGCCTCTTCCACCTCCACTTTCTGGCTGTGTTTGATTGAGGTCACTCGTTCTTTCTCACTGGGTATTGGATAGTTCCTCCTCCTCTATGTCTTTGTGAGGGTGGAGGGAGTTATCCTGTTCCGGCGCCCTCTAAGGGTGTGCATCATAAACTCTTTCGGTGTGTTGAAGGGTTCAGTGGTTTTGGAGGGAGTCTGAAGTTCGATCTCTAGCGATAAGTGTAGGGGCTGTCCCGTGGTGGTGTCCCCCTCCCTCCAAAGGAGGAGCAACTGAGACATGTGATGAGGCCAAGGAAGATCACTCTGCAAGGACGGGATAGGACACATCACAACACTGCAGCTCATTCATATTCAAACACACCTCAGAGTACGGACACAAACATGGACGCCCCCCCTCCCCCCACACACACACACAATGAACTTACCTGTACATATCAGAATCATACATTCTACCCCCACAAGTATTGATCCCCAACCTCAAACATGTTGAGTCAATTCCAGATGCTGGAATGCAGGTGCAGTAGGGCCAAGTATGTAATGATGTGATACCCGTGTACCCCATATCTGACCAGGTGAATCCAAATTAACGCTATAATCCCTTATGGATGTCACTAGTTAAATCCACTTAAATTAGTATAGATAAAGAGGAGGAGACAGGTTAAAAAAATATTGTAAGGCTTGAGACAATTGAGACATGGATTGTGTATGTGTGCCATTCAGAGGGTGAATGGGCTAGACCAAATTTTTAAGTCCCTTTGAACAGAGTATGGTAGAATTTTGTGTCAAGAACTGCCATGCTGTTGGGTTTTTCACACTCAACACTTTTCCCTGTGTATCAACAATGGTCCACCACCAAGGGGGGGGAAACTCAATAGGAAGGTGTTCTTAATGTGTTGTTCACTCAGTGTAGATCAATCCCTAGCATATACTTTCATTTGTATGTGTACTGATACTGTAAATACACAAATTATATTAATGTTATCTACAATATATTATAATACCGTAAGCCTCCCTGCTGCAGGGGCATTTCCTCCTACAATTTTGAGCTGATTTTCTTCACTTTAGCAATATTTTGTATCTTTGTTCATTTTCACATTTATTGTGTTTGGAATGGCACTGTTACTACAGGAGATGATGCTATCATAAAGTATTTGATGTAAGTATGTAGGATAATTACCCATAATGCTCACTGACAGAATTTCCTAGTTCTGACTTGAAGGGCCTTCTATGATGTAGGGCAGGTCAGTAACCAAATGATTTTACTGTGCCCAGTCGCACACAGACTTTTATGGTCACACAAGTTGCCACCGGTGGATTCAAGATGAGTAGCCTAACAATTATTTACATGGCCCCAGGTACATTTGCAACCAAATTATTTTTCTGTGAGAAATCAATAATAGTTAAACACATAGGATAACAGTCAGCAATTGACAGTGAGCAATGAGCAAGATAAGCATAGACGGGAAGTTGACAATAGCTTATTATTAGTGTAAATTAATCAGATCCAAGTCATCATTATTATAATCACCATCTCAACCACCTCAATCATTATCACCATACCATCATAGACTTATTCTTCTGTACCTGAGACTCATCTGACACTACCTTAGACATGGCAGTCTGCAACTCAATACACTGCCCCTGCATGGTGTTCAGCGTCCCCTGCATGTGGTTAATCGAATGCTTAACATCGTTCAGCAGGATCTGAATCTCAAGCCTGCAAGAAATCAGGTGGTTCAACACACTGAGATGGGAAGAGGCTTCAGACCATGCCCATTGGACCATCTTTAGGATTCTTTCTCACTTAACACCAATCTAATTAGGAATGTAACTTTGTGCAGAAGATGTTACTATAGTGTTATTTAGAAGGAAAAAAGTGTACTTTGTCAGGCGCCAAAAGGATGACGGCATGTCTTCCTGCTCCAGTGAGCTCTGCTGGCAGGTCTTGCTCACTGTTGGAGGAACAGGAGCCAAATTAGAGGAAAAATATCTATGGTTGTTCAGCAATGAAACGTTCATGACATAATGGGGATTGTCCTTCCCTGTGAAAAGAATAACAGCTGGGGTTTACTTTCTCACTATTAGATAATGTAATACAATCTTTAAACCCATCAGAAGTGTAGTGCTTACCTCCATGAAAACATTGGTCCATGTTATTTAGGCTATAGCTTGACGCATATCCTTACCTTGGACAAGCGTATCCAAAAGGCCTGTCCAGTCGTGCGTGAAGATACCTTTAGGCAGATGAAAGTGCGGTACGGGTTGAGACACGCTCCGTAATGTGAATCTGTAACACTGATATAAAAGCACGTTTTCATTTATAATTTACACTGTAGAATGACCTGCAAGCCAATCAGAATCTAGTTTTAAACAACACTGTGGGTTCCATGGAACGTCACAAACATATTAGGCCACTTGCGTCACAGATTACAGTCACTGAACATGGGTTTAATAGCTATAATGGCTATATGTACAGTATATGCACATCGTATTGAATTGAGATTACATTTACTGCACCACTGTAATTATGTAGCCTAATCCTATGGGGATCATATGTGAAATGTCAGAATCATGGCACATGAAAACATAATGAAATTGACTGCAGATTATAAAATTCACTGTGACACAATATCCATGTAATTCCAATTAAATTACGTTGAACCAACGTGGAATTTGAATTGATGTATGTGCCCAGTGGGAAGTGATCAATTCGAAAAGATTGAATACATACAGTATTACAAAGAAAGAGATACAAAAATTGCTTAGAAAAGCTTGAAAAAGTCTAATTTCCCCGGGCCACTCAAAAGTCAAATGTATGTACGCATTACAGTACATCGCTTTGGATGAAAGCGTCTGCTTTCAAATCCCTGACTCTCACACATATTTACAATCTCGCAATGTTTATTTCTGGGAGCAACTTCCAAAGAAGCTGAGAAGTGAACCATCAATGAGCCAGCTACAGGACAACATCGTCCGCATCCTCACGGCTAAAATCAAAGAGAGTACAGATAACATCATGAATTTGGTGTAAAACAACACGGTCAGTATCGTTAACCTGAAGAAATCGATTGATTTCAGTGCTGAGGAAGTAAAAACTCTGAAGCAGCAGAACGCAACATTGAACATTCAGGTTGAAAAGCAGGAGAAGAAACTCACTGAAATGGAGTCAAAAGGTAAACGAGAATGACCGGTATAGTCGGAGATGGAATCTTCGAATTTATGGAATAGCAGAAAAATCGGACGAGAACATCAAAGCAAGACATTTGCAGGGCAATAGGAGGAGTGAAATGTTGTTGCAGGTTCTCTGGATGTAGTGCACCGCCTGGGTAGGCTGAGAGATGGGGAAAACAACCAGCCACCTCGACCAGTGATCATGAGATTCATCTCCAGGACAGTGAGGGACATGACATGGAAAAGTGCAAAGAAAAATTACTATTTTAAGAAGAACAACCTGAGGTTCAAGGAGGATCTGACAGCATTTGACAAAGAAGCTCAGAATCATCTGTGGCTGGATTTATCAAGTGAGTTGTGCAGGACTGAGTTTTATTTGCATCTGATAAAACTTTATATTTCTTGAGGAAAGAGCATTTTTTGCGTGAGCCAAACTTTTTGTTATATATTTATTTATTTTATGGCAGGGAAATTCGCACTGACACTTAATGTTAGCTTGATGGCTATTACTTTTTACCAATTTATGGTACAATGTTATTTGCAATTGTATAAATATATATATATATAGAATTTAGTTCACCCACTTGCGTGGTGCAAAGGACTGTTTTTATTTGCAACTAGTAAGAACTTTTCTTTTTGTGAGACCCTGATTCATGTGAACGTATACAAGTTTAATATTCTTCATCTAGTCACTGTGATAGTAAATGTCCATTTCTGTTTTTCTATTAATGACAGGCGAATCGTAATATTTTTATGAGACAGGAATGAGGTTTCTAAAGCAGTTTCCTGTATTGAAGACTTTTCCTTAGTTTCGGGTTTGAAAATGAATATCAGTAAGTCAGTCTTATTTCCATTCAAGGATTGTGTTTTACAGGAAGTATTTGGTATCCCAATTAAAGATAAGGTTACTTATATTGAAATTGTTATATGCAAGGATGAAAAACAAAGGACTGAATTGAACTTTAACTAATTGAACCTCGGGTTGATGAGAGATATTTCGTTATACGGTCGAGTATTATTATCCAAAGCTGAAGGGTTATCCAGATTGGTTTATGTCTCGTTGTCACTTGACTTACCCCCTAAAATTGTAAAGGACTTAGATAAGATTATTTATAGTTTTATTTGATGTGATATCCACAAAAATGATGTGGATATATTGAAGCAACATCTCAAGACATCAGTCAGGAAGTTAAGGCTTGGTCGCAAGTGGGTATTCCAAATGGACAATAACCCCAAGTATACTTCCAAAGTTGTGGCAAAAATGACTTAAGGACAACAAAGTCAAGGTATTGGAGTGGCCATCACAAAGCCCTGATCTCAATCCTATAGAAAATGTGTGGGCAGAACTGAAAAAGCGTGTGCGAGCAAGGAGGCCTACAAACCTGACTCAGTTACACCAGCTCTGTCAGGAGGAATGGGCCAAAATTCAGTAAACTTATTGTGGGAAGCTTGTGGAAGACCAACCGAAACGTTTGACCCAAGTTAAACAATTTAAAGGCAATGCTACCAAATACTAATTGAGTGTATGTAAACTTCTGACCCACTGGGAACGTGATGAAAGAAATAAAAGCTGAAATAAATAATTATCTCTAGTATTATTCTGACATTTCACATTCTTAAAATAAAGTGATGATTCTAACTGACCTAAGACAGGGATTTTTTACTAGGATTAAATATCAGGAATTGTGAAAAACTGAGTTTAAATGTATTTGGCTAAGGTGTATGTAAACATCAGACTTTAACTGTACCTAGAAGTGCACACTATTCTTATTATTTTTTAATGTATGTATATAGTCAACTATAGTCAACTATACAACTTCCACTACTACTACACTTTATATCATCCAATAATACATAATGAAAAACACTCAACATGAAGAATTAATGCAATTATGTTAATTTCAAATATTTATTTTGAAATATAGATTAGGTGCTCTTCTTTTTATAGCAGGAAGTAAACGGACTGGACAAGGCTTTGCCTATAGCTGAAAACATCCTGGAAATGAGCGAACGCTTCCTTGGTTTCTTCTTGGTGGAGCACACACTCTCTGTTCGGCAGGATTGTTGATCATTGACAATTGCTGGGGGAAAAAATGTAAACATTTTCTTTAACTGACCCTAGTTAGTGTGAAGAATTAGTATTGCATTATTATTATTTAAATTGTAATATTCTACATAATTTACAAATGTCGGGCGGCAGGTAGCCTAGCAGTCTCAATCCGCCTATTTAACGCAGAAGTGTTACATAGGCCCCCCCAGGGCTTAGACTGTTTAGTGCCAAAAAGAAGGGGATAAAAACATGCAAAAAATATATATACATATAAATAAATATATATTTCGTCAACTTTCTTATATCTCTCAGATTTAGGACAGACAATTCAGTTCCATGTAGTGAATCTGTTATTCAATGCGTTTGTATGGGCAAATAGCAGTAAGGCCGATACACACCCCTCGGCCCAGACAGGGCGTAGACTCTTGTGGGTTAAAAAGCATGATCATTACAAAGGTGCAACTCGTGCTGGAGGCAATAAAAGGCCACACTAAAATGTGCAGTTTTGTCACACCACACAACGCCACAGATGTCTCAGAGACAGAGACTGAGAAAAATAGGAGCAAGGAAAAACGCTGGTTGACTTGTTTTGAGGGAGCGTGCAATTGGCATGCTGACTGTAGGAATGTCCACCAGAGCTATGGCCAGAGAATTGGATGTTTATTTCTTTACCATAAGCCACCTTCAATGTCGTTTTAGAGAATTTGGCAGTATGTCCAACAGGCCTCACAACCACAGACCACGTATATGGCGTCGTGTTGGCTGTAGGGTTATGGTGTGGGCAGGCATAATCTACGGACAACGAATACAATTGCATTTTATCAATGGCAATTTGAATGCACAGAGATACCGTCACGAGATCCTTAGGCCCATTGTCGTGCCATTCATCCGCCGCCATCACCTCATGTTTCAGCATGGTAATGCATGGCCCCATGTCGAAAGGCCTGCATACTCACCAGACATGTCACCCATTTAGCATGTTTGTGATGCTCTGGATTGACGTGTACAACAGCGTGTTCCAGTTCCCACCAATATTCAACAACTTCGCACAGCTATTGAAGAGGAGTGGGACAACATTCCATAGGCCACAATCAACAGCCTGATCAACTCTATGCGAAGGAGAAGTGTCACGCTGCATGAGGAAAATGGTGGTCACACCAGATACTGACTGGTTTTCGGATCCACGCCCCTACCTTTTTTTAAGGTATCTGTGACGAACAGATGCATATCTGTATTCCCAGTCATGTGAAATCCATAGATAAGGGCCTAATGAACGTATTTCAATTGACTGATTTCCATATATGAACTGTAACTCAATAAAATCTTTGAAATTGTTGCATGTTGCGTTTATATTTTTGTTCAATACACATTTGAGTGTATTGACTTACCTGTTTCACTGACGGCAGGGGTCTGGTTCTGGGAAGGTGTTGGAGTGCAGTGGTTCTTCTTGTTGACCTTCTTTGTACACTGGGTAACAAACAGTCATTTATACAGTAGGAGAAATTGCACACAAAGGGTATCAGTGTTTACCATCATACTGTACGTATAATGAATAAAAATAATCTTAAAAATGTGTATTTTGATGACATATGTACCTTTGGGTTGAGTCCACAGAGAGCGCTGAATCTTCCTCTCTTCTTTTCCTTTCTACAAGTTGTTGGAATCCCAGAATTACCTACCTCGTCACTGCCAAGTACATTGTGTGATGACAACTGTGTCATGGAGGGAGGTGAAGAGCTAGCCTCATTGCATTTAGCTAGTAGTTTCCTAGTTAATGATTTGACCAGGGCATCGTCAAATGCATAATCCGTTGACTTCATTGCAACCTGGAGCATCTTCTCTGACCCAAATTCTTGAAGAAGCCCCTTGTAGACAGCCTTGAAAATCTTTTTGATTTTCAGATTCTGGGGGTAGGCTTGAGTTGGTTCAAAGCCTGAGGTGCCACAGAACTCCGACAGAATCCTCTTTGTGAGAACTCTTGATGTTTCACCAATGTCAGAGGATTCCAGTAATGTGAAAGGGGTGATCATTGACAGCAATCTAACAATCAGTAAAAGTACCAAAGAGGTGTCGTCATTGCTAGTGGAGTCAAATGATGCATGTGTATCAGAGTCCATGGCTGATGGAGTTGATGGATGCACAGAGACACTAGACATCTCCAGATCTTTGTTGTCCATCTTGGATTCCACCTCTCCTAAAACTTGAATATCCACAGTTCCACCGTTGTGTGTGCTGCTGCGACAGAGAGGGTCCAGGCAATGATTTGGAACTAGACTGACGACTAGTGGTCATGAGAGCCGGTCTGTCAGAGTCAAGTGTTCCAGCATCAGTTGGGGACAACCCATTGATTATGTTAATCAACTCTAATAATTCTTCTGATGAATTGGAGGCCACAGAACAGGTATCCATGACCTGATCGACCATTATATTGGTGAAAAGGCTCTTTGTGTCAAAGTAAACCTGTGAGGAACTACGGAGATGGCAGAAGAGCTCGGCATAAGCCAACTTGTTTCCTGCAGAGAATCATCAGAGATGATAGTTTGGCAGAATTCGGATCCTTGTGATGGTGGAGGAAGCCAGAAGACAATCTGCTGTAGCAGACGTTTTATTGACTCCGTAGGAAAGGAGTATACAAGGTCAGATGGAAACTCCCTGGATTCTTCAGAAGAATTCAATCCTGTCTTCAGCTTCAAAAGAATAGAGTCAGACATGCTCTTGCCAGCTGGCACAAAATGAGCCTGGGGGGTATTGTGACTTTTTATGAGCTCATAAACTTTGTCAGTGAGCTCATGTGAGAAGTTCTGAAGACCGTCCCTGGGGCTGAGTCTCGCAAGTCTTCTTGTAAAAGAAGTGACATCATCTGCAGTGGCTATGTGTTCCGTATCTTCTCTTGGAATGACCTCCATAACAGTGTCAACTATGGCAGAGATGGTTTGCCTTGTGTAATTTGTTGACCCTTGTGAATGAGTTGAGGAGTCACTCATATCAATGACCGAACTCCTAATGATTGGACAATAGATTTCAACAGGCCACTCATTGGGGACTGGAGTGCCTGGAAGAGAATTTGTAAAATCACTCTGGGACCCTCTGGTCATGGCACAGGTGATGGACAGGGAGGACTTTGAGGAGGATGGCCGGTGTATCTCGTGTCCATCAGTTCTCACCATGTCAACATCCTCCAACATGGAGCCCACGATGGAACGAGTCAAGAGGCCTTTCTCTGAGGTGCACATCCTCTCTGACATAGACACTCTCCTCTGGATTGTCATCAGAGTCTGACTAATTAAGGCTTTAGAATAATTTACCATGCTGGTCTGGCTGCCTTCATGTTCACTGTAAGTCATTTGTGTAGAAGTAGCTGTTCTGCATATGGATTCGGCATGTTTGGGGGTCTCAACCACATTGTCTAGGAGGACCGGTTGTTGCTGGGCAAAAAAATCCTTGACCTTGATGAACACATTGTTGAACAGGTTTACAGTGCCTGGCCAAATGATCTTTCCTTTCACATTGGCCCCGTTCTGAACACTGACAGGAAGGGTTGAAGCTGACAGGGATCTCTCTAACTGGCCAGACACTGAAGCATCAGACATTTTAGTGATCTGGGTGAAGCTATTAAGGTCTTTAGTGATGCTTATGACGATGTTGGATGCTGCAGAATTGGTGTGCAGAGAAGAGGTGAACAAAGGTGGAGTTCCACTCTTCTGAAGGATTTTGACATCTCTATCATCACCATCGTTACTGGACTCTGCACAAATGTCTGCACTTCTACCATCAAGGCTGGTATTTACAATGCCAATTAACCCTGATTGAAGGATCCCACCAGCCATATGTGAGGCTTTCGTTTGAAACTCATCAGTACATAGTTTGTCAAAGGCTGTGGATTTAAGACTTCTAGAGGATGCCTCCTACTCATCATTGTTGATCTCACCATGCAAATTGTCCTGTGTATTGACAGCATAGTCATCAACAGATAAATATGATTTGGAGGCGGCAAGGACGTCAATCTGAGAAACAACGGCATCCAAAAGCTTGGACAGGTCTTCTGTATCTCCTTTTAGGCTAGAGAGGCATTCCTCCATGGATTCCGCAGAGTGATACACAGTGAGGATCTGACTAATGACCTCCTTGGTACAGGTTTGAAGGTCCGCTTGGATTTCAAGAGAATCCCTATTACAAGTCACCTGAGAATCTAAACTTTCACTAGGAGCCTGTTTGAGAGTCTCATCATGTATTGGTGTAACACCATCGATGACCTTTACAGAGTCTTGGCAGGGAGTGAGAAAACGCCTCAGCATTTCTCGAAATCTATGATATATAAGATAAGATATATATATACGAGCAGCATGAAGGGTGCTCACTTTTGAAATTCTGAAATGTTCAGAGTGATGTGCCTGCATGGACTGAACAATAGTCTCCACATCTGTTACAAAAGTGTCCAGCAATTTAGATGCTTCAGAGTCTCCCAGTAAGCTGTTTGTAAAGGGGTTGACAGATCTCAGAGCTTCGCTCACTGCCTTTCTAGCCTTTGTCTGGAAAGACACACTGGAGAGTTTCTTCATATTTATAACTGGAAGACTCAGGGTAGATTTACTGTTGGTGGTGCTGTCCTGCAGACCAAGTGGAAAAGTGAAATGGGAGAGACATTGTTCACTGTCTAACAACTCAGATGGTGAGGGGGAACACGAACTGGTGAAATCATTCAAGTCAGACATGATGCCATCCACAAATAGAATGGCCTCCAGAGACTCTTCAGAATCACACTCTCCAACAGAAGATGAGAACTTCTCCATCACCTCAGTCTTATACAAGACTAGAACCTGGCTGGCAATCGCTTTTGTGGTATCAAGGAGGACTTGGTCTTGCAAATACTTTTTGAGAGCCAAGAGAGGTTTTGGGGTCTCACTTTGTCCTTTTTGTTCATTCATAGATAAGGGGGTTATTAAAAGTGGTTTACAAGAAATGGAGTCCGATGTGTCAGCCTCACCATTACTGGAATGACCGATGTCTAGGCACAAAGTTGGAACCATTGTGAAATAATATTTTGTGCTCTCCACAAATGTACTTGCGAGATACCCTTTTTCTGGACAGGTAAGAATCCTCTTCAGCGTATTTTTCATGTCGTAGTAACAGCCAACAGTGTAAGACCAGATCTTACTCTGATGGTTTTCAAGAAGGATCTGCTCACTCTGTGCAGGAGAGCAGGATGCCCTGATAGACTGGGTAAGATTGTCCATGTCTGAAACAAAGGTACTTACCAACTCAGAGGCCTCAGGGTCAATCATAAGGTCTCTGATCTCACCTATCCGAGGAGTTGGACTAGATGATATAGTGCCAGAACAACATGATGTACAACACCTGAATCTTTTAACAATCTCCCGGATCGATTCAGTGGCCTTGGTCTGAAACTCCTCAGTGAGTAGTCTATCCATACTTTGTGTTGACAGACGAAGACTAGATTTGGCACCTTTGATATTGAGGTTGCTCTCTCCTTGTTTTAGCATCTCCTCAGGACTTTTACAAGCTTCAAGCATCTTCATATGGTCAGCAACAACACAAAGCAGTTCCCTCTTGTCGGGGTCATTTTCTTCCTTATTGCTGAAGTTCAAAACAGTGCCACTGAGGGCTGTCATGACCTGTCCTGTTAAATGTGTCATATCCACCGCAACACCATCCTCTCTGAGAACAACAATCTGCTCAACACTCTTCCCATTAATATACATCTGAAGTATGTTGGAAACGCCAGACACCATCTCCTCAACAACCTTGGTTCTGGAAACACCACCACTGGCAAAAATAACAGGGGACATTCGGCCAGAGATGGGAGTTTGGATGGCCACGGAGATTATGGAATTGACCTTCTTTGACACTTCTCCAACAATAACCCGGGATAGACTTTGAGTGTCTACCTGGTCCTCTCTTTGGATACAGAGGACATTGTTCAGCGACTCTTTGAAGGAATCCTGAACACCAGTGAGGAGACTGTCCTCAGTAATCCCAAAAAAGTCCCTGAGTGGCTCAGATGATATAGACTCACCATCTCCCTGAGTATTTGGCAACACTGTCTGAGACCTTTGAGAATACAAAGCAAACAATACAGCATTCCATATTCAATAGTAGACACGGTAGTGACATTAATACATCATTCAGTAATCAGTTAAACTGGTCATTAAGAGTAAACTGTTATACAGATAACAAAACATATTTTCACAAAATGGGTTATGAATAGTTAGGTGAAACCAGTTTCTTTAGGAATGACTGAACATACCCATTACGAGAGGAGCTTGATTTGCACCTTGAGGATTTGCTGCTGCCTCTCTTGCGAACCTTCAGGTTTGTGCTAGAGGATCTCTCTGATTCTGTCAGAGACTTGCTGGATACTGGAGACACATGGCTGTATATCCGTACAAAATGGAAAATTGCAGGGATGATGACCTCCAGGATGGCCTCAGATACAAACCGCACAATCTCCAGGCACATCTCTGCAAGCAATGCCCTCATCACCTGTAGGACCGAAAACAGTGTAGGTAGATTACTCATAGCCGGGCTCTGAAACCAAGCTCCTCGAAGAGATACCAACAATCTCACATATGTTCATGAGAATCATGAAAGTGGCATACATTGGAAAGCATGAAAAGCAGTAGGCTACTAAAAAGCTCTTTGAATGAAACTGTTTGTGATAATGTGGATGATACTGTAGATAGATAAAAGGTTTGTATCTAATATTCTTGAAACATCTATTAATATATCTATGAATCATTTTCAGGGTTAAGGGACTTACAGGGTCCATCCTGCCAATGCTTAACTGCCTCCATTGCCTATAGGAGATAATTCGATGTTTTTAGCACCAAAAAGCACACCAACACACATACAATTTATAAAATCCTCCAGATGACATTGCATTCAAATACTACAATAGAAGTTTGGACATACTCCTCAGTAAGTTTTTCCAGAAACCGGATGATAATCGGGTTGAAAGCATCCGGATCGATTGGCGGGAGGTCAAGAGCCCTGGTCTGACAGGCCCTGGAGACACACTCACTTAGGATCTTCTCATTAGATTGTCCCTGGTGAGATGTCCCCTGAACTGCCATCCCAGAGAATTCCACAGATGTAGAGGGACCTGTGTGCAAAGCAGCATTCACCAAGGTAAAGAAGTCAGAAAACATGTAACCTCCTGAGGCAAATATGTATTAGCCAACTTTGTGTACTTTGTGAAGTTAAGTAGCCAAGAAAGTATAACATGTGCACTCTGCTATTAGTCCTCTGCTCAATAGATGTCCATACTAAATTACATTTACATGCAAAAGGATTACATTCAGTGAAATTAGAGTTTCATTTATGACCTGCATCAGGGATCTGCTCCACTTTGTTTCTCTTGGTCCTCTTGGCCTAAAAAGACAATACAGTCAATGATATACACGTAGATAGGGTATGAAGCCATTCCAATACAGCCCTTTGAGTAGAGCAAGGGTAAGACTGATTGCAGGGCTGTCCCCGACAAAAAAAAATCTTTGTTGACCGAGAGTCATCCTGTTCTAATGTTAAAATGTATTTTTCCATATCAGACACAGCCTATGTGTTTGAATACAATCACCTACATAGGTACTGAGCTTGGCTGATGCTTTAAGCACACTGTTTAATTAAATAATTAAGACACACAAATTACTCAAGAAAGAGCCCGATGGTGACACTGTATTAAAAGAAATGACAGCGAGTGCCTGTGTGACAGGTGCACGTTGTCTCGCTCTCCTCCCTACTGCAGCGAAAAGGCACCACATAACAGCAACTGTTTATTGTGCTGTCCATGCTGAAGATGCAATATCATTTCAGCCATTTAGTGTCTTCCTTACAGTTCTGGAAACGTCTTCTTTACAGTTCTGGAAACTTCTTCTTTACAGTTCTGGAAACTTTAGAGTGTTTTCTATCCTAATCTGACAATTATATGCATATTCTAGTTTCTGGGGCTGAGAAATAGGCCGTTTCAAATGGGTATGTTTTTTAGCCAAAAACGAAAATACTGCCCCCTACGCGCAAAAGGTTAAGCAAATGTTAAGCAATACCAGTCTGTTCTAACGACTAAAAATTATAAAGCCATTATTACAGCATAGCAAATATTAAAAACAGCCGAATCTGTGAAATTGCTTAATTCAACATTTTGCCAGTGCATGAGGCTTGGTGCTCACAGAATCAGTAGGCTATTAAACAAATACTCAAACAGGCAACAGAAGCTATATCTGTCTTACTCCTGTTTATATGTATACAGTACCAGTCAAAAGTTTGGACACACCTACTCATTCAAGGCTTTTCTTTATTTGTACTATTTTCTACATTGTAGAATAGTAGTGAAGACATCAAAACTATGAAATAACACATATGGAATCATTTAGGTACCAAAAAGTGTTAAACAAATCTAAATATATTTTATATTTGAGATTCTTCAAAGTACCCATCCTTTGCCTTGATGGCAACTTTGCACACTCTTGGCATTCTCTCAACCAGCTTCACCTGGAATGCTTTTCCAACAGTCTTGAAGGAGTTCCCACATATGCTGAGAACTTATTGGCTGCTTTTCCTTCACTCTGTGGTCCAATTCATCCCAAAACATCTCAATTGGGTTGAGGTTGGGTGATTGTGGATGTCAGGTCATCTGATGCAGCCCTCCATCACTCTCCTTCTTGGTCAAATAGCCCTTACACAGCCTGGAGACGCAAACCAGATGGGATGGCGTATCACTGCAGAATACTATGGTAGCCATGCTGGTTAAGTGTGCCTTGAATTCTAAATAAATCACAGACAGTGTCACCAACAAAGCGCCCCCACATTATCACACCTCCTCCATGCTTAATGGTCGGAACCACACATGCGGAGATCATCTGTACGCCTACTCTCACAAAGACATTGTTGGAATTTGGACTTATCAGACCAAAGGACAGATTTCTACCAGTCTAATGTCCATTGCTTGTGTTTCTTGGCCCAAGCAAGTCTCTTCTTATTATTGGTGTCCTTTAGTAGTGCTTTCTTCGCAGCAATTTGACCACGAAGGCCTGATTCACGCAGTCTCCTCTGAACAGTTGATGTTGAGATGTGTCTGTGACTTGAACTCTGTGAAGCATTTATTTGGGCTGCAATGTGAGGTGCAGTTAACTCTAAAGAACGTATCCTCTGCAGCCGAGTTAACTCTGTCTTCCTTTCCTGTGGCGGTCCTCATGAGAGCCAGTTTCATCATTGTGCTTGATGGTTTTTGCGACTTGATGGTTTTTGCACTTGATGAAAAGTTCAAAGTTCTTAAAATTTTCCGGATTGACTGAACTTCATGTCTTAAAGTAATGACGGACTGCTGTTTCTCTTTGCTTATTTGAGCTGTTCTTGCCATAATATGGACTTGGTCTTTTACCAAATAGGGCTATCTTATGTATACCAACCCTACCTTGTCACAACACAACTGATTGGCTCAAATGCATTAAGAAGGAAAGAAATTCCTTTACTTAATTTTTAACAAGGCACACATGTTAATTTATGAAATGCATTCCAGGTGAATTCCTCATGAAGCTGGTTGAGAGAATGCCAAGCATGTGCAAAGCTGTCATCAAGGTAAAGGGCTACTTTGAAGAATCTCAAATGTTAAATATATTTTGATTTGTTTAAAAAAAAAAAGATACCTACATGATTCCATATGTGTTATTTCATAGTTTTGATGTCTTCACTATTATTCTACAATGTAGAAAATAGTAAAAATAAAGAAAAACCCTTTCGACTGGTAATATATACACTGCTCAAAAAAATAAAGGGAACACTAAAAAAACACATCCTAGATCTGAATGAATGAAATATTCTGATTAAATACTTTTTTCTTTACATAGTTGAATGTGCTGACAACAAAGTCACACAAAAATTATCAATGGAAATCAAATTTATCAACCCATGGAGGTCTGGATTTGGAGTCACACTCAAAATGAAAGTGGAAAACCACACTACAGGCTGATCCAACTTTGATGTCATGTCCTTAAAACAAGTCAAAATGAGGCTCAGTAGTGTGTGTGGCCTCCACGTGCCTGTATGACCTACCTACAACGCCTGGGCATGCTCCTGATGAGGTGGCGGATGGTCTCCTGAGGGATCTCCTCCCAGACCTTGACTAAAGCATCCTTTATCCATCCAACTCCTGGACAGTCTGTGGTGCAACGTGGCGTTGGTGGATGGAGCGAGACATGATGTCCCAGATGTGCTCAATTGGATTCAGGTCTGGGGAACGGGCGGGCCAGTCCATAGCAGCAATGCCTTCCTCTTGCAGGAACTGCTGACACACTCCAGCCACATGAGGTCTAGCATTGTCTAGCATTAGGAGGAACCCAGGGCCAACCGCACCAGCATATGGTCTCACAAGGGGTCTGAGGATCTCATCTCGGTACCTAATTGGCAGTCAGGCTACCTCTGGCGAGCACATGGAGGGCTGTGCGGCCCCCCAAAGAAATGCCACCCCACACCATAACTGACCCTCTGCCAAACCGGTCATGCTGGAGGATGTTGCAGGCAGCAGAACGTTCTCCACGGCGTCTCCAGACTGTCACGTCTGTCACATGTGCTCAGTGTGAACCTGCTTTCATCTGTGAAGAGCACAGGGCGCCAGTGGCGAATTTGCCAATCTTGGTGTTCTCTGGCAAATGAAAAACGTCCTGCACGGTGTTGGGCTGTAAGCACAACCCCCACCTGTGGACGTCGGGCCCTCATACCACCCTCATGGAGTCTGTTTCTGACCGTTTGAGCAGACGCATGCACATTTGTGGCCTGCTGGTGGTCATTTTGCAGTGCTCTGGCAGTGCTCCTCCTGCTACTCCTTGCACAAAGGCGGAGGTAGCGGTCCTGCTGCTGGGTTGTTGCCCTCCTACGGCCTCCTCCACGTCTCCTGATGTACTGGCCTGTCTCCTGGTAGCGCCTCCATGCTCTGGACACTACGCTGACAGACACAGCAAACCTTCTTGCCACAGCTCACATTGATGTTCCATCCTGGATGAGCTGCACTACCTGAGCCACTTGTGTGGGTTGTAGACTCCGTCTCATGCTACCACTAGAGTGAAAGCACCGCCAGCATTCAAAAGTGACCAAAACATCAGCCAGGAAGCATAGGAACTGAGAAGTGGTCTGGGGTCCCCACCTGCAGAACCACTCCTTTATTGGGGGTTTCTTGCTAATTGACTGTTGTCTATTCCATTTGCACAACAGCATGTGAAATGTATTGTCAATCAGTGTTGCTTCCTAAGTGGACAGTTTGATTTCACAGAAGTGTGATTGACTTGGAGTTACATTGTGTTGTTTAAGTGTTCCCTTTATTTGAGCAGTGTATATGGATGATTTACAAAGCCAGGCACATTTAACAATTAGGCTTTTGATTATAGACCTAATTCAGTTGGATTTTCCTCTCTCCTCAATTTTCTTAGACAATTAGGCTAAGGCCAGGGCTGTTTCCCTGTCTCTGCTACTGCTGCTGCCTCTGCAGCATTGTTCTCAATCCCAATATGCTGGTTAACTTTGTTATTATGCACATAGCAACATAGGAAAGGGTGGCAATTCTACGGAGCACTGAAGATTATGTTTCAGAACCATGGACAGCGACCGTATCCAATGCAGGAGAAAGCGCATTTGTTACAAAATAATATTTGATTTATTAGTGTTACACCATTATTTTTACATGATATAACCATATACAATGTCAGTATCACGTCTTAGCGTGATGGACTGTGCCATCCCTGTGGCCTCGGCAATGGATTAGTCAACTGAGACAGGCGCGAATCAGACAGGTGTCCATGTGCACCATGAAGAAAACAAACTTTTGCGGCTGCTCGACTTAAGAAATCCCAGTCAACCAACAGCCTATCGACCAAACTGTCGACCAAATGGGGTCAGCCCTAGATTTACTATTAGGAGATAAAAGGGTATTTCATGGGCAATTTACCTTCCTCAGAACATCATGCTGTAGGGGCAGGTTATAGATATGAAAGATATCACAAATATCCACATCTCTGCTCAATCTATTCCCTTACCTTGACTTTATTTATTTTCACGGCATCCTGCTGCATCTGAGGCAGGGGATCCTTCTTCACCTTTTCCTCATCTTCATCACTCTGATTATCAACAAAATCTCTCTCAGCCGCATCACTATCAGTGCTCTGTTCAACTGTGGACCTGTTGGCACTGGTCCTCCTCTTGGTCTAAAAAGACAATACAGTCAATGACATACTGTATGTTGCCGTTGCTATACAGGCCTTTGAGAAGAGCTACAGTAAACAATTGGTGATTGAATATTAAGAGATGGAAGTCTGTTGTAAGGACAATTTACCCTCCAACCTCACAACAACATGTTATATGGCATATTGGACAGGTTTAAAGTGTGGACATGTAAGACCCCAGATTTCCCTTTCTCTCCTCAGTCTATTCTCTCACCTTAACTTTTCTCCTTGTCACAGCCTTCAGCTCGATCTGAGGCAGGGGATCCTTCACTTCACTATCTTCTGGATAGTTTAAACACAGGATATCATTCTTCATTTTCTGGACTTGACCTTCCAAACTTTGATGATCATGTGGATCATCTTCATTTAAACTCTGATTGGAAGAAATTAGACCATTCTTTAAATGCTCATGGATATGGACAATATACCACAGCTAAGAGCTGTTCTTACACGTGACACAACGCACAGTTATTATAAACTGGTTACCAACTTAATTAGAAGAGGACAAATAAATGTTTTACGCTCTGATATACCAAAGCTTTCAGCCAATCAGCATTCAGGGCTCAAAACACCCAGTTTATAATGGCCAATATATACAATTTTTTAACAGAACAGGTTTTCCCTATAAATACACATAGATTCTATTGCCTGAGTCACCTATTATTATTATAATTTAGGTAGAATTATGATAGCCTACTACTGTTATCTTTGCAAGGATCATATTTGATGTATAACAAGTCCCATAGGTTATTATAATGCATACATTTTTTTACAATATTAAAAATGATAATATTAGCGGCACATTAACGTTAGCCCACACCGCCACCCAGCTGCCACTACTTGCGGCACCCCAACCGTCATGTCCTGTAAACCCTGTGGTTCCTGACGCAGCATAAAAAAAGACGGTGGAGCGGTTCCTGCACCACTGCATGGGGCTTCTCTGTTAGCAATTCATAGGCTTACCTTATTATCCTCCATGGTTAAAGTCAATATTGTTGAGGTGGAGGATGAAATAAGCAAAACTACTGTAGGAAATATGTATAAGAAAATTGTGGGGTGTATTCCTGAGTGGGTGTTTTTAATAAATACAGAGGTGGTTAAGAGAGCTGGAGGTTTACCGGCTTTATTTTATGAAAGTAATGGAGTGAAAAATTATTTGTCAGGTTTGAGTATAGTAAATGTATCTTGCAGGAGATAAAAGTTCCTGCCTCGGACAAAGTGTGGTCGAAGGTTTTTGTGGATTTGGATGTGAAATCCATATGGAAGAATGTTAATGTAAAATGTAATTCAATAGAATGTGAAGATAATGATTTTAAAGTAAAACATAATAGGGTTTTTACTAATGTGGTTTTACATCAAATCAATAGAGATATTATTAGGGAATGTGACATTTGTCGTATAGAGGTGGAAGATTTTATGCACTTTTTCATTGACTGTAGTAGATTAAGAGGGTTTCATGCGTTTTTAAAAGGGTTGTTAGTGAAACATTGGGGGGAGGAGAATTTTAATGGGGTGGAATGGAGGAGATTTTTTCTGTTTGGTGTTAATGGGAAAAGTAAAGTTTTGAATTTTAACTTGGTGAATTATGTTTTAAGTCATGCTAGATATGCTGTAAGATTAAGAAGGAACTTGTGTCATTGTGAAGGGAAATGTGTGAGTGTGGAGGTATTTTGGAGAATAATATAGAGATAATACATAGATATGGTGGAGGCAACTTTGAAAAACAGTTTGTGTGGGGGAGTACATTTATTGGAATGTTACCAAATGGTAAACTTGTCTTTAATTACTAATTTGCATTTAGTGAGGGATTTAAATGTCAATTGATAGTATTTTCTTTCTGATTTTGTAAAATGGTGAATTGTTCATCCTTTAATTATGATTGAAACGCTGTAAAATTTTCTGTTTTTCATAATAAAATATATATTTTAAATAAAAAAAATACGCCCGATCTCGTCCGATCTCGGAAGCTAAGCAGGGTCGGGCCTGGTTAGTACTTGGATGGGAGACCGCCTGGGAATACCAGGTGCTGTAAGCGTTTTGCTCCAGCAGAGGGTTCTCTAGTGTCATGCGTGGAGCAACTCCCGTGTATTTATCACCCTAATAATGTTGTGTCTTTTTATTGGACTAAATGCAGTTTGTTAGTGCTTCCCTGCCCTGATCAAATCAAATAATGGACAATGCGTTTACCTCAAAATCTAGGCAGTGCATTCAGCATTTGTTTTTAGGCTAGGAGACTGTCAATGTCTGTAGTCCATTAGGGCCCTGTAAAATCCCCTTCAATGTTTTGACTGATTGCCCCCCCCTCTCCAATTTATTTTTATAATAATTCCCCCTATTCCCCGTTTGTCCCTGCTTCTGCAGGTTTTCGCTCTCAAAAGTACACCTTTTTAATAGAAATATAACACGATTAGATGTTCGGCAACATTTAAAACCCTAGCAGGAAACCACATTTGAGGTCTGGAAAAAAAGGAAGACATACCGATTTTGGGGTGTAGTTACCCTTTTTTAGGCAAGTGTGCGCCAGGAAGAGACCTTTGTTTGGTTAAACGGTGTTAATGTAGCGCTCATGTGATTGCCAGGCTGGCATAGGCTACTTTGCAGTTAACATTTGATTGAGAAGGTTTTTGTGGGAAGCCTTTCCTTCTCTACCACAAGAAGGTTTTCATTAGTCTCATCGCTAACGGCTACACAAAGTGTAGACATGTGCGCGCTCCGCACGCATGCGCACGGAAACTGGGCAGTCCTATTCAGTTTCTGAAAGTTGCGTGGAAATACAAATCACTGATGCATTTTGTTCATGTCTTATGATTCACTTGGGCAAATGAATGGATTTTCTAACAAGTTGAAGGGATTGAGTTGATTTCCTCCTTAGTTCAAGGCATTTTTGAATATGGTTGAATTTCAGTTTAATGTCTGTATTTCGTGATTCCGTGTGGGCGCGCTCTATTTTATAGGGCCCTAGTCCATGAAGTTGTCATAAGTATGAACCTAGGATATGCCCTCTTTCCCCCCCCCCACAAGAGTGAAATATATGGTCTGGAAATGCAAGCAAGGTTTGAGCTTTTCAGTGTGTGTCACAAGGTGGACATTTCTCTGTCCCCCTAAGAGTAAGCGACACGTTGACTTTATATAGTGTACCAAGAGATTGCCTTTCGCTTACGGCCATACCTGCCTGAATACGCATTTCCTGATTGGAGAAGTGACGACAGGTGCGAGTGTCTGAGCTGTGAGTGAGTGTTTGCTGGAGAGTGTTTGCTCGAGAGCTATTTTTGTTAAATTAATTGGTTTTTGCAATATAATTTATTATTTTCTTTAGTTGAATAGTTTAAAGTTTGGTTAGTCTTCCCCCTTGCAGTTTTTCTGCTTGGGGGAGAGGTTTTTTGGATTAATTTTTTTACTATGACGGACAACATGGAAAAGACAAACGGAATGGACAAAGACAACGAAAAGGCGCAACGGAAGAAAAATGAAGATAACGAAGGAATGAAATATGGAAAAGAATACACGGTGGCAATTAAGTTGGAAGGAGAAGACAAAGTGACGACAATGGAACTACTAAGAGCAATTAAGGAGGTGTGTGGAGAGGTGGTGGGATGCCGAATGAAAGGAGAAAAGAAGTATGAAATTACGATGAGAAATGAAAGAGGAAAAGAACGGTTAATGGATGGATTGCGAATAAAGGACACAAAGATTCTGGCGAGAGATATTAATGTGAAGGAATTGGTGGTGTCTTTTATGAATCTCCCAGTATACGTAGAAGATGGTGTGATACTGAGCAAGCTGAGTAGCTGGGGAGTGACGGCCATCTCGGAGATAAGGAGGAGAGTTTGGCCAGGAACGGAGGTGGTTGACGGGACACGTTTCTGCAAGGTCAAGTTCACAGAAAAAGTGACATCATTACCTTATTCTACTAGAATTGAGACGTTGGAGGGAGCAGAATATTTCAGGGTCATTCATGACAAACAGGTCAGAGTGTGTCGTATGTGTATTCAACCCGGGCACATAGTTAAAGACTGCCCGGAATTGCAGTGTTTTAAGTGTGGCAATCAAGGACACTATGCGAGAGAATGTGATGGAGAGAAGGAAAGGAATTTTTGTGGTGGATGCAGAAAGAGATTGGCGGAGTGCAAATGTGGAGAGGTTGGGGCTGAAGAGGGGAGTCAAACAATATTCGAGGAAGCAGTGGTATTGTCGCAAGAAGGAGAAGAAGATGGAGCTGAGGACGTGGTGGAAGGTGGAGAGACGGAAGAAGGACCAGAAGATAAATGAAATTGGGAGCAGTATGGACTCAGAAATAAGAAGAGGGAGTTTTCAGGAGGAGGGGGGGAGTGGACTGGGGGGAAGCACGGGGGGATCACAGGTTTTGGGGGAAAGCAGCGGCACTAACAAGTAGCTTGGGGGGTGAAGAAATGGAGGTGGTTATGGAGTTGATGACAATACCAGAGACGGCGATGAGCACGGGGAGCACAACGACTATACCAGAAGTGGAGACGAATACGGGGAGCACAACGGAGGTGGATGCCAAGAGTGGGAGTTGGCTGGATAGCATGGACTTGGAGGAGATATCGGACACGGATGATGGGCAAAAGATGGAAAGAACGAGGGAAGGATACAGGAAGAGGAAAGCGGTGGGAAGAGGGGGAGAGAAAGGGTGGAAGAAGAAAGAAACTGGATAACAGGTAGAGGATAATGAAATTATATTTTATTATTTTATTATTTATTAGAATGGTCAATATAATGTCAATAAATGCAAATGGTTTGAGAACAATGGGAAAATTTAATAGAATAGTCCAAATGAAGAATTCAGATATTTTATGTATTCAAGAAACACACTGGGATAATGTTTGTGTTTTAGAAGTAAAAAAAATATGGAGGGATTTTATTTATGTAAATAATGGCAGAGGGAATTCAAGTGGGGTTGCAATTTTATTAAGGAAGGATGTAGTGGAAAATGTGAAGAAGATATATAATGATAATAATGGGAGGATTTTAATTTTGGATTTTGAATATATGAATAGGGTTTTTAGGATTATAAATATTTATGCGCCGAATAATGAGATAGAGCGAAGGAATTTATTTTTAGAATTAGGGAAATGGTGCAAGGGTAATTGTATTTTAGTTGGGGATTTTAATGTTAAAATGAATAGATTAGATATGTCAAGGGGAGCTATTTTTAGAAGTGACGTATCGAGGGGGGTTTTAAGGAAGATTATGTGTGAAAACAGTCTGATTGATATATGGAGAGACGAGAATCCGAATTAGAGAGGTTTTTCTAGAAGGCAGGTGGTTTTAGGGGAGTTGAAACAGGCACGGATAGATCTGGTTTTAGTAAATAAAGGGTTAAGGAATTTTATGAAGGATATTAATTATATTTTTACAACTTTTAGTGATCATGCTGGGTTAACATTTTCGGTGGGGTTAGATAAGGAAGGGAAAGGGGGAGGAATATGGTGCATGAATGCAGGGTATCTAGGTGATGAAGAATATGGAATACAGCTTAAATCTTTGATAGAACATGAAATGAAGGATAAGCAAAAAGGGAATGATAAGTGTCAGTGGTGGGAAAATGTAAAGAAAAAAATAAAAGGTTTTAGTATTAGATATGCAAGGAAGAAGAGGAGTAGGATGACAAGAGAAGAACATTTTTTAAGAGAAAAATTGAATGAAGAAATGAGGAAATGTGATATTGATCCTATTTATAATATTGAAAGGTTTTTAGATTTAAAGGCACAATTGAGCAAATGTGAAATAGATAAGTGTAAGGGGCATCTATTAGAAGTAGGGCAAAGTATGTGCTAGAAGGGGAGAAATGTACGTCTTTTTTTCTTGGTTTAGAGAGAACTAAACAGACGAAATCATATATTAGTGAGATAGAAAATGTAAAGGGTGAAGTGGTAAATGATTATGTTGAGATATTAGAAACCGTACAGAATTTTTATAAGGATTTATTTAAGAAAGGGGAGGTGGATGAGGGGTGTGTAAAGGAGATTCTAGGTAGTGTGGATGTGCAAATTGGTGTTGAGGATAAGCAAAGATGTGATAGGAAGATAACAGTGGATGAAGTGAAAGATGCAATGAAGGGTTTAAAAATAAATAAAAGTCCTGGAGTAGATGGACTAATTGCAGAGTTTTATAAAATGTATGAAAGTTTTTTAGCACCGATTTTAATGGAAGTGTATCAATATATGGAAGACAATAATACTGTTTCAGACTCCATGGTGACAGGGCTGATAACGATTTTATATAAAAATAAGGGGAGCAAATTAAAATTGGAGAATTATAGGCCAATTAGTTTATTAAACTCAGATTATAAGATTTTAGCTAAGATATTGGCAAATAGGATGAAGATGGTTTTAAATGATATTATAGCACCTACACAAAATTATAGTGTGCCTGGAAGAGACATAGCTGATACTATTATTACACTTAAAAATGTGATAAATAAAATGAATAGCGATAAGAGAGGGGGAATTGTTTTAAGTATAGATTTTAATAAAGCTTTTGACAGGGTGGAACATGATTTTATGTTTAGGGTACTGGAAAAATATGGGTTTGGAAACAGAATAATAGGATGGATAAAATGATTATATAGAAAGGCAAAAAGTAGAGTAAAATGTAATGGGGTTTTAACAGATTATTTTATTCTTGAGAGATCGGTGAGACAGGGGTGCCCTTTATCAGCATTATTGTATGTTTTATCGGTAGAACCCTTAGCGGCATACCTTAAAAAATATAATCCTCAGGAGCAAAAGTGAATATGGAGAAGTCAGTAATAATGTATGTTGGGAAGATTAATGAGGGGATTTTTCCTTTTAAAAGGGTAAATGATTATTTTAAGGTGTTAGGTGTGTTTCTAGGGGTGAAGGAACAGGAAGCTAGGGATCTGACATGGAGTGGTGTAATAAATAAAGTTAGAAAGGTGGTAAATATGTGGAGGGGAAGGTCTTTGAAATTAAAAGGGAAAGTAATTGTTGTAAATTCCTTGCTGATGTCAATTTTTATTCATGTCATGAATGTTTTAGACGTACCAGAATGGGTTTTATCGGAAATAAATAAGATTTTAGTTGATTTTTTATGGGATGGGAAAGGTGCGAAAATTTCTTTTAAAACTTTGATTGCAGGTTATGAGGAGGGGGGTTTGAAGTTGGTGGATTTAAATGTGAGGAAAAAAGCAATTAGAGTCAAAATGGTACGTAAATATTTATATGGTGAATTAGATTATGGATGGAAAATATTTTTTAAGGAGTATTTGCAGGAGGCTGGGAGGATGGGGGACAATGGTTTATTGATGTGTATGAAAAAGGAAATGTTGGGTAATATACCTTTGTTTTATAGAGAAGTGTTTGAGGCTTGGGGGGAGTTTTTACCAAATATTTATTATGAGTGTACCATTTTAGACAATATTTTAAATCAGCCAATTTTTTTAAATCCCAAGATACAGTATAATAATAAGATGTTGTTTTGTAAATATTTTATGAGGGCTGGGATGAGACAGATTGGGGACATTTTATATGAGGTCATTCCGGGGTTCCTTCCATGTGAGGCAATATTTGATAATGTGGATGAAGAAAATGATGAAATAAGTAGAACTACTGTGGAGAACATGTATAAGAGAATATTAGGATGTCTTCCTGGGGAGTGGGGTGTGTTAATAAATAAAGAGGTGGCTACAAGAGCTAAGGGTTTACCGGTTTTATATTATGAAAGTAATGGGAAGAAGTATGATTTGTCAGGTTTGAAAGTTAAAAAGGTTTATGAAAAATGTATTTTAAGAGAGATAAAAACTCCTGCTTCGGAAAAAGTGTGGTCTAGGGTGTTTGCAAATATAGATGTGAAATCAATATGGAAGAATGTAAATGTAAAATATAATTCTATAGAATGTGAAGACAATGATTTTAAATTGAAACATAATAGGATATTTACGAACGTGGTTTTACATCAAATAAATAGAGATGTTAAAAGAGAATGTGATATTTGTGGTACGGGGGCGGAAAATTTTATGCACTTTTTTGTTGAATGTAGTAGATTAGAAGAGTTTCATAAGTTTTTAAAGGGGATTTTAGTACAACATTGGGGAGAAGAGATTGTTGCTGGGGTTGAGTGGAAGAGGTTGTTTCTTTTTGGTTTAACTGGGAAAAGCAAAGTTTTTAATTTTAATTTGATGAATTTTGTTCTTAGCCATGCCAGATACGCTGTAAGACTAAGAAGGAATTTGGGACATTATGAAGGAAAAATTGTGAGTGTGGAGGTTTTATTTAGAAGTATTTTAGAGAAAGATATAGAAGTAATATATAAATATGGTGGATGTAATTTTGAAAAATTGTTTGTGTGGGGGAGCACTTTTATTGAAATTGAGTCGAATGGAAAACTTGGTTTTAATTATTAATTGGTTTTGGTGGATGATTGGGGTTTTAATAGGTTTTCTTTTCTTTTCTTTTTTGATTTTGTAAAAGGGTGAATTGTTCATCCTTAATTATTATTGACTGAATGTTGTAAATATTATGTGTTTTTTCATAATAAAATAAAAAATAAAAAATACGCCCGATCTCGTCTGATCTCGGAAGCTAAGCAGGGTCGGGCCTGGTTAGTACTTGGATGGGAGACCGCCTGGGAATACCAGGTGCTGTAAGCATTTTGCTCCAGCAGAGGGTTCTCTTGTGTCGTGCGTGGAGCAACTCCCGTTTATTTATCACCCTAATAATGTTGTCTTTTTATTGGACTAAATGCAGTTTGTTAGTGCTTCCCTGCCCTGATCAAATCAAATAATGGACAATGCGTTTACCTCAAAATCTAGGCAGTGCATTCAGCATTTGTTTTTAGGCTAGGAGACTGTCAATGTCTGTAGTCCATTAGGGCCCTGTAAAATCCCCTTCAATGTTTTGACTGATTGCCCCCCCCCCCCCCCCCCCCCATTTATTTTTATAATAATTCCCCCCGTTTGTCCCTGCTTCTGCAGGTTTTCGCTCTCAAAAGTACACCTTTTTAATAGAAATATAACACGATTAGATGTTCTATGTCCACGGCAACATTTAAAACCCTAGCAGGAAACCACTTTTGAGGTCTGGAAAAAAAGGAAGACATATCGATTTTGGGGTGTAGTTACCCTTTTTTAGGCAAGTGTGCGCCAGGAAGAGACCTTTGTTTGGTTAAACGGTGTTACTGTAGCGCTCATGTGATTGCGGAGTTTGCAAAACAAATGGCCACTGTATTGATGCAAATAATCATGATATAATTCTGCCAGGCTGGCATAAGCTACTTTGCAGTTAACATTTGATTGAGAAGGTTTTTGGGGAAGCCTTTCCTTCTCTACCACAAGAAGGTTATCATTAGCCTCATCGCTAACGGCTACACAAAGTGTAGACATGTGCGCGCTCCGCACGCATGCGCACGGAAACTGGGCAGTCCTATTCAGTTTCTGAAAGTTGCGTGGAAATACAAATCACTGATGCATTTTGTTCATCTCTTATGATTCACTTGGGCAAATGAATGGATTTTCTAACAAGTTGAAGGGATTGAGTTGATTTCCGCCTTTAGTTCAAGGCATTTTTGAATATGGTTGAATTTCGGTTTAATGTTTGTATTTCGTGATTCCGTGTGGGCGCGCTCTATTTTATAGGGCCCTAGTCCATGAAGTTGTCATAAGTATGAACCTAGGATATGCCCTCTTTTTCCCCCCCACAAGAGTGAAATATATGGTCTGGAAATGCAAGCAAGGTTTGAGCTTTTCAGTGTGTGTCACAAGGTGGACATTTCTCTGTCCCCCTAAGAGTAAGCGACACGTTGACTTTATATAGTGTACCAAGAGATTGCCTTTCGCTTACGGCCATACCAGCCTGAATACGCCCGATCTCGGAAGCTAAGCAGGGAATACCAGGTGCTGTAAGCATTTTGCTCCAGCAGAGGGTTCTCTTGTGTCATGCGTGGAGCAACTCCCGTTTATTTATCACCCTAATAATGTTGTGTCTTTTTATTGGACTAAATGCAGTTTGTTAGTGCTTCCCTGCCCTGAGCAAATCAAATAATGGACAATGCGTTTACCTCAAAATCTAGGCAGTGCATTCAGCATTTGTTTTTAGGCTAGGAGACTGTCAATGTCTGTAGTCCATTAGGGCCCTGTAAAATCCCCTTCAGTGTTTTGACTGATTGCCATTATTTGATTTGATCAGGGCAGGGCAGGGCAGGGAAGCACTAACAAACTGCATTTAGAATTAGCTGAGCTAATGAAATTAAACGACCCTATTTGACATCATACAGACTTTGCTATGCAACAGTAGACATCAAAGTTGTGAACCTGTCCGAATGAGGAAAGCTAGTGATATTTAACAAGTAAGAAGAGACCTTTTCCCTCAATCTTGCGATGCAGAATCAGACACAATAATTCTCAGGCCTTGCAATATCAGATTATTAAAGATCAATAACTATGTCTTAGCTTTTCAAAGCAACAAGAACAATGCCTTATTTCGGGAAATTGCAAACATGTCCATATTAGCTGATTTAATGACATTAAACGACCACGAAAATGCTTCAAAACCTCAATTTTCTGTTTCGAAGTAAGACGCCTTATCCACGAGGCAACACCTTCTACTCCATATTCTCCGATATGACATCAAACAGACTTTGCTATGCAACAATAGACATCAAAATTGTGAACCTGTCCGAATGAGGAAAGCTAGTGATTTTTAACAAGTACAAAGATACTCTTTCCTTCAATCTTGTGATGCATATTCAGACACAATAATTCTCAGGCTTTGCAGTCTTAGATTATTAAAGTTGAACAACAATGTCCAAGCTTTTCAAAGCAACAAGACCAATGCCTTATTTAGGGAAATTGCAAACATGTACGAATTAGCTGAACTAATGAAATTAAACGACCTCAAAGGGACTCGAACCCTCAATCTTCTGATTTGAAGTCAGACGCCTTATCCATTAGGCCACGCAGTCTATGTGATACATCCCTATTTGACATCATACAGACTTTGCTATGCCACAGTAGACATCAAAGTTGTGAACCTGTCCGAATGAGGAAAGCTAGTGATATTTAACAAGTAAGAAGAGACCTTTTCCCTCAATCTTGCGATGCCGAATCAGACACAATATTTCTCAGTCCTTTCAGTCTTAGATTATAAAAGTTGAACAAAAGTGTCCAAGCTTTTCAAAGCAATGAGACCAATGCCTTATTTCGGGAATTTGCAAACATGTTCAAATTAGCTGAGCTAATGAAATTAAAAGACCATGAAGGGACTCGAACCCTCAATCTTTTGATTCGAAGTCAGACGCCTTATTCATTAGGCAACGCAGTCTATGTGATACATCCCTATTTGACATCATACAGACTTTGCTATGCCACAGTAGACATCAAAGTTGTGAACCTGTCCGAATGAGGAAAGGTAGTGATATTTAACAAGTAAGAAGAGACCTTTTCCCTCAATCTTGCGATGCCGAATCAGACACAATATTTCTCAGTCCTTTCAGTCTTAGATTATAAAAGTTGAACAAAAGTGTCCAAGCTTTTCAAAGCAATGAGACCAATGCCTTATTTCGGGAATTTGCAAACATGTTCAAATTAGCTGAGCTAATGAAATTAAACAACCATGAAGGGACTCGAACCCTCAATCTTTTGATTCGAAGTCAGACGCCTTATCCATTAGGCAACGCAGTCTATGTGATACATCCCTATTTGACATCATACAGACTTTGCTATGCCACAGTAGACATCAAAGTTGTGAACCTGTCCGAATGAGGAAAGGTAGTGATATTTAACAAGTAAGAAGAGACCTTTTCCCTCAATCTTGCGATGCCGAATCAGACACAATATTTCTCAGTCCTTTCAGTCTTAGATTATAAAAGTTGAACAACAGTGTCCAAGCTTTTCAAAGCAATGAGACCAATGCCTTATTTCGGGAATTTGCAAACATGTTCAAATTAGCTGAGCTAATGAAATTAAATGACCTTATTTGACATCATACAGACTTTGCTATGCAACAGTAGACATCAAAGTTGTGAACCTGTCCGAATGAGGAAAGCTCGTGATATTTAACAAGTAAGAAGAGACCTTTTCCCTCAATCTTGCGATGCCGAATCAGACACAATATTTCTCAGGCCTTTCAGTCTTAGATTATAAAATGTTCAACAACAGTGTCCAAGCTTTTCAAAGCAATGAGACCAATGCCTTATTTCTGGAATTTGCAAACATGTTCAAATTAGCTGAGCTAATGAAATTAAACAACGACGAAGGGACTCGAACCCTCAATCTTCTGATTCGAAGTCAGACGCCTTATCCATTAGGCCACGCAGTCTATGTGATACATCCCTATTTGACATCATACAGACTTTGCTATGCCACAGTAGACATCAAAGTTGTGAACCTGTCCGAATGAGGAAAGCTAGTGATATTTAACAAGTAAGAAGAGACCTTTTCCCTCAATCTTGCGATGCCGAATCAGACACAATATTTCTCAGTCCTTTCAGTCTTAGATTATAAAAGTTGAACAACAGTGTCCAAGCTTTTCAAAGCAATGAGAACAATGCCTTATTTTGGGAATTTGCAAAAATGTTCAAATTAGCTGAGCTAATGAAATTAAACAACCACGAAGGGACTCGAACCCTCAATGTTATTATTCGAAGTCAGACGCCTTATCCATTAGGCCACGCAGTCTATGTGATACATCCCTATTTGACATCATACAGACTTTGCTATGCCACAGTAGACATCAAAGTTGTGAACCTGTCCGAATGAGGAAAGCTCGTGATATTTAACAAGTAAGAAGAGACCTTTTCCCTCAATCTTGCGATGCCGAATCAGACACAATATTTCTCAGGCCTTTCAGTCTTAGATTATAAAAGTTGAACAACAGTGTCCAAGCTTTTCAAAGCAATGAGACCAATGCCTTATTTCGGGAATTTGCAAACATGTTCAAATTAGCTGAGCTAATGAAATTAAAAGACCAGGAAGGGACTCGAACCCTCAATCTTCTGATTCGAAGTCAGACGCCTTATCCATTAGGCCACGCAGTGTATGTGATACATCCCTATTTGACATCATACAGACTTTGCTATGCCACAGTAGACATCAAAGTTGTGAACCTGTCCGAATGAGGAAAGCTAGTGATATTTAACAAGTAAGAAGAGACCTTTTCCCTCAATCTTGCGATGCCGAATCAGACAAAATATTTCTCAGGCCTTTCAGTCTTAGATTATAAAAGTTGAACAACAGTGTCCAAGCTTTTCAAAGCAATGAGACCAATGCCTTATTTCGGGAATTTGCAAACATGTTCAAATTAGCTGAGCTAATGAAATTAAACGACCACGAAGGGACTCGAACCCTCAATGTTATTATTCGAAGTCAGACGTCTTATCCATTAGGCCACGCAGTCTATGTGATACATCCCTATTTGACATCATACAGACTTTGCTATGCCACAGTAGACATCAAAGTTGTGAACCTGTCCGAATGAGGAAAGCTAGTGATATTTAACAAGTAAGAAGAGACCTTTTCCCTCAATCTTGCGATGCCGAATCAGACACAATATTTCTCAGGCCTTTCAGTCTTAGATTATAAAAGTTGAACAACAGTGTCCAAGCTTTTCAAAGCAATGAGACCAATGCCTTATTTCGGGAATTTGCAAACATGTTCAAATTAGCTGAGCTAATGAAATTAAACGACCACGAAGGGACTCGAACCCTCAATCTTCTGATTCGAAGTCAGACGCCTTATCCATTAGGCCACGCAGTCTATGTGATACATTCCTATTTGACATCATACAGACTTTGCTATGCCACAGTAGACATCAAAGTTGTGAACCTGTCCGAATGAGGAAAGCTAGTGATTTTTAACAAGTACAAAGATACTCTTTCCTTCAATCTTGAGATGCAGATTCAGACACAATAATTCTCAGGCCTTGCAGTCTTAGATTATTAAAGTTGAACAACAATGTCCAAGCTTTTCAAAGCAACAAGACCAATGCCTTATTTAGGGAAATTGCAAACATGTACGAATTAGCTGAGCTAATGAAATTAAATGACCCTATTTGACATCATACAGACTTTGATATGCAACAGTAGACATCAAAGTTGTGAACCTGTCCGAATGAGGAAAGCTCGTGATATTTAACAAGTAAGAAGAGACCTTTTCCCTCAATCTTGCGATGCCGAATCAGACACAATATTTCTCAGGCCTTTCAGTCTTAGATTATAAAAGTTGAACAACAGTGTCCAAGCTTTTCAAAGCAATGAGACCAATGCCTTATTTCGGGAATTTGCAAACATGTTCAAATTAGCTGAGCTAATGAAATTAAACGACCACGAAGGGACTCGAACCCTCAATCTTCTGATTCAAAGTCAGACGCCTTATCCATTAGGCCACGCAGTCTATGTGATACATCCCTATTTGACATCATACAGACTTTGCTATGCCACAGTAGACATCAAAGTTGTGAACCTGTCCGAATGAGGAAAGCTCGTGATATTTAACAAGTAAGAAGAGACCTTTTCCCTCAATCTTGCGATGCCGAATCAAACACAATATTTCTCAGTCCTTTCAGTCTTAGATTATAAAAGTTGAACAACAGTGTCCAAGCTTTTCAAAGCAACAAAACCAATGCCTTATTTAGGGAAATTGCAAACATGTACGAATTAGCTGAGCTAATGAAATTAAATGACCCTATTTGACATCATACAGACTTTGCTATGCAACAGTAGACATCAAAGTTGTGAACCTGTCCGAATGAGGAAAGCTCGTGATATTTAACAAGTAAGATGAGACCTTTTCCCTCAATCTTGCGATGCCGAATCAGACACAATATTTCTCAGGCCTTTCAGTCTTAGATTATAAAAGTTGAACAACAATGTCCAAGCTTTTCAAAGCAATGAGACCAATGCCTTATTTCGGGAATTTGCAAACATGTTCAAATTAGCTGAGCTAATGAAGTTAAACGAACACGAAGGGACTCGAACCCTCAATCTTCTGATACGAAGTCAGACGCCTTATCCATTAGGCAACGCAGTCTATGTGATACATTCCTATTTGACATCATACAGACTTTGCTATGCCACAGTAGACATCAAAGTTGTGAACCTGTCCGAATGAGGAAAGCTAGTGATTTTTAACAAGTACAAAGATACTCTTTCCTTCAATCTTGTGATGCAGATTCAGACACAATAATTCTCAGGCCTTGCAGTCTTAGATTATTAAAGTTGAACAACAATGTCCAAGCTTTTCAAAGCAACAAGACCAATGCCTTATTTAGGGAAATTGCAAACATGTACGAATTAGCTGAGCTAATGAAATTAAATGACCCTATTTGACATCATACAGACTTTGCTATGCCACAGTAGACATCAAAGTTGTGAACCTGTCCGAATGAGGAAAGCTCGTGATATTTAACAAGTACGAAGAGACCTTTTCCCTCAATCTTGCGATGCAGAATCAGACACAATATTTCTCAGTCCTTTCAGTCTTAGATTATAAAAGTTGAACAACAGTGTCCAAGCTTTTCAAAGCAATGAGAACAATGCCTTATTTTGGGAATTTGCAAACATGTTCAAATTAGCTGAGCTAATGAAATTAAACAACCACGAAGGGACTCGAACCCTCAATGTTATTATTCGAAGTCAGACGCCTTATCCATTAGGCCACGCAGTCTATGTGAATCATCCCTATTTGACATCATACAGACTTTGCTATGCCACAGTAGACATCAAAGTTGTGAACCTGTCCGAATGAGGAAAGCTAGTGATATTTAACAAGTAAGAAGAGACCTTTTCCCTCAATCTTGCGATGCCGAATCAGACACAATATTTCTCAGGCCTTTCAGTCTTAGATTATAAAAGTTGAACAACAGTGTCCAAGCTTTTCAAAGCAATGAGACCAATGCCTTATTTCGGGAATTTGCAAACATGTTCAAATTAGCTGAGCTAATGAAATTAAACGAACACGAAGGGACTCGAACCCTCAATCTTCTGATTCGAAGTCAGACGCCTTATCCATTAGGCCACGCAGTCTATGTGATACATTCCTATTTGACATCATACAGTCTTTGCTATGCCACAGTAGACATCAAAGTTGTGAACCTGTCCGAATGAGGAAAGCTAGTGATATTTAATAAGTAAGAAGAGACCTTTTCCCTCAATCTTGCGATGCCCAATCAGACACAATATTTCTCAGGCCTTTCAGTCTTAGATTATAAAAGTTGCACAACAGTGTCCAAGCTTTTCAAAGCAATGAGACCAATGCCTTATTTCGGGAATTTGCAAACATGTTCAAATTAGCTGATCTAATGAAATTAAATGACCCTATTTGACATCATACAGACTTTGCTATGCCACAGTAGACATCAAAGTTGTGAACCTGTCCGAATGAGGAAAGCTCGTGATATTTAACAAGTAAGAAGAGACCTTTTCCCTCAATCTTGCGATGCCGAATCAGACACAATATTTCTCAGGCCTTTCAGTCTTAGATTATAAAAGTTGCACAACAGTGTCCAAGCTTTTCAAAGCAACAAGACCAATGCCTTATTTAGGGAAATTGCAAACATGTACGAATTAGCTGAGCTAATGAAATTAAATGACCCTATTTGACATCATACAGACTTTGCTATGCCACAGTAGACATCAAAGTTGTGAACCTGTCCGAATGAGGAAAGCTCGTGATATTTAACAAGTAAGAAGAGACCTTTTCCCTCAATCTTGCGATGCCGAATCAGACACAATATTTCTCAGGCCTTTCAGTCTTAGATTATAAAAGTTGAACAACAGTGTCCAAGCTTTTCAAAGCAATGAGACCAATGCCTTATTTCGGGAATTTGCAAACATGTTCAAATTAGCTGAGCTAATGAAATTAAACGAACACGAAGGGACTTGAACCCTCAATCTTCTGATTCGAAGTCAGACGCCTTATCCATTAGGCCACGCAGTCTATGTGATACATTCCTATTTGACATCATACAGACTTTGCTATGCCACAGTAGACATCAAAGTTGTGAACCTGTCCGAATGAGGAAAGCTAGTGATTTTTAACAAGTACAAAGATACTCTTTCCTTCAATCTTGTGATGCAGATTCAGACACAATAATTCTCAGGCCTTGCAGTCTTAGATTATTAAAGTTGAACAACAATGTCCAAGCTTTTCAAAGCAACAAGACCAATGCCTTATTTAGGGAAATTGCAAACATGTACGAATTAGCTGAGCTAATGAAATTAAATGACCCTATTTGACATCATACAGACTTTGCTATGCAACAGTAGACATCAAAGTTGTGAACCTGTCCGAATGAGGAAAGCTCGTGATATTTAACAAGTAAGAAGAGACCTTTTCCCTCAATCTTGCGATGCCGAATCAGACACAATATTTCTCAGGCCTTTCAGTCTTAGATTATAAAAGTTGAACAACAGTGTCCAAGCTTTTCAAAGCAATGAGACCAATGCCTTATTTCGGGAATTTGCAAACATGTTCAAATTAGCTGAGCTAATGAAATTAAACAACCACGAAGGGACTCGAAACATCAATGTTATTATTCGAAGTCAGACGTCTTATCCATTAGGCCACGCAGTCTATGTGATACATCCCTATTTGACATCATACAGACTTTGCTATGCAACAGTAGACATCAAAGTTGTGAACCTGTCCGAATGAGGAAAGCTCGTGATATTTAACAAGTAAGAAGAGACCTTTTCCCTCAATCTTGCGATGCCGAATCAGACACAATATTTCTCAGGCCTTTCAGTCTTAGATTATAAAAGTTGAACAACAGTGTCCAAGCTTTTCAAAGCAATGAGACCAATGCCTTATTTCGGGAATTTGCAAACATGTTCAAATTAGCTGAGCTAATGAAATTAAACAACCACGAAGGGACTCGAAACATCAATGTTATTATTCGAAGTAAGACGCCTTATCCATTAGGCCACGCAGTCTATGTGATACATTCCTATTTGACATCATACAGACTTTGCTATGCCACAGTAGACATCAAAGTTGTGAACCTGTCCGAATGAGGAAAGCTAGTGATTTTTAACAAGTACAAAGATACTCTTTCCTTCAATCTTGTGATGCAGATTCAGACACAATAATTCTCAGGCCTTGCAGTCTTAGATTATTAAAGTTGAACAACAATGTCCAAGCTTTTCAAAGCAACAAGACCAATGCCTTATTTAGGGAAATTGCAAACATGTACGAATTAGCTGAGCTAATGAAATTAAATGACCCTATTTGACATCATACAGACTTTGCTATGCAACAGTAGACATCAAAGTTGTGAACCTGTCCGAATGAGGAAAGCTCGTGATATTTAACAAGTAAGAAGAGACCTTTTCCCTCAATCTTGCGATGCCGAATCAGACACAATATTTCTCAGGCCTTTCAGTCTTAGATTATAAAAGTTGAACAACAGTGTCCAAGCTTTTCAAAGCAATGAGACCAATGCCTTATTTCGGGAATTTGCAAACATGTTCAAATTAGCTGAGCTAATGAAATTAAACAACCACGAAGGGACTCGAAACATCAATGTTATTATTCGAAGTCAGACGTCTTATCCATTAGGCCACGCAGTCTATGTGATACATCCCTATTTGACATCATACAGACTTTGCTATGCAACAGTAGACATCAAAGTTGTGAACCTGTCCGAATGAGGAAAGCTCGTGATATTTAACAAGTAAGAAGAGACCTTTTCCCTCAATCTTGCGATACCGAATCAGACACAATATTTCTCAGGCCTTTCAGTCTTAGATTATAAGAGTTGAACAACAATGTCCAAGCTTTTCAAAGCAATGAGACCAATGCTTTATTTCGGGAATTTGCAAACATGTTCAAATTAGCTGAGCTAATGAAATTAAACGACCACGAAGGGACTCGAACCCTCAATCTTCTGATACGAAGTCAGACACCTTATCCATTAGGCCACGCAGTCTATGTGATACATCCCTATTTGACATCATACAGACTTTGCTATGCCACAGTAGACATCAAAGTTGTGAACCTGTCCGAATGAGGAAAGCTAGTGATATTTAACAAGTAAGAAGAGACCTTTTCCCTCAATCTTGCGATGCCGAATCAGACACAATATTTCTCAGGCCTTTCAGTCTTAGATTATAAAAGTTGAACAACAGTGTCCAAGCTTTTCAAAGCAATGAGACCAATGCCTTATTTCTGGAATTTGCAAACATGTTCAAATTAGCTGAGCTAATGAAATTAAACGACCAAGAAGGGACTCGAACCCTCAATCTTCTGATTCGAAGTCAGACGCCTTATCCATTAGGCCACGCAGTCTATGTGATACAGCCCTATTTGACATCATACAGACTTTGCTATGCCACAGTACACATCAAAGTTGTGAACCTGTCCGAATGAGGAAAGCTAGTGATATTTAACAAGTAAGAAGAGACCTTTTCCCTCAATCTTGCGATGCCGAATCAGACACAATATTTCTCAGTCCTTTCAGTCTTAGATTATAAAAGTTGAACAACAGTGTCCAAGCTTTTCAAAGCAACAAGACCAATGCCTTATTTAGGGAAATTGCAAACATGTACGAATTAGCTGAGCTAATGAAATTAAATGACCCTATTTGACATCATACAGACTTTGCTATGCAACAGTAGACATCAAAGTTGTGAACCTGTCCGAATGAGGAAAGCTCGTGATATTTAACAAGTAAGAAGAGACCTTTTCCCTCAATCTTGCGATGCCGAATCAGACACAATATTTCTCAGGCCTTTCAGTCTTAGATTATAAAAGTTGAACAACAGTGTCCAAGCTTTTCAAAGCAATGAGAACAATGCCTTATTTTGGGAAGTTGCAAAAATGTTCAAATTAGCTGAGCTAATGAAATTAAACAACCACGAAGGGACTCGAACCCTCAATGTTATTATTCGAAGTCAGACGCCTTATCCATTAGGCCACGCAGTCTATGTGATACATCCCTATTTGACATTATACAGACTTTGCTATGCCACAGTAGACATCAAAGTTGTGAACCTGTCCGAATGAGGAAAGCTCGTGATATTTAACAAGTAAGAAGAGACCTTTTCCCTCAATCTTGCGATGCCGAATCAGACACAATATTTCTCAGGCCTTTCAGTCTTAGATTATAAAAGTTGAACAACAGTGTCCAAGCTTTTCAAAGCAATGAGACCAATGCCTTATTTCGGGAATTTGCAAACATGTTCAAATTAGCTGAGCTAATGAAATTAAAAGACCACGAAGGGACACGAACCCTCAATCTTCTGATTCGAAGTCAGACGCCTTATCCATTAGGCCACGCAGTGTATGTGATACATCCCTATTTGACATCATACAGACTTTGCTATGCCACAGTAGACATCAAAGTTGTGAACCTGTCCGAATGAGGAAAGCTAGTGATATTTAACAAGTAAGAAGAGACCTTTTCCCTCAATCTTGCGATGCCGAATCAGACACAATATTTCTCAGGCCTTTCAGTCTTAGATTATAAAAGTTGAACAACAATGTCCAAGCTTTTCAAAGCAATGAGACCAATGCCTTATTTCGGGAATTTGCAAACATGTTCAAATTAGCTGAGCTAATGAAGTTAAACAAACATGAAGGGACTCGAACCCTCAATCTTCTGATACGAAGTCAGACGCCTTATCCATTAGGCAACGCAGTCTATTCGATACATTCCTATTTGACATCATACAGACTTTGCTATGCCACAGTAGACATCAAAGTTGTGAACCTGTCCGAATGAGGAAAGCTAGTGATTTTTAACAAGTACAAAGATACTCTTTCCTTCAATCTTGTGATGCAGATTCAGACACAATAATTCTCAGGCCTTGCAGTCTTAGATTATTAAAGTTGAACAACAATGTCCAAGCTTTTCAAAGCAACAAGACCAATGCCTTATTTAGGGAAATTGCAAACATGTACGAATTAGCTGAGCTAATGAAATTAAATGACCCTATTTGACATCATACAGACTTTGCTATGCCACAGTAGACATCAAAGTTGTGAACCTGTCCGAATGAGGAAAGCTCGTGATATTTAACAAGTACGAAGAGACCTTTTCCCTCAATCTTGCGATGCCGAATCAGACACAATATTTCTCAGTCCTTTCAGTCTTAGATTATAAAAGTTGAACAACAGTGTCCAAGCTTTTCAAAGCAATGAGACCAATGCCTTATTTCGGGAATTTGCAAACATGTTCAAATTAGCTGAGCTAATGAAATTAAACGAACACGAAGGGACTTGAACCCTCAATCTTCTGATTCGAAGTCAGACGCCTTATCCATTAGGCCACGCAGTCTATGTGATACATTCCTATTTGACATCATACAGACTTTGCTATGCCACAGTAGACATCAAAGTTGTGAACCTGTCCGAATGAGGAAAGCTAGTGATTTTTAACAAGTACAAAGATACTCTTTCCTTCAATCTTGTGATGCAGATTCAGACACAATAATTCTCAGGCCTTGCAGTCTTAGATTATTAAAGTTGAACAACAATGTCCAAGCTTTTCAAAGCAACAAGACCAATGCCTTATTTAGGGAAATTGCAAACATGTACGAATTAGCTGAGCTAATGAAATTAAATGACCCTATTTGACATCATACAGACTTTGCTATGCAACAGTAGACATCAAAGTTGTGAACCTGTCCGAATGAGGAAAGCTAGTGATTTTTAACAAGTACAAAGATACTCTTTCCTTCAATCTTGTGATGCAGATTCAGACACAATAATTCTCAGGCCTTTCAGTCTTAGATTATAAGAGTTGAACAACAATGTCCAAGCTTTTCAAAGCAATGAGACCAATGCTTTATTTCGGGAATTTGCAAACATGTTCAAATTAGCTGAGCTAATGAAATTAAACGACCACGAAGGGACTCGAACCCTCAATCTTCTGATACGAAGTCAGACACCTTATCCATTAGGCCACGCAGTCCATGTGATACATTCCTATTTGACATCATACAGACTTTGCTATGCCACAGTAGACATCAAAGTTGTGAACCTGTCCGAATGAGGAAAGCTAGTGATATTTAACAAGTAAGAAGAGACCTTTTCCCTCAATCTTGCGATGCCGAATCAGACACAATATTTCTCAGGCCTTTCAGTCTTAGATTATAAAAGTTGAACAACAGTGTCCAAGCTTTTCAAAGCAATGAGACCAATGCCTTATTTCTGGAATTTGCAAACATGTTCAAATTAGCTGAGCTAATGAAATTAAACGACCAAGAAGGGACTCGAACACTCAATCTTCTGATTCGAAGTCAGACGCCTTATCCATTAGGCCACGCAGTCTATGTGATACAGCCCTATTTGACATCATACAGACTTTGCTATGCCACAGTACACATCAAAGTTGTGAACCTGTCCGAATGAGGAAAGCTAGTGATATTTAACAAGTAAGAAGAGACCTTTTCCCTCAATCTTGCGATGCCGAATCAGACACAATATTTCTCAGTCCTTTCAGTCTTAGATTATAAAAGTTGAACAACAGTGTCCAAGCTTTTCAAAGCAACAAGACCAATGCCTTATTTAGGGAAATTGCAAACATGTACGAATTAGCTGAGCTAATGAAATTAAATGACCCTATTTGACATCATACAGACTTTGCTATGCAACAGTAGACATCAAAGTTGTGAACCTGTCCGAATGAGGAAAGCTCGTGATATTTAACAAGTAAGAAGAGACCTTTTCCCTCAATCTTGCGATGCCGAATCAGACACAATATTTCTCAGGCCTTTCAGTCTTAGATTATAAAAGTTGAACAACAGTGTCCAAGCTTTTCAAAGCAATGAGAACAATGCCTTATTTTGGGAAGTTGCAAAAATGTTCAAATTAGCTGAGCTAATGAAATTAAACAACCACGAAGGGACTCGAACCCTCAATGTTATTATTCGAAGTCAGACGCCTTATCCATTAGGCCACGCAGTCTATGTGATACATCCCTATTTGACATCATACAGACTTTGCTATGCCACAGTAGACATCAAAGTTGTGAACCTGTCCGAATGAGGAAAGCTCGTGATATTTAACAAGTAAGAAGAGACCTTTTCCCTCAATCTTGCGATGCCGAATCAGACACAATATTTCTCAGGCCTTTCAGTCTTAGATTATAAAAGTTGAACAACAGTGTCCAAGCTTTTCAAAGCAATGAGACCAATGCCTTATTTCGGGAATTTGCAAACATGTTCAAATTAGCTGAGCTAATGAAATTAAAAGACCACGAAGGGACACGAACCCTCAATCTTCTGATTCGAAGTCAGACGCCTTATCCATTAGGCCACGCAGTGTATGTGATACATCCCTATTTGACATCATACAGACTTTGCTATGCCACAGTAGACATCAAAGTTGTGAACCTGTCCGAATGAGGAAAGCTAGTGATATTTAACAAGTAAGAAGAGACCTTTTCCCTCAATCTTGCGATGCCGAATCAGACAAAATATTTCTCAGGCCTTTCAGTCTTAGATTATAAAAGTTGAAGAACAGTGTCCAAGCTTTTCAAAGCAATGAGACCAATGCCTTATTTCGGGAATTTGCAAACATGTTCAAATTAGCTGAGCTAATGAAATTAAACGACCACGAAGGGACTCGAACCCTCAATGTTATTATTCGAAGTCAGACGTCTTATCCATTAGGCCACGCAGTCTATGTGATACATCCCTATTTGACATCATACAGACTTTGCTATGCCACAGTAGACATCAAAGTTGTGAACCTGTCCGAATGAGGAAAGCTCGTGATATTTAACAAGTAAGAAGAGACCTTTTCCCTCAATCTTGCGATGCCGAATCAGACACAATATTTCTCAGGCCTTGCAGTCTTAGATTATTAAAGTTGAACAACAATGTCCAAGCTTTTCAAAGCAACAAGACCAATGCCTTATTTAGGGAAATTGCAAACATGTACGAATTAGCTGAGCTAATGAAATTAAATGACCCTATTTGACATCATACAGACTTTGCTATGCCACAGTAGACATCAAAGTTGTGAACCTGTCCGAATGAGGAAAGCTCGTGATATTTAACAAGTACGAAGAGACCTTTTCCCTCAATCTTGCGATGCCGAATCAGACACAATATTTCTCAGTCCTTTCAGTCTTAGATTATAAAAGTTGAACAACAGTGTCCAAGCTTTTCAAAGCAATGAGAACAATGCCTTACTTTGGGAATTTGCAAACATGTTCAAATTAGCTGAGCTAATGAAATTAAACAACCACGAAGGGACTCGAACCCTCAATGTTATTATTCGAAGTCAGACGCCTTATCCATTAGGCCACGCAGTCTATGTGATACATCCCTATTTGACATCATACAGACTTTGCTATGCCACAGTAGACATCAAAGTTGTGAACCTGTCCGAATGAGGAAAGCTAGTGATATTTAACAAGTAAGAAGAGACCTTTTCCCTCAATCTTGCGATGCCGAATCAGACACAATATTTCTCAGGCCTTTCAGTCTTAGATTATAAAAGTTGAACAACAGTGTCCAAGCTTTTCAAAGCAATGAGACCAATGCCTTATTTCGGGAATTTGCAAACATGTTCAAATTAGCTGAGCTAATAAAATTAAACGAACACGAAGGGACTCGAACCCTCAATCTTCTGATTCGAAGTCAGACGCCTTATCCATTAGGCCACGGAGTCTATGTGATACATTCCTATTTGACATCATACAGACTTTGCTATGCCACAGTAGACATCAAAGTTGTGAACCTGTCCGAATGAGGAAAGCTAGTGATATTTAACAAGTAAGAAGAGACCTTTTCCCTCAATCTTGCGATGCCCAATCAGACACAATATTTCTCAGGCCTTTCAGTCTTAGATTATAAAAGTTGCACAACAGTGTCCAAGCTTTTCAAAGCAATGAGACCAATGCCTTATTTCGGGAATTTGCAAACATGTTCAAATTAGCTGATCTAATGAAATTAAATGACCCTATTTGACATCATACAGACTTTGCTATGCCACAGTAGACATCAAAGTTGTGAACCTGTCCGAATGAGGAAAGCTCGTGATATTTAACAAGTAAGAAGAGACCTTTTCCCTCAATCTTGCGATGCCGAATCAGACACAATATTTCTCAGGCCTTTCAGTCTTAGATTATAAAAGTTGCACAACAGTGTCCAAGCTTTTCAAAGCAACAAGACCAATGCCTTATTTAGGGAAATTGCAAACATGTACGAATTAGCTGAGCTAATGAAATTAAATGACCCTATTTGACATCATACAGACTTTGCTATGCAACAGTAGACATCAAAGTTGTGAACCTGTCCGAATGAGGAAAGCTCGTGATATTTAACAAGTAAGAAGAGACCTTTTCCCTCAATCTTGCGATGCCGAATCAGACACAATATTTCTCAGGCCTTTCAGTCTTAGATTATAAAAGTTGAACAACAATGTCCAAGCTTTTCAAAGCAATGAGACCAATGCCTTATTTTGGGAATTTGCAAACATGTTCAAATTAGCTGAGCTAATGAAATTAAACGACCACGAAGGGACTCGAAACCTCAATCTTCTGATTCGAAGTAAGACGCCTTATCCATTAGGCCACGCAGTCTATGTGATAAATCCCTATTTGACATCATACAGACTTTGCTATGCCACAGTAGACATCAAAGTTGTGAACCTGTCCGAATGAGGAAAGCTCGTGATATTTAACAAGTAATAAGAGACCTTTTCCCTCAATCTTGCGATGCCGAATCAGACACAATATTTCTCAGTCCTTTCAGTCTTAGATTATAAAAGTTGAACAACAGTGTCCAAGCATTTCAAAGCAATGAGAACAATGCCTTATTTTGGGAATTTGCAAAAATGTTCAAATTAGCTGAGCTAATGAAATTAAACAACCACGAAGGGACTCGAACCCTCAATGTTATTATTCGAAATCAGACGCCTTATCCATTAGGCCACGCAGTCTATGTGATACATCCCTATTTGACATCATACAGACTTTGCTATGCCACAGTAGACATCAAAGTTGTGAACCTGTCCGAATGAGGAAAGCTCGTGATATTTAACAAGTAAGAAGAGACCTTTTCCCTCAATCTTGCGATGCCGAATCAGACACAATATTTCTCAGGCCTTTCAGTCTTAGATTATAAAAGTTGAACAACAGTGTCCAAGCTTTTCAAAGCAATGAGACCAATGCCTTATTTCGGGAATTTGCAAACATGTTCAAATTAGCTGAGCTAATGAAATTAAAAGACCACGAAGGGACTCGAACCCTCAATCTTCTGATTCAAAGTCAGACGCCTTATCCATTAGGCCACGCAGTGTATGTGATACATCCCTATTTGACATCATACAGACTTTGCTATGCCACAGTAGACATCAAAGTTGTGAACCTGTCCGAATGAGGAAAGCTAGTGATATTTAACAAGTAAGAAGAGACCTTTTCCCTCAATCTTGCGATGCCGAATCAGACAAAATATTTCTCAGGCCTTTCAGTCTTAGATTATAAAAGTTGAACAACAGTGTCCAAGCTTTTCAAAGCAATGAGACCAATGCCTTATTTCGGGAATTTGCAAACATGTTCAAATTAGCTGAGCTAATGAAATTAAACGACCACGAAGGGACTCGAACCCTCAATCTTCTGATTCGAAGTCAGACGCCTTATCCATTAGGCCACGCAGTCTATGTGATACATTCCTATTTGACATCATACAGACTTTGCTATGCCACAGTAGACATCAAAGTTGTGAACCTGTCCGAATGAGGAAAGCTAGTGATTTTTAACAAGTACAAAGATACTCTTTCCTTCAATCTTGTGATGCAGATTCAGACACAATAATTCTCAGGCCTTGCAGTCTTAGATTATTAAAGTTGAACAACAATGTCCAAGCTTTTCAAAGCAACAAGACCAATGCCTTATTTAGGGAAATTGCAAACATGTACGAATTAGCTGAGCTAATGAAATTAAATGACCCTATTTGACATCATACAGACTTTGCTATGCAACAGTAGACATCAAAGTTGTGAACCTGTCCGAATGAGGAAAGCTCGTGATATTTAACAAGTAAGAAGAGACCTTTTCCCTCAATCTTGCGATGCCGAATCAGACACAATATTTCTCAGGCCTTTCAGTCTTAGATTATAAAAGTTGAACAACAATGTCCAAGCTTTTCAAAGCAATGAGACCAATGCCTTATTTCGGGAATTTGCAAACATGTTCAAATTAGCTGAGCTAATGAAATAAAACAACTACGACGGGACTCGGACCCTCAATCTTCTGATACGAAGTCAGATGCCTTATCCATTAGGCCACGCAGTCTATGTGATACATCCCTATTTGACATCATACAGACTTTGCTATGCCACAGTAGACATCAAATTTGTGAACCTGTCCGAATGAGGAAAGCTAGTGATATTTAACAAGTAAGAAGAGAACTTTTCCCTCAATCTTGCGATGCCGAATCAGACACAATATTTCTCAGGCCTTTCAGTCTTAGATTATAAAAGTTGAACAACAGTGTCCAAGCTTTTCAAAGCAATGAGACCAATGCCTTATTTCGGGAATTTGCAAACATGTTCAAATTAGCTGAGCTAATGAAATTAAACGACCACGAAGGGACTCGAACCCTCAATCTTCTGATTCGAAGTCAGACGCCTTATCCATTAGGCCACGCAGTCTATGTGATACATCCCTATTTGACATCATACAGACTTTGCTATGCCACAGTAGACATCAAAGTTGTGAACCTGTCCGAATGAGGAAAGCTCGTGATATTTAACAAGTAAGAAGAGACCTTTTCCCTCAATCTTGCGATGCCGAATCAGACACAATATTTCTCAGTCCTTTCAGTCTTAGATTATAAAAGTTGAACAACAGTGTCCAAGCTTTTCAAAGCAACAAAACCAATGCCTTATTTAGGGAAATTGCAAACATGTACGAATTAGCTGAGCTAATGAAATTAAATGACCCTATTTGACATCATACAGACTTTGCTATGCAACAGTAGACATCAAAGTTGTGAACCTGTCCGAATGAGGAAAGCTCGTGATATTTAACAAGTAAGAAGAGACCTTTTCCCTCAATCTTGCGATGCCGAATCAGACACAATATTTCTCAGGCCTTTCAGTCTTAGATTATAAAAGTTGAACAACAATGTCCAAGCTTTTCAAAGCAATGAGACCAATGCCTTATTTCGGGAATTTGCAAACATGTTCAAATTAGCTGAGCTAATGAAATAAAACGACTACGACGGGACTCGAACCCTCAATCTTCTGATACGAAGTCAGATGCCTTATCCATTAGGCCACGCAGTCTATGTGATACATCCCTATTTGACATCATACAGACTTTGCTATGCCACAGTAGACATCAAAGTTGTGAACCTGTCCGAATGAGGAAAGCTAGTGATATTTAACAAGTAAGAAGAGACCTTTTCCCTCAATCTTGCGATGCCGAATCAGACACAATATTTCTCAGGCCTTTCAGTCTTAGATTATAAAAGTTGAACAACAGTGTCCAAGCTTTTCAAAGCAATGAGACCAATGCCTTATTTCGGGAATTTGCAAACATGTTCAAATTAGCTGAGCTAATGAAATTAAACGACCACGAAGGGACTCGAACCCTCAATCTTCTGATTCGAAGTCAGACGCCTTATCCATTAGGCCACGCAGTCTATGTGATACATCCCTATTTGACATCATACAGACTTTGCTATGCCACAGTAGACATCAAAGTTGTGAACCTGTCCGAATGAGGAAAGCTCGTGATATTTAACAAGTAAGAAGAGACCTTTTCCCTCAATCTTGCGATGCCGAATCAGACACAATATTTCTCAGTCCTTTCAGTCTTAGATTATAAAAGTTGAACAACAGTGTCCAAGCTTTTCAAAGCAACAAAACCAATGCCTTATTTAGGGAAATTGCAAACATGTACGAATTAGCTGAGCTAATGAAATTAAATGACCCTATTTGACATCATACAGACTTTGCTATGCAACAGTAGACATCAAAGTTGTGAACCTGTCCGAATGAGGAAAGCTCATGATATTTAAACAAGTAAGATGAGACCTTTTCCCTCAATCTTGCGATGCCGAATCAGACACAATATTTCTCAGGCCTTTCAGTCTTAGATTATAAAAGTTGAACAACAATGTCCAAGCTTTTCAAAGCAATGAGACCAATGCCTTATTTCGGGAATTTGCAAACATGTTCAAATTAGCTGAGCTAATGAAGTTAAACAAACATGAAGGGACTCGAAACCTCAATCTTCTGATACGAAGTCAGACGCCTTATCCATTAGGCAACGCAGTCTATGTGATACATTCCTATTTGACATCATACAGACTTTGCTATGCCACAGTAGACATCAAAGTTGTGAACCTGTCCGAATGAGGAAAGCTAGTGATTTTTAACAAGTACAAAGATACTCTTTCCTTCAATCTTGTGATGCAGATTCAGACACAATAATTCTCAGGCCTTGCAGTCTTAGATTATTAAAGTTGAACAACAATGTCCAAGCTTTTCAAAGCAACAAGACCAATGCCTTATTTAGGGAAATTGCAAACATGTACGAATTAGCTGAGCTAATGAAATTAAATGACCCTATTTGACATCATACAGACTTTGCTATGCCACAGTAGACATCAAAGTTGTGAACCTGTCCGAATGAGGAAAGCTCGTGATATTTAACAAGTACGAAGAGACCTTTTCCCTCAATCTTGCGATGCCGAATCAGACACAATATTTCTCAGTCCTTTCAGTCTTAGATTATAAAAGTTGAACAACAGTGTCCAAGCTTTTCAAAGCAATGAGAACAATGCCTTATTTTGGGAATTTGCAAACATGTTCAAATTAGCTGAGCTAATGAAATTAAACAACCACGAAGGGACTCGAACCCTCAATGTTATTATTCGAAGTCAGACGCCTTATCCATTAGGCCACGCAGTCTATGTGATACATCCCTATTTGACATCATACAGACTTTGCTATGCCACAGTAGACATCAAAGTTGTGAACCTGTCCGAATGAGGAAAGCTAGTGATATTTAACAAGTAAGAAGAGACCTTTTCCCTCAATCTTGCGATGCCGAATCAGACACAATATTTCTCAGGCCTTTCAGTCTTAGATTATAAAAGTTGAACAACAGTGTCCAAGCTTTTCAAAGCAATGAGACCAATGCTTTATTTCGGGAATTTGCAAACATGTTCAAATTAGCTGAGCTAATGAAATTAAACGACCACGAAGGGACTCGAACCCTCAATCTTCTGATTCAAAGTCAGACGCCTTATCCATTAGGCCACGCAGTCTATGTGATACATTCCTATTTGACATCATACAGACTTTGCTATGCCACAGTAGACATCAAAGTTGTGAACCTGTCCGAATGAGGAAAGCTCGTGATATTTAACAAGTAAGAAGAGACCTTTTCCCTCAATCTTGCGATGCCGAATCAGACACAATATTTCTCAGTCCTTTCAGTCTTAGATTATAAAAGTTGAACAACAGTGTCCAAGCTTTTCAAAGCAACAAAACCAATGCCTTATTTAGGGAAATTGCAAACATGTACGAATTAGCTGAGCTAATGAAATTAAATGACCCTATTTGACATCATACAGACTTTGCTATGCAACAGTAGACATCAAAGTTGTGAACCTGTCCGAATGAGGAAAGCTCGTGATATTTAACAAGTAAGAAGAGACCTTTTCCCTCAATCTTGCGATGCCGAATCAGACACAATATTTCTCAGGCCTTTCAGTCTTAGATTATAAAAGTTGAACAACAATGTCCAAGCTTTTCAAAGCAATGAGACCAATGCCTTATTTCGGGAATTTGCAAACATGTTCAAATTAGCTGAGCTAATGAAATAAAACGACTACGACGGGACTCGAACCCTCAATCTTCTGATACGAAGTCAGATGCCTTATCCATTAGGCCACGCAGTCTATGTGATACATCCCTATTTGACATCATACAGACTTTGCTATGCCACAGTAGACATCAAAGTTGTGAACCTGTCCGAATGAGGAAAGCTAGTGATATTTAACAAGTAAGAAGAGACCTTTTCCCTCAATCTTGCGATGCCGAATCAGACACAATATTTCTCAGGCCTTTCAGTCTTAGATTATAAAAGTTGAACAACAGTGTCCAAGCTTTTCAAAGCAATGAGACCAATGCCTTATTTCGGGAATTTGCAAACATGTTCAAATTAGCTGAGCTAATGAAATTAAACGACCACGAAGGGACTCGAACCCTCAATCTTCTGATTCGAAGTCAGACGCCTTATCCATTAGGCCACGCAGTCTATGTGATACATCCCTATTTGACATCATACAGACTTTGCTATGCCACAGTAGACATCAAAGTTGTGAACCTGTCCGAATGAGGAAAGCTCGTGATATTTAACAAGTAAGAAGAGACCTTTTCCCTCAATCTTGCGATGCCGAATCAGACACAATATTTCTCAGTCCTTTCAGTCTTAGATTATAAAAGTTGAACAACAGTGTCCAAGCTTTTCAAAGCAACAAAACCAATGCCTTATTTAGGGAAATTGCAAACATGTACGAATTAGCTGAGCTAATGAAATTAAATGACCCTATTTGACATCATACAGACTTTGCTATGCAACAGTAGACATCAAAGTTGTGAACCTGTCCGAATGAGGAAAGCTCATGATATTTAACAAGTAAGATGAGACCTTTTCCCTCAATCTTGCGATGCCGAATCAGACACAATATTTCTCAGGCCTTTCAGTCTTAGATTATAAAAGTTGAACAACAATGTCCAAGCTTTTCAAAGCAATTAGACCAATGCCTTATTTCGGGAATTTGCAAACATGTTCAAATTAGCTGAGCTAATGAAGTTAAACAAACATGAAGGGACTTGAAACCTCAATCTTCTGATAAGAAGTCAGACACCTTATCCATTAGGCAACGCAGTCTATGTGATACATTCCTATTTGACATCATACAGACTTTGCTATGCCACAGTAGACATCAAAGTTGTGAACCTGTCCGAATGAGGAAAGCTCGTGATATTTAACAAGTAATAAGAGACCTTTTCCCTCAATCTTGCGATGCCGAATCAGACACAATATTTCTCAGTCCTTTCAGTCTTAGATTATAAAAGTTGAACAACAGTGTCCAAGCATTTCAAAGCAATGAGAACAATGCCTTATTTTGGGAATTTGCAAAAATGTTCAAATTAGCTGAGCTAATGAAATTAAACAACCACGAAGGGACTCGAACCCTCAATGTTATTATTCGAAATCAGACGCCTTATCCATTAGGCCACGCAGTCTATGTGATACATCCCTATTTGACATCATACAGACTTTGCTATGCCACAGTAGACATCAAAGTTGTGAACCTGTCCGAATGAGGAAAGCTCGTGATATTTAACAAGTAAGAAGAGACCTTTTCCCTCAATCTTGCGATGCCGAATCAGACACAATATTTCTCAGGCCTTTCAGTCTTAGATTATAAAAGTTGAACAACAGTGTCCAAGCTTTTCAAAGCAATGAGACCAATGCCTTATTTCGGGAATTTGCAAACATGTTCAAATTAGCTGAGCTAATGAAATTAAAAGACCACGAAGGGACTCGAACCCTCAATCTTCTGATTCAAAGTCAGACGCCTTATCCATTAGGCCACGCAGTGTATGTGATACATCCCTATTTGACATCATACAGACTTTGCTATGCCACAGTAGACATCAAAGTTGTGAACCTGTCCGAATGAGGAAAGCTAGTGATATTTAACAAGTAAGAAGAGACCTTTTCCCTCAATCTTGCGATGCCGAATCAGACAAAATATTTCTCAGGCCTTTCAGTCTTAGATTATAAAAGTTGAACAACAGTGTCCAAGCTTTTCAAAGCAATGAGACCAATGCCTTATTTCGGGAATTTGCAAACATGTTCAAATTAGCTGAGCTAATGAAATTAAACGACCACGAAGGGACTCGAACCCTCAATCTTCTGATTCGAAGTCAGACGCCTTATCCATTAGGCCACGCAGTCTATGTGATACATTCCTATTTGACATCATACAGACTTTGCTATGCCACAGTAGACATCAAAGTTGTGAACCTGTCCGAATGAGGAAAGCTAGTGATTTTTAACAAGTACAAAGATACTCTTTCCTTCAATCTTGTGATGCAGATTCAGACACAATAATTCTCAGGCCTTGCAGTCTTAGATTATTAAAGTTGAACAACAATGTCCAAGCTTTTCAAAGCAACAAGACCAATGCCTTATTTAGGGAAATTGCAAACATGTACGAATTAGCTGAGCTAATGAAATTAAATGACCCTATTTGACATCATACAGACTTTGCTATGCAACAGTAGACATCAAAGTTGTGAACCTGTCCGAATGAGGAAAGCTCGTGATATTTAACAAGTAAGAAGAGACCTTTTCCCTCAATCTTGCGATGCCGAATCAGACACAATATTTCTCAGGCCTTTCAGTCTTAGATTATAAAAGTTGAACAACAATGTCCAAGCTTTTCAAAGCAATGAGACCAATGCCTTATTTCGGGAATTTGCAAACATGTTCAAATTAGCTGAGCTAATGAAATAAAACAACTACGACGGGACTCGGACCCTCAATCTTCTGATACGAAGTCAGATGCCTTATCCATTAGGCCACGCAGTCTATGTGATACATCCCTATTTGACATCATACAGACTTTGCTATGCCACAGTAGACATCAAATTTGTGAACCTGTCCGAATGAGGAAAGCTAGTGATATTTAACAAGTAAGAAGAGAACTTTTCCCTCAATCTTGCGATGCCGAATCAGACACAATATTTCTCAGGCCTTTCAGTCTTAGATTATAAAAGTTGAACAACAGTGTCCAAGCTTTTCAAAGCAATGAGACCAATGCCTTATTTCGGGAATTTGCAAACATGTTCAAATTAGCTGAGCTAATGAAATTAAACGACCACGAAGGGACTCGAACCCTCAATCTTCTGATTCGAAGTCAGACGCCTTATCCATTAGGCCACGCAGTCTATGTGATACATCCCTATTTGACATCATACAGACTTTGCTATGCCACAGTAGACATCAAAGTTGTGAACCTGTCCGAATGAGGAAAGCTCGTGATATTTAACAAGTAAGAAGAGACCTTTTCCCTCAATCTTGCGATGCCGAATCAGACACAATATTTCTCAGTCCTTTCAGTCTTAGATTATAAAAGTTGAACAACAGTGTCCAAGCTTTTCAAAGCAACAAAACCAATGCCTTATTTAGGGAAATTGCAAACATGTACGAATTAGCTGAGCTAATGAAATTAAATGACCCTATTTGACATCATACAGACTTTGCTATGCAACAGTAGACATCAAAGTTGTGAACCTGTCCGAATGAGGAAAGCTCGTGATATTTAACAAGTAAGAAGAGACCTTTTCCCTCAATCTTGCGATGCCGAATCAGACACAATATTTCTCAGGCCTTTCAGTCTTAGATTATAAAAGTTGAACAACAATGTCCAAGCTTTTCAAAGCAATGAGACCAATGCCTTATTTCGGGAATTTGCAAACATGTTCAAATTAGCTGAGCTAATGAAATAAAACGACTACGACGGGACTCGAACCCTCAATCTTCTGATACGAAGTCAGATGCCTTATCCATTAGGCCACGCAGTCTATGTGATACATCCCTATTTGACATCATACAGACTTTGCTATGCCACAGTAGACATCAAAGTTGTGAACCTGTCCGAATGAGGAAAGCTAGTGATATTTAACAAGTAAGAAGAGACCTTTTCCCTCAATCTTGCGATGCCGAATCAGACACAATATTTCTCAGGCCTTTCAGTCTTAGATTATAAAAGTTGAACAACAGTGTCCAAGCTTTTCAAAGCAATGAGACCAATGCCTTATTTCGGGAATTTGCAAACATGTTCAAATTAGCTGAGCTAATGAAATTAAACGACCACGAAGGGACTCGAACCCTCAATCTTCTGATTCGAAGTCAGACGCCTTATCCATTAGGCCACGCAGTCTATGTGATACATCCCTATTTGACATCATACAGACTTTGCTATGCCACAGTAGACATCAAAGTTGTGAACCTGTCCGAATGAGGAAAGCTCGTGATATTTAACAAGTAAGAAGAGACCTTTTCCCTCAATCTTGCGATGCCGAATCAGACACAATATTTCTCAGTCCTTTCAGTCTTAGATTATAAAAGTTGAACAACAGTGTCCAAGCTTTTCAAAGCAACAAAACCAATGCCTTATTTAGGGAAATTGCAAACATGTACGAATTAGCTGAGCTAATGAAATTAAATGACCCTATTTGACATCATACAGACTTTGCTATGCAACAGTAGACATCAAAGTTGTGAACCTGTCCGAATGAGGAAAGCTCATGATATTTAAACAAGTAAGATGAGACCTTTTCCCTCAATCTTGCGATGCCGAATCAGACACAATATTTCTCAGGCCTTTCAGTCTTAGATTATAAAAGTTGAACAACAATGTCCAAGCTTTTCAAAGCAATGAGACCAATGCCTTATTTCGGGAATTTGCAAACATGTTCAAATTAGCTGAGCTAATGAAGTTAAACAAACATGAAGGGACTCGAAACCTCAATCTTCTGATACGAAGTCAGACGCCTTATCCATTAGGCAACGCAGTCTATGTGATACATTCCTATTTGACATCATACAGACTTTGCTATGCCACAGTAGACATCAAAGTTGTGAACCTGTCCGAATGAGGAAAGCTAGTGATTTTTAACAAGTACAAAGATACTCTTTCCTTCAATCTTGTGATGCAGATTCAGACACAATAATTCTCAGGCCTTGCAGTCTTAGATTATTAAAGTTGAACAACAATGTCCAAGCTTTTCAAAGCAACAAGACCAATGCCTTATTTAGGGAAATTGCAAACATGTACGAATTAGCTGAGCTAATGAAATTAAATGACCCTATTTGACATCATACAGACTTTGCTATGCCACAGTAGACATCAAAGTTGTGAACCTGTCCGAATGAGGAAAGCTCGTGATATTTAACAAGTACGAAGAGACCTTTTCCCTCAATCTTGCGATGCCGAATCAGACACAATATTTCTCAGTCCTTTCAGTCTTAGATTATAAAAGTTGAACAACAGTGTCCAAGCTTTTCAAAGCAATGAGAACAATGCCTTATTTTGGGAATTTGCAAACATGTTCAAATTAGCTGAGCTAATGAAATTAAACAACCACGAAGGGACTCGAACCCTCAATGTTATTATTCGAAGTCAGACGCCTTATCCATTAGGCCACGCAGTCTATGTGATACATCCCTATTTGACATCATACAGACTTTGCTATGCCACAGTAGACATCAAAGTTGTGAACCTGTCCGAATGAGGAAAGCTAGTGATATTTAACAAGTAAGAAGAGACCTTTTCCCTCAATCTTGCGATGCCGAATCAGACACAATATTTCTCAGGCCTTTCAGTCTTAGATTATAAAAGTTGAACAACAGTGTCCAAGCTTTTCAAAGCAATGAGACCAATGCCTTATTTCGGGAATTTGCAAACATGTTCAAATTAGCTGAGCTAATGAAATTAAACGACCACGAAGGGACTCGAACCCTCAATCTTCTGATTCAAAGTCAGACGCCTTATCCATTAGGCCACGCAGTCTATGTGATACATTCCTATTTGACATCATACAGACTTTGCTATGCCACAGTAGACATCAAAGTTGTGAACCTGTCCGAATGAGGAAAGCTCGTGATATTTAACAAGTAAGAAGAGACCTTTTCCCTCAATCTTGCGATGCCGAATCAGACACAATATTTCTCAGTCCTTTCAGTCTTAGATTATAAAAGTTGAACAACAGTGTCCAAGCTTTTCAAAGCAACAAAACCAATGCCTTATTTAGGGAAATTGCAAACATGTACGAATTAGCTGAGCTAATGAAATTAAATGACCCTATTTGACATCATACAGACTTTGCTATGCAACAGTAGACATCAAAGTTGTGAACCTGTCCGAATGAGGAAAGCTCGTGATATTTAACAAGTAAGAAGAGACCTTTTCCCTCAATCTTGCGATGCCGAATCAGACACAATATTTCTCAGGCCTTTCAGTCTTAGATTATAAAAGTTGAACAACAATGTCCAAGCTTTTCAAAGCAATGAGACCAATGCCTTATTTCGGGAATTTGCAAACATGTTCAAATTAGCTGAGCTAATGAAATAAAACGACTACGACGGGACTCGAACCCTCAATCTTCTGATACGAAGTCAGATGCCTTATCCATTAGGCCACGCAGTCTATGTGATACATCCCTATTTGACATCATACAGACTTTGCTATGCCACAGTAGACATCAAAGTTGTGAACCTGTCCGAATGAGGAAAGCTAGTGATATTTAACAAGTAAGAAGAGACCTTTTCCCTCAATCTTGCGATGCCGAATCAGACACAATATTTCTCAGGCCTTTCAGTCTTAGATTATAAAAGTTGAACAACAGTGTCCAAGCTTTTCAAAGCAATGAGACCAATGCCTTATTTCGGGAATTTGCAAACATGTTCAAATTAGCTGAGCTAATGAAATTAAACGACCACGAAGGGACTCGAACCCTCAATCTTCTGATTCGAAGTCAGACGCCTTATCCATTAGGCCACGCAGTCTATGTGATACATCCCTATTTGACATCATACAGACTTTGCTATGCCACAGTAGACATCAAAGTTGTGAACCTGTCCGAATGAGGAAAGCTCGTGATATTTAACAAGTAAGAAGAGACCTTTTCCCTCAATCTTGCGATGCCGAATCAGACACAATATTTCTCAGTCCTTTCAGTCTTAGATTATAAAAGTTGAACAACAGTGTCCAAGCTTTTCAAAGCAACAAAACCAATGCCTTATTTAGGGAAATTGCAAACATGTACGAATTAGCTGAGCTAATGAAATTAAATGACCCTATTTGACATCATACAGACTTTGCTATGCAACAGTAGACATCAAAGTTGTGAACCTGTCCGAATGAGGAAAGCTCATGATATTTAACAAGTAAGATGAGACCTTTTCCCTCAATCTTGCGATGCCGAATCAGACACAATATTTCTCAGGCCTTTCAGTCTTAGATTATAAAAGTTGAACAACAATGTCCAAGCTTTTCAAAGCAATTAGACCAATGCCTTATTTCGGGAATTTGCAAACATGTTCAAATTAGCTGAGCTAATGAAGTTAAACAAACATGAAGGGACTTGAAACCTCAATCTTCTGATAAGAAGTCAGACACCTTATCCATTAGGCAACGCAGTCTATGTGATACATTCCTATTTGACATCATACAGACTTTGCTATGCCACAGTAGACATCAAAGTTGTGAACCTGTCCGAATGAGGAAAGCTAGTGATTTTTAACAAGTACAAAGATACTCTTTCCTTCAATCTTGTGATGCATATTCAGACACAATAATTCTCAGGCCTTGCAGTCTTAGATTATTAAAGTTGAACAACAATGTCCAAGCTTTTCAAAGCAACAAGACCAATGCCTTATTTAGGGAAATTGCAAACATGTACGAATTAGCTGAGCTAATGAAATTAAATGACCCTATTTGACATCATACAGACTTTGCTATGCCACAGTAGACATCAAAGTTGTGAACCTGTCCGAATGAGGAAAGCTCGTGATATTTAACAAGTACGAAGAGACCTTTTCCCTCAATCTTGCGATGCCGAATCAGACACAATATTTCTCAGTCCTTTCAGTCTTAGATTATAAAAGTTGAACAACAGTGTCCAAGCTTTTCAAAGCAATGAGAACAATGCCTTATTTTGGGAATTTGCAAACATGTTCAAATTAGCTGAGCTAATGAAATTAAACAACCATGAAGGGACTCGAACCCTCAATGTTATTATTCGAAGTCAGACGCCTTATCCATTAGGCCACGCAGTCTATGTGATACATCCCTATTTGACATCATACAGACTTTGCTATGCCACAGTAGACATCAAAGTTGTGAACCTGTCCGAATGAGGAAAGCTAGTGATATTTAACAAGTAAGAAGAGACCTTTTCCCTCAATCTTGCGATGCCGAATCAGACACAATATTTCTCAGGCCTTTCAGTCTTAGATTATAAAAGTTGAACAACAGTGTCCAAGCTTTTCAAAGCAATGAGACCAATGCCTTATTTCGGGAATTTGCAAACATGTTCAAATTAGCTGAGCTAATGAAATTAAACGACCACGAAGGGACTCGAACCCTCAATCTTCTGATTCAAAGTCAGACGCCTTATCCATTAGGCCACGCAGTCTATGTGATACATTCCTATTTGACATCATACAGACTTTGCTATGCCACAGTAGACATCAAAGTTGTGAACCTGTCCGAATGAGGAAAGCTAGTGATTTTTAACAAGTACAAAGATACTCTTTCCTTCAATCTTGTGATGCAGATTCAGACACAATAATTCTCAGGCCTTGCAGTCTTAGATTATTAAAGTTGAACAACAATGTCCAAGCTTTTCAAAGCAACAAGACCAATGCCTTATTTAGGGAAATTGCAAACATGTACGAATTAGCTGAGCTAATGAAATTAAATGACCCTATTTGACATCATACAGACTTTGCTATGCAACAGTAGACATCAAAGTTGTGAACCTGTCCGAATGAGGAAAGCTCGTGATATTTAACAAGTAAGAAGAGACCTTTTCCCTCAATCTTGCGATGCCGAATCAGACACAATATTTCTCAGGCCTTTCAGTCTTAGATTATAAAAGTTGAACAACAATGTCCAAGCTTTTCAAAGCAATGAGACCAATGCCTTATTTTGGGAATTTGCAAACATGTTCAAATTAGCTGAGCTAATGAAATTAAACGACCACGAAGGGACTCGAACCCTCAATCTTCTGATTCAAAGTCAGACGCCTTATCCATTAGGCCACGCTGTCTATGTGATACATTCCTATTTGACATCATACAGACTTTGCTATGCCACAGTAGACATCAAAGTTGTGAACCTGTCCGAATGAGGAAAGCTAGTGATTTTTAACAAGTACAAAGATACTCTTTCCTTCAATCTTGTGATGCAGATTCAGACACAATAATTCTCAGGCCTTGCAGTCTTAGATTATTAAAGTTGAACAACAATGTCCAAGCTTTTCAAAGCAACAAGACCAATGCCTTATTTAGGGAAATTGCAAACATGTACGAATTAGCTGAGCTAATGAAATTAAATGACCCTATTTGACATCATACAGACTTTGCTATGCAACAGTAGACATCAAAGTTGTGAACCTGTCCGAATGAGGAAAGCTCGTGATATTTAACAAGTAAGAAGAGACCTTTTCCCTCAATCTTGCGATGCCGAATCAGACACAATATTTCTCAGGCCTTTCAGTCTTAGATTATAAAAGTTGAACAACAATGTCCAAGCTTTTCAAAGCAATGAGACCAATGCCTTATTTTGGGAATTTGCAAACATGTTCAAATTAGCTGAGCTAATGAAATTAAACGACCACGAAGGGACTCGAAACCTCAATCTTCTGATTCAAAGTCAGACGCCTTATCCATTAGGCCACGCAGTCTATGTGATACATTCCTATTTGACATCATACAGACTTTGCTATGCCACAGTAGACATCAAAGTTGTGAACCTGTCCGAATGAGGAAAGCTAGTGATTTTTAACAAGTACAAAGATACTCTTTCCTTCAATCTTGTGATGCAGATTCAGACACAATAATTCTCAGGCCTTGCAGTCTTAGATTATTAAAGTTGAACAACAATGTCCAAGCTTTTCAAAGCAACAAGACCAATGCCTTATTTAGGGAAATTGCAAACATGTACGAATTAGCTGAGCTAATGAAATTAAATGACCCTATTTGACATCATACAGACTTTGCTATGCAACAGTAGACATCAAAGTTGTGAACCTGTCCGAATGAGGAAAGCTCGTGATATTTAACAAGTAAGAAGAGACCTTTTCCCTCAATCTTGCGATGCCGAATCAGACACAATATTTCTCAGGCCTTTCAGTCTTAGATTATAAAAGTTGAACAACAATGTCCAAGCTTTTCAAAGCAATGAGACCAATGCCTTATTTTGGGAATTTGCAAACATGTTCAAATTAGCTGAGCTAATGAAATTAAACGACCACGAAGGGACTCGAAACCTCAATCTTCTGATTCGAAGTAAGACGCCTTATCCATTAGGCCACGCAGTCTATGTGATAAATCCCTATTTGACATCATACAGACTTTGCTATGCCACAGTAGACATCAAAGTTGTGAACCTGTCCGAATGAGGAAAGCTCGTGATATTTAACAAGTAATAAGAGACCTTTTCCCTCAATCTTGCGATGCCGAATCAGACACAATATTTCTCAGTCCTTTCAGTCTTAGATTATAAAAGTTGAACAACAGTGTCCAAGCATTTCAAAGCAATGAGAACAATGCCTTATTTTGGGAATTTGCAAAAATGTTCAAATTAGCTGAGCTAATGAAATTAAACAACCACGAAGGGACTCGAACCCTCAATGTTATTATTCGAAATCAGACGCCTTATCCATTAGGCCACGCAGTCTATGTGATACATCCCTATTTGACATCATACAGACTTTGCTATGCCACAGTAGACATCAAAGTTGTGAACCTGTCCGAATGAGGAAAGCTCGTGATATTTAACAAGTAAGAAGAGACCTTTTCCCTCAATCTTGCGATGCCGAATCAGACACAATATTTCTCAGGCCTTTCAGTCTTAGATTATAAAAGTTGAACAACAGTGTCCAAGCTTTTCAAAGCAATGAGACCAATGCCTTATTTCGGGAATTTGCAAACATGTTCAAATTAGCTGAGCTAATGAAATTAAAAGACCACGAAGGGACTCGAACCCTCAATCTTCTGATTCGAAGTCAGACGCCTTATCCATTAGGCCACGCAGTGTATGTGATACATCCCTATTTGACATCATACAGACTTTGCTATGCCACAGTAGACATCAAAGTTGTGAACCTGTCCGAATGAGGAAAGCTAGTGATATTTAACAAGTAAGAAGAGACCTTTTCCCTCAATCTTGCGATGCCGAATCAGACAAAATATTTCTCAGGCCTTTCAGTCTTAGATTATAAAAGTTGAACAACAATGTCCAAGCTTTTCAAAGCAATGAGACCAATGCCTTATTTCGGGAATTTGCAAACATGTTCAAATTAGCTGAGCTAATGAAGTTAAACAAACATGAAGGGACTCGAAACCTCAATCTTCTGATACGAAGTCAGACGCCTTATCCATTAGGCAACGCAGTCTATGTGATACATTCCTATTTGACATCATACAGACTTTGCTATGCCACAGTAGACATCAAAGTTGTGAACCTGTCCGAATGAGGAAAGCTAGTGATTTTTAACAAGTACAAAGATACTCTTTCCTTCAATCTTGTGATGCATATTCAGACACAATAATTCTCAGGCCTTGCAGTCTTAGATTATTAAAGTTGAACAACAATGTCCAAGCTTTTCAAAGCAACAAGACCAATGCCTTATTTAGGGAAATTGCAAACATGTACGAATTAGCTGAGCTAATGAAATTAAATGACCCTATTTGACATCATACAGACTTTGCTATGCCACAGTAGACATCAAAGTTGTGAACCTGTCCGAATGAGGAAAGCTCGTGATATTTAACAAGTACGAAGAGACCTTTTCCCTCAATCTTGCGATGCCGAATCAGACACAATATTTCTCAGTCCTTTCAGTCTTAGATTATAAAAGTTGAACAACAGTGTCCAAGCTTTTCAAAGCAATGAGAACAATGCCTTATTTTGGGAATTTGCAAACATGTTCAAATTAGCTGAGCTAATGAAATTAAACAACCACGAAGGGACTCGAACCCTCAATGTTATTATTCGAAGTCAGACGCCTTATCCATTAGGCCACGCAGTCTATGTGATACATCCCTATTTGACATCATACAGACTTTGCTATGCCACAGTAGACATCAAAGTTGTGAACCTGTCCGAATGAGGAAAGCTAGTGATATTTAACAAGTAAGAAGAGACCTTTTCCCTCAATCTTGCGATGCCGAATCAGACACAATATTTCTCAGGCCTTTCAGTCTTAGATTATAAAAGTTGAACAACAGTGTCCAAGCTTTTCAAAGCAATGAGACCAATGCCTTATTTCGGGAATTTGCAAACATGTTCAAATTAGCTGAGCTAATGAAATTAAACTACCACGAAGGGACTCGAACCCTCAATCTTCTGATTCAAAGTCAGACGCCTTATCCATTAGGCCACGCAGTCTATGTGATACATTCCTATTTGACATCATACAGACTTTGCTATGCCACAGTAGACATCAAAGTTGTGAACCTGTCCGAATGAGGAAAGCTAGTGATTTTTAACAAGTACAAAGATACTCTTTCCTTCAATCTTGTGATGCAGATTCAGACACAATAATTCTCAGGCCTTGCAGTCTTAGATTATTAAAGTTGAACAACAATGTCCAAGCTTTTCAAAGCAACAAGACCAATGCCTTATTTAGGGAAATTGCAAACATGTACGAATTAGCTGAGCTAATGAAATTAAATGACCCTATTTGACATCATACAGACTTTGCTATGCAACAGTAGACATCAAAGTTGTGAACCTGTCCGAATGAGGAAAGCTCGTGATATTTAACAAGTAAGAAGAGACCTTTTCCCTCAATCTTGCGATGCCGAATCAGACACAATATTTCTCAGGCCTTTCAGTCTTAGATTATAAAAGTTGAACAACAATGTCCAAGCTTTTCAAAGCAATGAGACCAATGCCTTATTTTGGGAATTTGCAAACATGTTCAAATTAGCTGAGCTAATGAAATTAAACGACCACGAAGGGACTCGAAACCTCAATCTTCTGATTCGAAGTAAGACGCCTTATCCATTAGGCCACGCAGTCTATGTGATAAATCCCTATTTGACATCATACAGACTTTGCTATGCCACAGTAGACATCAAAGTTGTGAACCTGTCCGAATGAGGAAAGCTCGTGATATTTAACAAGTAATAAGAGACCTTTTCCCTCAATCTTGCGATGCCGAATCAGACACAATATTTCTCAGTCCTTTCAGTCTTAGATTATAAAAGTTGAACAACAGTGTCCAAGCATTTCAAAGCAATGAGAACAATGCCTTATTTTGGGAATTTGCAAAAATGTTCAAATTAGCTGAGCTAATGAAATTAAACAACCACGAAGGGACTCGAACTCTCAATGTTATTATTCGAAATCAGACGCCTTATCCATTAGGCCACGCAGTCTATGTGATACATCCCTATTTGACATCATACAGACTTTGCTATGCCACAGTAGACATCAAAGTTGTGAACCTGTCCGAATGAGGAAAGCTCGTGATATTTAACAAGTAAGAAGAGACCTTTTCCCTCAATCTTGCGATGCCGAATCAGACACAATATTTCTCAGGCCTTTCAGTCTTAGATTATAAAAGTTGAACAACAATGTCCAAGCTTTTCAAAGCAATGAGACCAATGCCTTATTTCGGGAATTTGCAAACATGTTCAAATTAGCTGAGCTAATGAAGTTAAACAAACATGAAGGGACTCGAAACCTCAATCTTCTGATACGAAGTCAGACGCCTTATCCATTAGGCAACGCAGTCTATGTGATACATTCCTATTTGACATCATACAGACTTTGCTATGCCACAGTAGACATCAAAGTTGTGAACCTGTCCGAATGAGGAAAGCTAGTGATTTTTAACAAGTACAAAGATACTCTTTCCTTCAATCTTGTGATGCAGATTCAGACACAATAATTCTCAGGCCTTGCAGTCTTAGATTATTAAAGTTGAACAACAATGTCCAAGCTTTTCAAAGCAACAAGACCAATGCCTTATTTAGGGAAATTGCAAACATGTACGAATTAGCTGAGCTAATGAAATTAAATGACCCTATTTGACATCATACAGACTTTGCTATGCCACAGTAGACATCAAAGTTGTGAACCTGTCCGAATGAGGAAAGCTCGTGATATTTAACAAGTACGAAGAGACCTTTTCCCTCAATCTTGCGATGCCGAATCAGACACAATATTTCTCAGTCCTTTCAGTCTTAGATTATAAAAGTTGAACAACAGTGTCCAAGCTTTTCAAAGCAATGAGAACAATGCCTTATTTTGGGAATTTGCAAACATGTTCAAATTAGCTGAGCTAATGAAATTAAACAACCACGAAGGGACTCGAACCCTCAATGTTATTATTCGAAGTCAGACGCCTTATCCATTAGGCCACGCAGTCTATGTGATACATCCCTATTTGACATCATACAGACTTTGCTATGCCACAGTAGACATCAAAGTTGTGAACCTGTCCGAATGAGGAAAGCTAGTGATATTTAACAAGTAAGAAGAGACCTTTTCCCTCAATCTTGCGATGCCGAATCAGACACAATATTTCTCAGGCCTTTCAGTCTTAGATTATAAAAGTTCAACAACAGTGTCCAAGCTTTTCAAAGCAATGAGACCAATGCCTTATTTCGGGAATTTGCAAACATGTTCAAATTAGCTGAGCTAATGAAATTAAACGACCACGAAGGGACTCGAACCCTCAATCTTCTGATTCAAAGTCAGACGCCTTATCCATTAGGCCACGCAGTCTATGTGATACATTCCTATTTGACATCATACAGACTTTGCTATGCCACAGTAGACATCAAAGTTGTGAACCTGTCCGAATGAGGAAAGCTAGTGATTTTTAACAAGTACAAAGATACTCTTTCCTTCAATCTTGTGATGCAGATTCAGACACAATAATTCTCAGGCCTTGCAGTCTTAGATTATTAAAGTTGAACAACAATGTCCAAGCTTTTCAAAGCAACAAGACCAATGCCTTATTTAGGGAAATTGCAAACATGTTCAAATTAGCTGAGCTAATGAAATTAAACGACCACGAAGGGACTCGAACCCTCAATCTTCTGATTCGAAGTCAGACGCCTTATCCATTAGGCCACGCAGTCTATGTGATACATTCCTATTTGACATCATACAGACTTTGCTATGCCACAGTAGACATCAAAGTTGTGAACCTGTCCGAATGAGGAAAGCTAGTGATATTTAACAAGTAAGAAGAGACCTTTTCCCTCAATCTTGCGATGCCGAATCAGACACAATATTTCTCAGGCCTTTCAGTCTTAGATTATAAAAGTTGAACAACAGTGTCCAAGCTTTTCAAAGCAATGAGAACAATGCCTTATTTCGGGAATTTGCAAACATGTTCAAATTAGCTTAGCTAATGAAATTAAACGACCACGAAGGGACTCGAACCCTCAATGTTATTATTCGAAGTCAGACGCCTTATCCATTAGGCCACGCAGTCTATGTGATACATCCCTATTTGACATCATACAGACTTTGCTATGCCACAGTAGACATCAAAGTTGTGAACCTGTCCGAATGAGGAAAGCTCGTGATATTTAACAAGTAAGAAGAGACCTTTTCCCTCAATCTTGCGATGCCGAATCAGACACAATATTTCTCAGGCCTTTCAGTCTTAGATTATAAAAGTTGAACAACAGTGTCCAAGCTTTTCAAAGGAATGAGACCAATGCCTTATTTCGGGAATTTGCAAACATGTTCAAATTAGCTGAGCTAATGAAATTAAACGACCACGAAGGGACTCGAACCCTCAATCTTCTGATTCGAAGTCAGACGCCTTATCCATTAGGCCACGCAGTCTATGTGATACATTCCTATTTGACATCATACAGACTTTGCTATGCCACAGTAGACATCAAAGTTGTGAACCTGTCCAAATGAGGAAAGCTAGTGATTTTTAACAAGTACAAAGATACTCTTTCCTTCAATCTTGTGATGCATATTCAGACACAATAATTCTCAGGCCTTGCAGTCTTAGATTATTAAAGTTGAACAACAATGTCCAAGCTTTTCAAAGCAACAAGACCAATGCCTTATTTAGGGAAATTGCAAACATGTACGAATTAGCTGAGCTAATGAAATTAAATGACCCTATTTGACATCATACAGACTTTGCTATGCCACAGTAGACATCAAAGTTGTGAACCTGTCCGAATGAGGAAAGCTAGTGATATTTAACAAGTAAGAAGAGACCTTTTCCCTCAATCTTGCGATGCCGAATCAGACACAATATTTCTCAGGCCTTTCAGTCTTAGATTATAAAAGTTGAACAACAGTGTCCAAGCTTTTCAAAGCAATGAGAACAATGCCTTATTTTGGGAATTTGCAAAAATGTTCAAATTAGCTGAGCTAATGAAATTAAACAACCAAGAAGGGACTCGAACCCTCAATGTTATTATTCGAAGTCAGACGCCTTATCCATTAGGCCACGCAGTCTATGTGATACATTCCTATTTGACATCATACAGACTTTGCTATGCCACAGTAGACATCAAAGTTGTGAACCTGTCCGAATGAGGAAAGCTAGTGATTTTTAACAAGTACAAAGATACTCTTTCCTTCAATCTTGTGATGCAGATTCAGACACAATAATTCTCAGGCCTTGCAGTCTTAGATTATTAAAGTTGAACAACAATGTCCAAGCTTTTCAAAGCAACAAGACCAATGCCTTATTTAGGGAAATTGCAAACATGTTCAAATTAGCTGAGCTAATGAAATTAAACGACCACGAAGGGACTCGAACCCTCAATCTTCTGATTCGAAGTCAGACGCCTTATCCATTAGGCCACGCAGTCTATGTGATACATCCCTATTTGACATCATACAGACTTTGCTATGCCACAGTAGACATCAAAGTTGTGAACCTGTCCGAATGAGGAAAGCTAGTGATATTTAACAAGTAAGAAGAGACCTTTTCCCTCAATCTTGCGATGCCGAATCAGACACAATATTTCTCAGGCCTTTCAGTCTTAGATTATAAAAGTTGAACAACAGTGTCCAAGCTTTTCAAAGCAATGAGAACAATGCCTTATTTCGGGAATTTGCAAACATGTTCAAATTAGCTTAGCTAATGAAATTAAACGACCACGAAGGGACTCGAACCCTCAATGTTATTATTCGAAGTCAGACGCCTTATCCATTAGGCCACGCAGTCTATGTGATACATCCCTATTTGACATCATACAGACTTTGCTATGCCACAGTAGACATCAAAGTTGTGAACCTGTCCGAATGAGGAAAGCTCGTGATATTTAACAAGTAAGAAGAGACCTTTTCCCTCAATCTTGCGATGCCGAATCAGACACAATATTTCTCAGGCCTTTCAGTCTTAGATTATAAAAGTTGAACAACAGTGTCCAAGCTTTTCAAAGGAATGAGACCAATGCCTTATTTCGGGAATTTGCAAACATGTTCAAATTAGCTGAGCTAATGAAATTAAACGACCACGAAGGGACTCGAACCCTCAATCTTCTGATTCGAAGTCAGACGCCTTATCCATTAGGCCACGCAGTCTATGTGATACATTCCTATTTGACATCATACAGACTTTGCTATGCCACAGTAGACATCAAAGTTGTGAACCTGTCCAAATGAGGAAAGCTAGTGATTTTTAACAAGTACAAAGATACTCTTTCCTTCAATCTTGTGATGCATATTCAGACACAATAATTCTCAGGCCTTGCAGTCTTAGATTATTAAAGTTGAACAACAATGTCCAAGCTTTTCAAAGCAACAAGACCAATGCCTTATTTAGGGAAATTGCAAACATGTACGAATTAGCTGAGCTAATGAAATTAAATGACCCTATTTGACATCATACAGACTTTGCTATGCCACAGTAGACATCAAAGTTGTGAACCTGTCCGAATGAGGAAAGCTAGTGATATTTAACAAGTAAGAAGAGACCTTTTCCCTCAATCTTGCGATGCCGAATCAGACACAATATTTCTCAGGCCTTTCAGTCTTAGATTATAAAAGTTGAACAACAGTGTCCAAGCTTTTCAAAGCAATGAGAACAATGCCTTATTTTGGGAATTTGCAAAAATGTTCAAATTAGCTGAGCTAATGAAATTAAACAACCAAGAAGGGACTCGAACCCTCAATGTTATTATTCGAAGTCAGACGCCTTATCCATTAGGCCACGCAGTCTATGTGATACATTCCTATTTGACATCATACAGACTTTGCTATGCCACAGTAGACATCAAAGTTGTGAACCTGTCCGAATGAGGAAAGCTAGTGATTTTTAACAAGTACAAAGATACTCTTTCCTTCAATCTTGTGATGCAGATTCAGACACAATAATTCTCAGGCCTTGCAGTCTTAGATTATTAAAGTTGAACAACAATGTCCAAGCTTTTCAAAGCAACAAGACCAATGCCTTATTTAGGGAAATTGCAAACATGTTCAAATTAGCTGAGCTAATGAAATTAAACGACCACGAAGGGACTCGAACCCTCAATCTTCTGATTCGAAGTCAGACGCCTTATCCATTAGGCCACGCAGTCTATGTGATACATCCCTATTTGACATCATACAGACTTTGCTATGCCACAGTAGACATCAAAGTTGTGAACCTGTCCGAATGAGGAAAGCTAGTGATATTTAACAAGTAAGAAGAGACCTTTTCCCTCAATCTTGCGATGCCGAATCAGACACAATATTTCTCAGGCCTTTCAGTCTTAGATTATAAAAGTTGAACAACAGTGTCCAAGCTTTTCAAAGCAATGAGAACAATGCCTTATTTCGGGAATTTGCAAACATGTTCAAATTAGCTTAGCTAATGAAATTAAACGACCACGAAGGGACTCGAACCCTCAATGTTATTATTCGAAGTCAGACGCCTTATCCATTAGGCCACGCAGTCTATGTGATACATCCCTATTTGACATCATACAGACTTTGCTATGCCACAGTAGACATCAAAGTTGTGAACCTGTCCGAATGAGGAAAGCTAGTGATTTTTAACAAGTACAAAGATACTCTTTCCTTCAATCTTGTGATGCATATTGAGACACAATCATTCTCAGGCCTTGCAGTCTTAGATTATTAAAGTTGAACAACAATGTCCAAGCTTTTCAAAGCAACAAGACCAATGCCTTATTTAGGGAAATTGCAAACATGTACGAATTAGCTGAGCTAATGAAATTAAATGACCCTATTTGACATCCTACAGACTTTGCTATGCCACAGTAGACATCAAAGTTGTGAACCTGTCCGAATGAGGAAAGCTAGTGATATTTAACAAGTAAGAAGAGACCTTTTCCCTCAATCTTGCGATGCCGAATCAGACACAATATTTCTCAGGCCTTTCAGTCTTAGATTATAAAAGTTGAACAACAGTGTCCAAGCTTTTCAAAGCAATGAGACCAATGCCTTATTTCGGGAATTTGAAAACATGTTCAAATTAGCTGAGCTAATGAAATTAAACGACCACGAAGGCACTCGAACCCTCAATCTTCTGATTCGAAGTCAGACACCTTATCCATTAGGCCACGCAGTCTATGTGATACATCCCTATTTGACATCATACAGACTTTGCTATGCCACAGTAGACATCAAAGTTGTGAACCTGTCCGAATGAGGAAAGCTAGTGATATTTAACAAGTAAGAAGAGACCTTTTCCCTCAATCTTGCGATGCCGAATCAGACACAATATTTCTCAGGCCTTTCAGTCTTAGATTATAAAAGTTGAACAACAGTGTCCAAGCTTTTCAAAGCAATGAGACCAATGCCTTATTTCGGGAATTTGCAAACATGTTCAAATTAGCTGAGCTAATGAAATTAAACGAACACGAAGGGACTTGAACCCTCAATCTTCTGATTCGAAGTCAGACGCCTTATCCATTAGGCCACGCAGTCTATGTGATACATTCCTATTTGACATCATACAGACTTTGCTATGCCACAGTAGACATCAAAGTTGTGAACCTGTCCGAATGAGGAAAGCTAGTGATTTTTAACAAGTACAAAGATACTCTTTCCTTCAATCTTGTGATGCAGATTCAGACACAATAATTCTCAGGCCTTGCAGTCTTAGATTATTAAAGTTGAACAACAATGTCCAAGCTTTTCAAAGCAACAAGACCAATGCCTTATTTAGGGAAATTGCAAACATGTACGAATTAGCTGAGCTAATGAAATTAAATGACCCTATTTGACATCATACAGACTTTGCTATGCCACAGTAGACATCAAAGTTGTGAACCTGTCCGAATGAGGAAAGCTCGTGATATTTAACAAGTACGAAGAGACCTTTTCCCTCAATCTTGCGATGCCGAATCAGACACAATATTTCTCAGTCCTTTCAGTCTTAGATTATAAAAGTTGAACAACAGTGTCCAAGCTTTTCAAAGCAATGAGAACAATGCCTTATTTTGGGAATTTGCAAACATGTTCAAATTAGCTGAGCTAATGAAATTAAACAACCACGAAGGGACTCGAACCCTCAATGTTATTATTCGAAGTCAGACGCCTTATCCATTAGGCCACGCAGTCTATGTGATACATCCCTATTTGACATCATACAGACTTTGCTATGCCACAGTAGACATCAAAGTTGTGAACCTGTCCGAATGAGGAAAGCTAGTGATATTTAACAAGTAAGAAGAGACCTTTTCCCTCAATCTTGCGATGCCGAATCAGACACAATATTTCTCAGGCCTTTCAGTCTTAGATTATAAAAGTTCAACAACAGTGTCCAAGCTTTTCAAAGCAATGAGACCAATGCCTTATTTCGGGAATTTGCAAACATGTTCAAATTAGCTGAGCTAATGAAATTAAACGACCACGAAGGGACTCGAACCCTCAATCTTCTGATTCAAAGTCAGACGCCTTATCCATTAGGCCACGCAGTCTATGTGATACATTCCTATTTGACATCATACAGACTTTGCTATGCCACAGTAGACATCAAAGTTGTGAACCTGTCCGAATGAGGAAAGCTAGTGATTTTTAACAAGTACAAAGATACTCTTTCCTTCAATCTTGTGATGCAGATTCAGACACAATAATTCTCAGGCCTTGCAGTCTTAGATTATTAAAGTTGAACAACAATGTCCAAGCTTTTCAAAGCAACAAGACCAATGCCTTATTTAGGGAAATTGCAAACATGTTCAAATTAGCTGAGCTAATGAAATTAAACGACCACGAAGGGACTCGAACCCTCAATCTTCTGATTCGAAGTCAGACGCCTTATCCATTAGGCCACGCAGTCTATGTGATACATTCCTATTTGACATCATACAGACTTTGCTATGCCACAGTAGACATCAAAGTTGTGAACCTGTCCGAATGAGGAAAGCTAGTGATATTTAACAAGTAAGAAGAGACCTTTTCCCTCAATCTTGCGATGCCGAATCAGACACAATATTTCTCAGGCCTTTCAGTCTTAGATTATAAAAGTTGAACAACAGTGTCCAAGCTTTTCAAAGCAATGAGAACAATGCCTTATTTCGGGAATTTGCAAACATGTTCAAATTAGCTTAGCTAATGAAATTAAACGACCACGAAGGGACTCGAACCCTCAATGTTATTATTCGAAGTCAGACGCCTTATCCATTAGGCCACGCAGTCTATGTGATACATCCCTATTTGACATCATACAGACTTTGCTATGCCACAGTAGACATCAAAGTTGTGAACCTGTCCGAATGAGGAAAGCTCGTGATATTTAACAAGTAAGAAGAGACCTTTTCCCTCAATCTTGCGATGCCGAATCAGACACAATATTTCTCAGGCCTTTCAGTCTTAGATTATAAAAGTTGAACAACAGTGTCCAAGCTTTTCAAAGGAATGAGACCAATGCCTTATTTCGGGAATTTGCAAACATGTTCAAATTAGCTGAGCTAATGAAATTAAACGACCACGAAGGGACTCGAACCCTCAATCTTCTGATTCGAAGTCAGACGCCTTATCCATTAGGCCACGCAGTCTATGTGATACATTCCTATTTGACATCATACAGACTTTGCTATGCCACAGTAGACATCAAAGTTGTGAACCTGTCCAAATGAGGAAAGCTAGTGATTTTTAACAAGTACAAAGATACTCTTTCCTTCAATCTTGTGATGCATATTCAGACACAATAATTCTCAGGCCTTGCAGTCTTAGATTATTAAAGTTGAACAACAATGTCCAAGCTTTTCAAAGCAACAAGACCAATGCCTTATTTAGGGAAATTGCAAACATGTACGAATTAGCTGAGCTAATGAAATTAAATGACCCTATTTGACATCATACAGACTTTGCTATGCCACAGTAGACATCAAAGTTGTGAACCTGTCCGAATGAGGAAAGCTAGTGATATTTAACAAGTAAGAAGAGACCTTTTCCCTCAATCTTGCGATGCCGAATCAGACACAATATTTCTCAGACCTTTCAGTCTTAGATTATAAAAGTTGAACAACAGTGTCCAAGCTTTTCAAAGCAATGAGAACAATGCCTTATTTTGGGAATTTGCAAAAATGTTCAAATTAGCTGAGCTAATGAAATTAAACAACCAAGAAGGGACTCGAACCCTCAATGTTATTATTCGAAGTCAGACGCCTTATCCATTAGGCCACGCAGTCTATGTGATACATTCCTATTTGACATCATACAGACTTTGCTATGCCACAGTAGACATCAAAGTTGTGAACCTGTCCGAATGAGGAAAGCTAGTGATTTTTAACAAGTACAAAGATACTCTTTCCTTCAATCTTGTGATGCAGATTCAGACACAATAATTCTCAGGCCTTGCAGTCTTAGATTATTAAAGTTGAACAACAATGTCCAAGCTTTTCAAAGCAACAAGACCAATGCCTTATTTAGGGAAATTGCAAACATGTTCAAATTAGCTGAGCTAATGAAATTAAACGACCACGAAGGGACTCGAACCCTCAATCTTCTGATTCGAAGTCAGACGCCTTATCCATTAGGCCACGCAGTCTATGTGATACATCCCTATTTGACATCATACAGACTTTGCTATGCCACAGTAGACATCAAAGTTGTGAACCTGTCCGAATGAGGAAAGCTAGTGATATTTAACAAGTAAGAAGAGACCTTTTCCCTCAATCTTGCGATGCCGAATCAGACACAATATTTCTCAGGCCTTTCAGTCTTAGATTATAAAAGTTGAACAACAGTGTCCAAGCTTTTCAAAGCAATGAGAACAATGCCTTATTTCGGGAATTTGCAAACATGTTCAAATTAGCTTAGCTAATGAAATTAAACGACCACGAAGGGACTCGAACCCTCAATGTTATTATTCGAAGTCAGACGCCTTATCCATTAGGCCACGCAGTCTATGTGATACATCCCTATTTGACATCATACAGACTTTGCTATGCCACAGTAGACATCAAAGTTGTGAACCTGTCCGAATGAGGAAAGCTCGTGATATTTAACAAGTAAGAAGAGACCTTTTCCCTCAATCTTGCGATGCCGAATCAGACACAATATTTCTCAGGCCTTTCAGTCTTAGATTATAAAAGTTGAACAACAGTGTCCAAGCTTTTCAAAGGAATGAGACCAATGCCTTATTTCGGGAATTTGCAAACATGTTCAAATTAGCTGAGCTAATGAAATTAAACGACCACGAAGGGACTCGAACCCTCAATCTTCTGATTCGAAGTCAGACGCCTTATCCATTAGGCCACGCAGTCTATGTGATACATTCCTATTTGACATCATACAGACTTTGCTATGCCACAGTAGACATCAAAGTTGTGAACCTGTCCAAATGAGGAAAGCTAGTGATTTTTAACAAGTACAAAGATACTCTTTCCTTCAATCTTGTGATGCATATTCAGACACAATAATTCTCAGGCCTTGCAGTCTTAGATTATTAAAGTTGAACAACAATGTCCAAGCTTTTCAAAGCAACAAGACCAATGCCTTATTTAGGGAAATTGCAAACATGTACGAATTAGCTGAGCTAATGAAATTAAATGACCCTATTTGACATCATACAGACTTTGCTATGCCACAGTAGACATCAAAGTTGTGAACCTGTCCGAATGAGGAAAGCTAGTGATATTTAACAAGTAAGAAGAGACCTTTTCCCTCAATCTTGCGATGCCGAATCAGACACAATATTTCTCAGGCCTTTCAGTCTTAGATTATAAAAGTTGAACAACAGTGTCCAAGCTTTTCAAAGCAATGAGAACAATGCCTTATTTTGGGAATTTGCAAAAATGTTCAAATTAGCTGAGCTAATGAAATTAAACAACCAAGAAGGGACTCGAACCCTCAATGTTATTATTCGAAGTCAGACGCCTTATCCATTAGGCCACGCAGTCTATGTGATACATTCCTATTTGACATCATACAGACTTTGCTATGCCACAGTAGACATCAAAGTTGTGAACCTGTCCGAATGAGGAAAGCTAGTGATTTTTAACAAGTACAAAGATACTCTTTCCTTCAATCTTGTGATGCAGATTCAGACACAATAATTCTCAGGCCTTGCAGTCTTAGATTATTAAAGTTGAACAACAATGTCCAAGCTTTTCAAAGCAACAAGACCAATGCCTTATTTAGGGAAATTGCAAACATGTTCAAATTAGCTGAGCTAATGAAATTAAACGACCACGAAGGGACTCGAACCCTCAATCTTCTGATTCGAAGTCAGACGCCTTATCCATTAGGCCACGCAGTCTATGTGATACATCCCTATTTGACATCATACAGACTTTGCTATGCCACAGTAGACATCAAAGTTGTGAACCTGTCCGAATGAGGAAAGCTAGTGATATTTAACAAGTAAGAAGAGACCTTTTCCCTCAATCTTGCGATGCCGAATCAGACACAATATTTCTCAGGCCTTTCAGTCTTAGATTATAAAAGTTGAACAACAGTGTCCAAGCTTTTCAAAGCAATGAGAACAATGCCTTATTTCGGGAATTTGCAAACATGTTCAAATTAGCTTAGCTAATGAAATTAAACGACCACGAAGGGACTCGAACCCTCAATGTTATTATTCGAAGTCAGACGCCTTATCCATTAGGCCACGCAGTCTATGTGATACATCCCTATTTGACATCATACAGACTTTGCTATGCCACAGTAGACATCAAAGTTGTGAACCTGTCCGAATGAGGAAAGCTAGTGATTTTTAACAAGTACAAAGATACTCTTTCCTTCAATCTTGTGATGCATATTGAGACACAATCATTCTCAGGCCTTGCAGTCTTAGATTATTAAAGTTGAACAACAATGTCCAAGCTTTTCAAAGCAACAAGACCAATGCCTTATTTAGGGAAATTGCAAACATGTACGAATTAGCTGAGCTAATGAAATTAAATGACCCTATTTGACATCCTACAGACTTTGCTATGCCACAGTAGACATCAAAGTTGTGAACCTGTCCGAATGAGGAAAGCTAGTGATATTTAACAAGTAAGAAGAGACCTTTTCCCTCAATCTTGCGATGCCGAATCAGACACAATATTTCTCAGGCCTTTCAGTCTTAGATTATAAAAGTTGAACAACAGTGTCCAAGCTTTTCAAAGCAATGAGACCAATGCCTTATTTCGGGAATTTGAAAACATGTTCAAATTAGCTGAGCTAATGAAATTAAACGACCACGAAGGCACTCGAACCCTCAATCTTCTGATTCGAAGTCAGACACCTTATCCATTAGGCCACGCAGTCTATGTGATACATCCCTATTTGACATCATACAGACTTTGCTATGCCACAGTAGACATCAAAGTTGTGAACCTGTCCGAATGAGGAAAGCTAGTGATATTTAACAAGTAAGAAGAGACCTTTTCCCTCAATCTTGCGATGCCGAATCAGACACAATATTTCTCAGGCCTTTCAGTCTTAGATTATAAAAGTTGAACAACAGTGTCCAAGCTTTTCAAAGCAATGAGACCAATGCCTTATTTCGGGAATTTGCAAACATGTTCAAATTAGCTGAGCTAATGAAATTAAACGAACACGAAGGGACTTGAACCCTCAATCTTCTGATTCGAAGTCAGACGCCTTATCCATTAGGCCACGCAGTCTATGTGATACATTCCTATTTGACATCATACAGACTTTGCTATGCCACAGTAGACATCAAAGTTGTGAACCTGTCCGAATGAGGAAAGCTAGTGATTTTTAACAAGTACAAAGATACTCTTTCCTTCAATCTTGTGATGCAGATTCAGACACAATAATTCTCAGGCCTTGCAGTCTTAGATTATTAAAGTTGAACAACAATGTCCAAGCTTTTCAAAGCAACAAGACCAATGCCTTATTTAGGGAAATTGCAAACATGTACGAATTAGCTGAGCTAATGAAATTAAATGACCCTATTTGACATCATACAGACTTTGCTATGCAACAGTAGACATCAAAGTTGTGAACCTGTCCGAATGAGGAAAGCTCGTGATATTTAACAAGTAAGAAGAGACCTTTTCCCTCAATCTTGCGATGCCGAATCAGACACAATATTTCTCAGGCCTTTCAGTCTTAGATTATAAAAGTTGAACAACAGTGTCCAAGCTTTTCAAAGCAATGAGAACAATGCCTTATTTCGGGAATTTGCAAACATGTTCAAATTAGCTGAGCTAATGAAATTAAACAACCACGAAGGGACTCGAACCCTCAATGTTATTATTCGAAGTCAGATGTCCTTATTCATTAGGCCACGCAGTCTATGTGATACATCCTATTTGACATCATACAGACTTTGCTATGCCACAGTAGACATCAAAGTTGTGAACCTGTCCGAATGAGGAAAGCTCGTGATATTTAACAAGTAAGAAGATACCTTTCCTCAATCTTGCGATGCCGAATCAGACACAATATTTCTCAGGCCTTTCAGTCTTAGATTATAAAGTTGAACAACAAGTGTCCAAGCTTTTCAAAGCAATGAGACCAATGCCTTATTTCGGGAATTTGCAAACATGTTCAAATTAGCTGAGCTAATGAAATTAAACGACCACGAAGGGACTCGAACCCTCAATCTTCTGATTCGAAGTCAGACGCCTTATCCATTAGGCCACGCAGTCTATGTGATACATCCCTATTTGACATCATACAGACTTTGCTATGCCACAGTAGACATCAAAGTTGTGAACCTGTCCGAATGAGGAAAGCTAGTGATATTTAACAAGTAAGAAGAGACCTTTTCCCTCAATCTTGCGATGCCGAATCAGACACAATATTTCTCAGGCCTTTCAGTCTTAGATTATAAAAGTTGAACAACAGTGTCCAAGCTTTTCAAAGCAATGAGAACAATGCCTTATTTCGGGAATTTGCAAACATGTTCAAATTAGCTTAGCTAATGAAATTAAACGACCACGAAGGGACTCGAACCCTCAATGTTATTATTCGAAGTCAGACGCATTATCCATTAGGCCACGCAGTCTATGTGATACATCCCTATTTGACATCATACAGACTTTGCTATGCCACAGTAGACATCAAAGTTGTGAACCTGTCCGAATGAGGAAAGCTAGTGATTTTTAACAAGTACAAAGATACTCTTTCCTTCAATCTTGTGATGCATATTGAGACACAATCATTCTCAGGCCTTGCAGTCTTAGATTATTAAAGTTGAACAACAATGTCCAAGCTTTTCAAAGCAACAAGACCAATGCCTTATTTAGGGAAATTGCAAACATGTACGAATTAGCTGAGCTAATGAAATTAAATGACCCTATTTGACATCCTACAGACTTTGCTATGCCACAGTAGACATCAAAGTTGTGAACCTGTCCGAATGAGGAAAGCTAGTGATATTTAACAAGTAAGAAGAGACCTTTTCCCTCAATCTTGCGATGCCGAATCAGACACAATATTTCTCAGGCCTTTCAGTCTTAGATTATAAAAGTTGAACAACAGTGTCCAAGCTTTTCAAAGCAATGAGACCAATGCCTTATTTCGGGAATTTGAAAACATGTTCAAATTAGCTGAGCTAATGAAATTAAACGACCACGAAGGCACTCGAACCCTCAATCTTCTGATTCGAAGTCAGACCCTTATCCATTAGGCCACGCAGTCTATGTGATACATCCCTATTTGACATCATACAGACTTTGCTATGCCACAGTAGACATCAAAGTTGTGAACCTGTCCGAATGAGGAAAGCTAGTGATATTTAACAAGTAAGAAGAGACCTTTTCCCTCAATCTTGCGATGCCGAATCAGACACAATATTTCTCAGGCCTTTCAGTCTTAGATTATAAAAGTTGAACAACAGTGTCCAAGCTTTTCAAAGCAATGAGACCAATGCCTTATTTCGGGAATTTGCAAACATGTTCAAATTAGCTGAGCTAATGAAATTAAACGAACACGAAGGGACTCGAACCCTCAATCTTCTGATTCGAAGTCAGACGCCTTATCCATTAGGCCACGCAGTCTATGTGATACATTCCTATTTGACATCATACAGACTTTGCTATGCCACAGTAGACATCAAAGTTGTGAACCTGTCCGAATGAGGAAAGCTAGTGATTTTTAACAAGTACAAAGATACTCTTTCCTTCAATCTTGTGATGCAGATTCAGACACAATAATTCTCAGGCCTTGCAGTCTTAGATTATTAAAGTTGAACAACAATGTCCAAGCTTTTCAAAGCAACAAGACCAATGCCTTATTTAGGGAAATTGCAAACATGTACGAATTAGCTGAGCTAATGAAATTAAATGACCCTATTTGACATCATACAGACTTTGCTATGCAACAGTAGACATCAAAGTTGTGAACCTGTCCGAATGAGGAAAGCTCGTGATATTTAACAAGTAAGAAGAGACCTTTTCCCTCAATCTTGCGATGCCGAATCAGACACAATATTTCTCAGGCCTTTCAGTCTTAGATTATAAAAGTTGAACAACAGTGTCCAAGCTTTTCAAAGCAATGAGACCAATGCCTTATTTCGGGAATTTGCAAACATGTTCAAATTAGCTGAGCTAATGAAATTAAACGACCACGAAGGGACTCGAACCCTCAATGTTATTATTCGAAGTCAGATGTCTTATTCATTAGGCCACGCAGTCTATGTGATACATCCCTATTTGACATCATACAGACTTTGCTATGCAACAGTAGACATCAAAGTTGTGAACCTGTCCGAATGAGGAAAGCTCGTGATATTTAACAAGTAAGAAGAGACCTTTTCCCTCAATCTTGCGATGCCGAATCAGACACAATATTTCTCAGGCCTTTCAGTCTTAGATTATAAGACTTGAACAACAATGTCCAAGCTTTTCAAAGCAATGAGACCAATGCTTTATTTCGGGAATTTGCAAACATGTTCAAATTAGCTGAGCTGATGAAATTAAACGACCACGAAGGGACTCGAACCCTCAATCTTCTGATACGAAGTCAGACACCTTATCCATTAGGCCACGCAGTCTATGTGATACATCCCTATTTGACATCATACAGACTTTGCTATGCCACAGTAGACATCAAAGTTGTGAACCTGTCCGAATGAGGAAAGCTCGTGATATTTAACAAGTAAGAAGAGACCTTTTCCCTCAATCTTGCGATGCCGAATCAGACACAATATTTCTCAGGCCTTTCAGTCTTAGATTATAAAAGTTGAACAACAGTGTCCAAGCTTTTCAAAGGAATGAGACCAATGCCTTATTTCGGGAATTTGCAAACATGTTCAAATTAGCTGAGCTAATGAAATTAAACGACCACGAAGGGACTCGAACCCTCAATCTTCTGATTCGAAGTCAGACGCCTTATCCATTAGGCCACGCAGTCTATGTGATACATTCCTATTTGACATCATACAGACTTTGCTATGCCACAGTAGACATCAAAGTTGTGAACCTGTCCAAATGAGGAAAGCTAGTGATTTTTAACAAGTACAAAGATACTCTTTCCTTCAATCTTGTGATGCATATTCAGACACAATAATTCTCAGGCCTTGCAGTCTTAGATTATTAAAGTTGAACAACAATGTCCAAGCTTTTCAAAGCAACAAGACCAATGCCTTATTTAGGGAAATTGCAAACATGTACGAATTAGCTGAGCTAATGAAATTAAATGACCCTATTTGACATCATACAGACTTTGCTATGCCACAGTAGACATCAAAGTTGTGAACCTGTCCGAATGAGGAAAGCTAGTGATATTTAACAAGTAAGAAGAGACCTTTTCCCTCAATCTTGCGATGCCGAATCAGACACAATATTTCTCAGGCCTTTCAGTCTTAGATTATAAAAGTTGAACAACAGTGTCCAAGCTTTTCAAAGCAATGAGACCAATGCCTTATTTCGGGAATTTGCAAACATGTTCAAATTAGCTTAGCTAATGAAATTAAACGACCACGAAGGGACTCGAACCCTCAATCTTCTGATTCGAAGTCAGACGCCTTATCCATTAGGCCACGCAGTCTATGTGATACATTCCTATTTGACATCATACAGACTTTGCTATGCCACAGTAGACATCAAAGTTGTGAACCTGTCCGAATGAGGAAAGCTAGTGATTTTTAACAAGTACAAAGATACTCTTTCCTTCAATCTTGTGATGCATATTCAGACACAATAATTCTCAGGCCTTGCAGTCTTAGATTATTAAAGTTGAACAACAATGTCCAAGCTTTTCAAAGCAACAAGACCAATGCCTTATTTAGGGAAATTGCAAACATGTACGAATTAGCTGAGCTAATGAAATTAAATGACCCTATTTGACATCATACAGACTTTGCTATGCCACAGTAGACATCAAAGTTGTGAACCTGTCCGAATGAGGAAAGCTAGTGATATTTAACAAGTAAGAAGAGACCTTTTCCCTCAATCTTGCGATGCCGAATCAGACACAATATTTCTCAGGCCTTTCAGTCTTAGATTATAAAAGTTGAACAACAGTGTCCAAGCTTTTCAAAGCAATGAGACCAATGCCTTATTTCGGGAATTTGCAAACATGTTCAAATTAGCTAAACTAATGAAATTAAACGACCACGAAGGGACTCGAACCCTCAATCTTCTGATTCGAAGTCAGACGCCTTATCCATTAGGCCACGCAGTCTATGTGATAACTCCCTATTTGACATCATACAGACTTTGCTATGCCACAGTAGACATCAAAGTTGTGAACCTGTCCGAATGAGGAAAGCTAGTGATATTTAACAAGTAAGAAGAGACCTTTTCCCTCAATCTTGCGATGCCGAATCAGACACAATATTTCTCAGGCCTTTCAGTCTTAGATTATAAAAGTTGAACAACAATGTCCAAGCTTTTCAAAGCAATGAGACCAATGCCTTATTTTGGGAATTTGCAAAAATGTTCAAATTAGCTGAGCTAATGAAATTAAACAACCACGAAGGGACTCGAACCCTCAATGTTATTATTCGAAATCAGACGCCTTATCCATTAGGCCACGCAGTCTATGTGATACATCCCTATTTGACATCATACAGACTTTGCTATGCCACAGTAGACATCAAAGTTGTGAACCTGTCCGAATGAGGAAAGCTCGTGATATTTAACAAGTAAGAAGAGACCTTTTCCCTCAATCTTGCGATGCCGAATCAGACACAATATTTCTCAGTCCTTTCAGTCTTAGATTATAAAAGTTGAACAACAGTGTCCAAGCATTTCAAAGCAATGAGAACAATGCCTTATTTTGGGAATTTGCAAAAATGTTCAAATTAGCTGAGCTAATGAAATTAAACAACCACGAAGGGACTCGAACCCTCAATGTTATTATTCGAAATCAGACGCCTTATCCATTAGGCCACGCAGTCTATGTGATACATCCCTATTTGACATCATACAGACTTTGCTATGCCACAGTAGACATCAAAGTTGTGAACCTGTCCGAATGAGGAAAGCTCGTGATATTTAACAAGTAAGAAGAGACCTTTTCCCTCAATCTTGCGATGCCGAATCAGACACAATATTTCTCAGGCCTTTCAGTCTTAGATTATAAAAGTTGAACAACAGTGTCCAAGCTTTTCAAAGCAATGAGACCAATGCCTTATTTCGGGAATTTGCAAACATGTTCAAATTAGCTGAGCTAATGAAATTAAAAGACCACGAAGGGACTCGAACCCTCAATCTTCTGATTCAAAGTCAGACGCCTTATCCATTAGGCCACGCAGTGTATGTGATACATCCCTATTTGACATCATACAGACTTTGCTATGCCACAGTAGACATCAAAGTTGTGAACCTGTCCGAATGAGGAAAGCTAGTGATATTTAACAAGTAAGAAGAGACCTTTTCCCTCAATCTTGCGATGCCGAATCAGACAAAATATTTCTCAGGCCTTTCAGTCTTAGATTATAAAAGTTGAACAACAGTGTCCAAGCTTTTCAAAGCAATGAGACCAATGCCTTATTTCGGGAATTTGCAAACATGTTCAAATTAGCTGAGCTAATGAAATTAAACGACCACGAAGGGACTCGAACCCTCAATCTTCTGATTCGAAGTCAGACGCCTTATCCATTAGGCCACGCAGTCTATGTGATACATTCCTATTTGACATCATACAGACTTTGCTATGCCACAGTAGACATCAAAGTTGTGAACCTGTCCGAATGAGGAAAGCTAGTGATTTTTAACAAGTACAAAGATACTCTTTCCTTCAATCTTGTGATGCAGATTCAGACACAATAATTCTCAGGCCTTGCAGTCTTAGATTATTAAAGTTGAACAACAATGTCCAAGCTTTTCAAAGCAACAAGACCAATGCCTTATTTAGGGAAATTGCAAACATGTACGAATTAGCTGAGCTAATGAAATTAAATGACCCTATTTGACATCATACAGACTTTGCTATGCAACAGTAGACATCAAAGTTGTGAACCTGTCCGAATGAGGAAAGCTCGTGATATTTAACAAGTAAGAAGAGACCTTTTCCCTCAATCTTGCGATGCCGAATCAGACACAATATTTCTCAGGCCTTTCAGTCTTAGATTATAAAAGTTGAACAACAATGTCCAAGCTTTTCAAAGCAATGAGACCAATGCCTTATTTCGGGAATTTGCAAACATGTTCAAATTAGCTGAGCTAATGAAATAAAACAACTACGACGGGACTCGGACCCTCAATCTTCTGATACGAAGTCAGATGCCTTATCCATTAGGCCACGCAGTCTATGTGATACATCCCTATTTGACATCATACAGACTTTGCTATGCCACAGTAGACATCAAATTTGTGAACCTGTCCGAATGAGGAAAGCTAGTGATATTTAACAAGTAAGAAGAGAACTTTTCCCTCAATCTTGCGATGCCGAATCAGACACAATATTTCTCAGGCCTTTCAGTCTTAGATTATAAAAGTTGAACAACAGTGTCCAAGCTTTTCAAAGCAATGAGACCAATGCCTTATTTCGGGAATTTGCAAACATGTTCAAATTAGCTGAGCTAATGAAATTAAACGACCACGAAGGGACTCGAACCCTCAATCTTCTGATTCGAAGTCAGACGCCTTATCCATTAGGCCACGCAGTCTATGTGATACATCCCTATTTGACATCATACAGACTTTGCTATGCCACAGTAGACATCAAAGTTGTGAACCTGTCCGAATGAGGAAAGCTCGTGATATTTAACAAGTAAGAAGAGACCTTTTCCCTCAATCTTGCGATGCCGAATCAGACACAATATTTCTCAGTCCTTTCAGTCTTAGATTATAAAAGTTGAACAACAGTGTCCAAGCTTTTCAAAGCAACAAAACCAATGCCTTATTTAGGGAAATTGCAAACATGTACGAATTAGCTGAGCTAATGAAATTAAATGACCCTATTTGACATCATACAGACTTTGCTATGCAACAGTAGACATCAAAGTTGTGAACCTGTCCGAATGAGGAAAGCTCGTGATATTTAACAAGTAAGAAGAGACCTTTTCCCTCAATCTTGCGATGCCGAATCAGACACAATATTTCTCAGGCCTTTCAGTCTTAGATTATAAAAGTTGAACAACAATGTCCAAGCTTTTCAAAGCAATGAGACCAATGCCTTATTTCGGGAATTTGCAAACATGTTCAAATTAGCTGAGCTAATGAAATAAAACGACTACGACGGGACTCGAACCCTCAATCTTCTGATACGAAGTCAGATGCCTTATCCATTAGGCCACGCAGTCTATGTGATACATCCCTATTTGACATCATACAGACTTTGCTATGCCACAGTAGACATCAAAGTTGTGAACCTGTCCGAATGAGGAAAGCTAGTGATATTTAACAAGTAAGAAGAGACCTTTTCCCTCAATCTTGCGATGCCGAATCAGACACAATATTTCTCAGGCCTTTCAGTCTTAGATTATAAAAGTTGAACAACAGTGTCCAAGCTTTTCAAAGCAATGAGACCAATGCCTTATTTCGGGAATTTGCAAACATGTTCAAATTAGCTGAGCTAATGAAATTAAACGACCACGAAGGGACTCGAACCCTCAATCTTCTGATTCGAAGTCAGACGCCTTATCCATTAGGCCACGCAGTCTATGTGATACATCCCTATTTGACATCATACAGACTTTGCTATGCCACAGTAGACATCAAAGTTGTGAACCTGTCCGAATGAGGAAAGCTAGTGATTTTTAACAAGTACAAAGATACTCTTTCCTTCAATCTTGTGATGCATATTCAGACACAATAATTCTCAGGCCTTGCAGTCTTAGATTATTAAAGTTGAACAACAATGTCCAAGCTTTTCAAAGCAACAAGACCAATGCCTTATTTAGGGAAATTGCAAACATGTACGAATTAGCTGAGCTAATGAAATTAAATGACCCTATTTGACATCATACAGACTTTGCTATGCCACAGTAGACATCAAAGTTGTGAACCTGTCCGAATGAGGAAAGCTAGTGATATTTAACAAGTAAGAAGAGACCTTTTCCCTCAATCTTGCGATGCCGAATCAGACACAATATTTCTCAGGCCTTTCAGTCTTAGATTATAAAAGTTGAACAACAGTGTCCAAGCTTTTCAAAGCAATGAGACCAATGCCTTATTTCGGGAATTTGCAAACATGTTCAAATTAGCTTAGCTAATGAAATTAAACGACCACGAAGGGACTCGAACCCTCAATCTTCTGGTTCGAAGTCAGACGCCTTATCCATTAGGCATCACAGTCTATGTGATACATCCCTATTTGACATCATACAGACTTTGAAATATGCCACAGTAGACATCAAAGTTGTAAACCTGTCCGAATGAGGAAAGCTAGTGATATTTAACAAGTAAGAAGAGACCTTTTCCCTCAATCTTGCGATGCCGAATCAGACACAATATTTCTCAGGCCTTTCAGTCCTAGATTATAAAAGTTGAACAACAGTGTCCAAGCTTTTCAAAGCAATGAGACCAATGCCTTATTTCGGGAATTTGCAAACATTTTCAAATTTGCTGAGCTAATGAAATTAAACGACCACGAAGGGACTCAAACCCTCAATCTTATGATTCGAAGTCAGACGCCTTATCCATTAGGCCACGCAGTCTATGTGATACATCCCTATTTGACATCATACAGACTTTGCTATGCCACAGTAGACATCAAAGTTGTGAACCTGTCCGAATGAGGAAAGCTCGTGATATTTAACAAGTAAGAAGAGACCTTTTCCCTCAATCTTGCGATGCCGAATCAGACACAATAATTCTCAGGCCTTGCAGTCTTAGATTATTAAAGTTGAACAACAATGTCCAAGCTTTTCAAAGCAACAAGACCAATGCCTTATTTAGGGAAATTGCAAACATGTACGAATTAGCTGAGCTAATGAAATTAAATGACCCTATTTGACATCATACAGACTTTGCTATGCCACAGTAGACATCAAAGTTGTGAACCTGTCCGAATAAGGAAAGCTAGTGATATTTAACAAGTAAGAAGAGACCTTTTCCCTCAATCTTGCGATGCCGAATCAGACACAATATTTCTCAGGCCTTTCAGTCTTAGATTATAAAAGTTGAACAACAGTGTCCAAGCTTTTCAAAGCAATGAGACCAATGCCTTATTTCGGGAATTTGCAAACATGTTCAAATTAGCTAAACTAATGAAATTAAACGACCACGAAGGGACTCGAACCCTCAATCTTCTGGTTCGAAGGAAGACGCCTTATCCATTAGGCATCGCAGTCTATGTGATACATCCCTATTTGACATCATACAGACTTTGAAATATGCCACAGTAGACATCAAAGTTGTAAACCTGTCCGAATGAGGAAAGCTAGTGATATTTAACAAGTAAGAAGAGACCTTTTCCCTCAATCTTGCGATGCCGAATCAGACACAATATTTCTCAGGCCTTTCAGTCTTAGATTATAAAAGTTGAACAACAGTGTCCAAGCTTTTCAAAGCAATGAGACCAATGCCTTATTTCGGGAATTTGCAAACATGTTCAAATTAGCTAAGCTAATGAAATTAAACGACCACGAAGGGACTCGAACCCTCAATCTTCTGATTCGAAGTCAGACGCCTTATCCATTAGGCCACGCAGTCTATGTGATAACTCCCTATTTGACATCATACAGACTTTGCTATGCCACAGTAGACATCAAAGTTGTGAACCTGTCCGAATGAGGAAAGCTAGTGATATTTAACAAGTAAGAAGAGACCTTTTCCCTCAATCTTGCGATGCCGAATCAGACACAATATTTCTCAGGCCTTTCAGTCTTAGATTATAAGAGTTGAACAACAGTGTCCAAGCTTTTCAAAGCAATGAGACCAATGCCTTATTTCGGGAATTTGCAAACATGTTCAAATTAGCTTAGCTAATGAAATTAAACGACCACGAAGGGACTCGAACCCTCAATCTTCTGGTTCGAAGTCAGACGCCTTATCCATTAGGCATCGCAGTCTATGTGATACATCCCTATTTGACATCATACAGACTTTGAAATATGCCACAGTAGACATCAAAGTTGTAAACCTGTCCGAATGAGGAAAGCTAGTGATATTTAACAAGTAAGAAGAGACCTTTTCCCTCAATCTTGCGATGCCGAATCAGACACAATATTTCTCAGGCCTTTCAGTCTTAGATTATAAAAGTTGAACAACAGTGTCCAAGCTTTTCAAAGCAATGAGACCAATGCCTTATTTCGGGAATTTGCAAACATGTTCAAATTAGCTAAGCTAATGAAATTAAACGACCACGAAGGGACTCGAACCCTCAATCTTCTGATTCGAAGTCAGACGCCTTATCCATTAGGCCACGCAGTCTATGTGATACATTCCTATTTGACATCATACAGACTTTGCTATGCCACAGTAGACATCAAAGTTGTGAACCTGTCCGAATGAGGAAAGCTAGTGATATTTAACAAGTAAGAAGAGACCTTTTCCCTCAATCTTGCGATGCCGAATCAGACACAATAATTCTCAGGCCTTGCAGTCTTAGATTATTAAAGTTGAACAACAATGTCCAAGCTTTTCAAAGCAACAAGACCAATGCCTTATTTAGGGAAATTGCAAACATGTACGAATTATCTGAGCTAATGAAATTAAATGACCCTATTTGACATCATACAGACTTTGCTATGCCACAGTAGACATCAAAGTTGTGAACCTGTCCGAATGAGGAAAGCTAGTGATATTTAACAAGTAAGAAGAGACCTTTTCCCTCAATCTTGCGATGCCGAATCAGACACAATATTTCTCAGGCCTTTCAGTCTTAGATTATAAAAGTTGAACAACAGTGTCCAAGCTTTTCAAAGCAATGAGACCAATGCCTTATTTCGGGAATTTGCAAACATGTTCAAATTAGCTTAGCTAATGAAATTAAACGACCACGAAGGGACTCGAACCCTCAATCTTCTGATTCGAAGTCAGACGCCTTATCCATTAGGCCACGCAGTCTATGTGATACATTCCTATTTGACATCATACAGACTTTGCTATGCCACAGTAGACATCAAAGTTGTGAACCTGTCCGAATGAGGAAAGCTAGTGATTTTTAACAAGTACAAAGATACTCTTTCCTTCAATCTTGTGATGCATATTCAGACACAATATTTCTCAGGCCTTTCAGTCTTAGATTATAAGAGTTGAACAACAGTGTCCAAGCTTTTCAAAGCAATGAGACCAATGCCTTATTTCGGGAATTTGCAAACATGTTCAAATTAGCTTAGCTAATGAAATTAAACGACCAGGAAGGGACTCGAACCATCAATCTTCTGGTTCGAAGTCAGACGCCTTATCCATTAGGCATCGCAGTCTATGTGATACATCCCTATTTGACATCATACAGACTTTGAAATATGCCACAGTAGACATCAAAGTTGTAAACCTGTCCGAATGAGGAAAGCTAGTGATATTTAACAAGTAAGAAGAGACCTTTTCCCTCAATCTTGCGATGCCGAATCAGACACAATATTTCTCAGGCCTTTCAGTCTTAGATTATAAAAGTTGAACAACAGTGTCCAAGCTTTTCAAAGCAATGAGACCAATGCCTTATTTCGGGAATTTGCAAACATGTTCAAATTAGCTAAGCTAATGAAATTAAACGACCACGAAGGGACTCGAACCCTCAATCTTCTGATTCGAAGTCAGACGCCTTATCCATTAGGCCACGCAGTCTATGTGATAACTCCCTATTTGACATCATACAGACTTTGCTATGCCACAGTAGACATCAAAGTTGTGAACCTGTCCGAATGAGGAAAGCTAGTGATATTTAACAAGTAAGAAGAGACCTTTTCCCTCAATCTTGCGATGCCGAATCAGACACAATATTTCTCAGGCCTTTCAGTCTTAGATTATAAAAGTTGAACAACAATGTCCAAGCTTTTCAAAGCAACAAGACCAATGCCTTATTTAGGGAAATTGCAAACATGTACGAATTAGCTGAGCTAATGAAATTAAATGACCCTATTTGACATCATACAGACTTTGCTATGCCACAGTAGACATCAAAGTTGTGAACCTGTCCGAATGAGGAAAGCTAGTGATATTTAACAAGTAAGAAGAGACCTTTTCCCTCAATCTTGCGATGCCGAATCAGACACAATATTTCTCAGGCCTTTCAGTCTTAGATTATAAGAGTTGAACAACAGTGTCCAAGCTTTTCAAAGCAATGAGACCAATGCCTTATTTCGGGAATTTGCAAACATGTTCAAATTAGCTAAGCTAATGAAATTAAACGACCACGAAGGGACTCGAACCCTCAATCTTCTGGTTCGAAGTCAGACGCCTTATCCATTAGGCATCGCAGTCTATGTGATACATCCCTATTTGACATCATACAGACTTTGAAATATGCCACAGTAGACATCAAAGTTGTAAACCTGTCCGAATGAGGAAAGCTAGTGATATTTAACAAGTAAGAAGAGACCTTTTCCCTCAATCTTGCGATGCCGAATCAGACACAATATTTCTCAGGCCTTTCAGTCTTAGATTATAAAAGTTGAACAACAGTGTCCAAGCTTTTCAAAGCAATGAGACCAATGCCTTATTTCGGGAATTTGCAAACATGTTCAAATTAGCTAAGCTAATGAAATTAAACGACCACGAAGGGACTCGAACCCTCAATCTTCTGATTCGAAGTCAGACGCCTTATCCATTAGGCCACGCAGTCTATGTGATAACTCCCTATTTGACATCACACAGACTGTGCTATGCCACAGTAGACATCAAAGTTGTGAACCTGTCCGAATGAGGAAAGCTAGTGATATTTAACAAGTAAGAAGAGACCTTTTCCCTCAATCTTGCGATGCCGAATCAGACACAATATTTCTCAGGCCTTTCAGTCTTAGATTATAAAAGTTGAACAACAATGTCCAAGCTTTTCAAAGCAACAAGACCAATGCCTTATTTAGGGAAATTGCAAACATGTACGAATTAGCTGAGCTAATGAAATTAAATGACCCTATTTGACATCATACAGACTTTGCTATGCCACAGTAGACATCAAAGTTGTGAACCTGTCCGAATGAGGAAAGCTAGTGATATTTAACAAGTAAGAAGAGACCTTTTCCCTCAATCTTGCGATGCCGAATCAGACACAATATTTCTCAGGCCTTTCAGTCTTAGATTATAAGAGTTGAACAACAGTGTCCAAGCTTTTCAAAGCAATGAGACCAATGCCTTATTTCGGGAATTTGCAAACATGTTCAAATTAGCTAAGCTAATGAAATTAAACGACCACGAAGGGACTCGAACCCTCAATCTTCTGATTCGAAGTCAGACGCCTTATCCATTAGGCCACGCAGTCTATGTGATACATTCCTATTTGACATCATACAGACTTTGCTATGCCACAGTAGACATCAAAGTTGTGAACCTGTCCGAATGAGGAAAGCTAGTGATATTTAACAAGTAAGAAGAGACCTTTTCCCTCAATCTTGCGATGCCGAATCAGACACAATAATTCTCAGGCCTTGCAGTCTTAGATTATTAAAGTTGAACAACAATGTCCAAGCTTTTCAAAGCAACAAGACCAATGCCTTATTTAGGGAAATTGCAAACATGTACGAATTATCTGAGCTAATGAAATTAAATGACCCTATTTGACATCATACAGACTTTGCTATGCCACAGTAGACATCAAAGTTGTGAACCTGTCCGAATGAGGAAAGCTAGTGATATTTAACAAGTAAGAAGAGACCTTTTCCCTCAATCTTGCGATGCCGAATCAGACACAATATTTCTCAGGCCTTTCAGTCTTAGATTATAAAAGTTGAACAACAGTGTCCAAGCTTTTCAAAGCAATGAGACCAATGCCTTATTTCGGGAATTTGCAAACATGTTCAAATTAGCTTAGCTAATGAAATTAAACGACCACGAAGGGACTCGAACCCTCAATCTTCTGATTCGAAGTCAGACGCCTTATCCATTAGGCCACGCAGTCTATGTGATACATTCCTATTTGACATCATACAGACTTTGCTATGCCACAGTAGACATCAAAGTTGTGAACCTGTCCGAATGAGGAAAGCTAGTGATTTTTAACAAGTACAAAGATACTCTTTCCTTCAATCTTGTGATGCATATTCAGACACAATATTTCTCAGGCCTTTCAGTCTTAGATTATAAGAGTTGAACAACAGTGTCCAAGCTTTTCAAAGCAATGAGACCAATGCCTTATTTCGGGAATTTGCAAACATGTTCAAATTAGCTTAGCTAATGAAATTAAACGACCACGAAGGGACTCGAACCCTCAATCTTCTGGTTCGAAGTCAGACGCCTTATCCATTAGGCATCGCAGTCTATGTGATACATCCCTATTTGACATCATACAGACTTTGAAATATGCCACAGTAGACATCAAAGTTGTAAACCTGTCCGAATGAGGAAAGCTAGTGATATTTAACAAGTAAGAAGAGACCTTTTCCCTCAATCTTGCGATGCCGAATCAGACACAATATTTCTCAGGCCTTTCAGTCTTAGATTATAAAAGTTGAACAACAGTGTCCAAGCTTTTCAAAGCAATGAGACCAATGCCTTATTTCGGGAATTTGCAAACATGTTCAAATTAGCTAAGCTAATGAAATTAAACGACCACAAAGGGACTCGAACCCTCAATCTTCTGATTCGAAGTCAGACGCCTTATCCATTAGGCCACGCAGTCTATGTGATAACTCCCTATTTGACATCATACAGACTTTGCTATGCCACAGTAGACATCAAAGTTGTGAACCTGTCCGAATGAGGAAAGCTAGTGATATTTAACAAGTAAGAAGAGACCTTTTCCCTCAATCTTGCGATGCCGAATCAGACACAATATTTCTCAGGCCTTTCAGTCTTAGATTATAAAAGTTGAACAACAATGTCCAAGCTTTTCAAAGCAACAAGACCAATGCCTTATTTAGGGAAATTGCAAACATGTACGAATTAGCTGAGCTAATGAAATTAAATGACCCTATTTGACATCATACAGACTTTGCTATGCCACAGTAGACATCAAAGTTGTGAACCTGTCCGAATGAGGAAAGCTAGTGATATTTAACAAGTAAGAAGAGACCTTTTCCCTCAATCTTGCGATGCCGAATCAGACACAATATTTCTCAGGCCTTTCAGTCTTAGATTATAAGAGTTGAACAACAGTGTCCAAGCTTTTCAAAGCAATGAGACCAATGCCTTATTTCGGGAATTTGCAAACATGTTCAAATTAGCTTAGCTAATGAAATTAAACGACCACGAAGGGACTCGAACCCTCAATCTTCTGGTTCGAAGTCAGACGCCTTATCCATTAGGCATCGCAGTCTATGTGATACATCCCTATTTGACATCATACAGACTTTGAAATATGCCACAGTAGACATCAAAGTTGTAAACCTGTCCGAATGAGGAAAGCTAGTGATATTTAACAAGTAAGAAGAGACCTTTTCCCTCAATCTTGCGATGCCGAATCAGACACAATATTTCTCAGGCCTTTCAGTCTTAGATTATAAAAGTTGAACAACAGTGTCCAAGCTTTTCAAAGCAATGAGACCAATGCCTTATTTCGGGAATTTGCAAACATGTTCAAATTAGCTTAGCTAATGAAATTAAACGACCACGAAGGGACTCGAACCCTCAATCTTCTGGTTCGAAGTCAGACGCCTTATCCATTAGGCATCGCAGTCTATGTGATACATCCCTATTTGACATCATACAGACTTTGAAATATGCCACAGTAGACATCAAAGTTGTAAACCTGTCCGAATGAGGAAAGCTAGTGATATTTAACAAGTAAGAAGAGACCTTTTCCCTCAATCTTGCGATGCCGAATCAGACACAATATTTCTCAGGCCTTTCAGTCTTAGATTATAAAAGTTGAACAACAGTGTCCAAGCTTTTCAAAGCAATGAGACCAATGCCTTATTTCGGGAATTTGCAAACATGTTCAAATTAGCTAAACTAATGAAATTAAACGACCACGAAGGGACTCGAACCCTCAATCTTCTGATTCGAAGTCAGACGCCTTATCCATTAGGCCACGCAGTCTATGTGATAACTCCCTATTTGACATCATACAGACTTTGCTATGCCACAGTAGACATCAAAGTTGTGAACCTGTCCGAATGAGGAAAGCTAGTGATATTTAACAAGTAAGAAGAGACCTTTTCCCTCAATCTTGCGATGCCGAATCAGACACAATATTTCTCAGGCCTTTCAGTCTTAGATTATAAAAGTTGAACAACAGTGTCCAAGCTTTTCAAAGGAATGAAACCAATGCCTTATTTCGGGAATTTGCAAACATGTTCAAATTAGCTGAGCTAATGAAATTAAACGACCACGAAGGGACTCGAACCCTCAATCTTCTGATTCGAAGTCAGACGCCTTATCCATTAGGCCACGCAGTCTATGTGATACATTCCTATTTGACATCATACAGACTTTGCTATGCCACAGTAGACATCAAAGTTGTGAACCTGTCCGAATGAGGAAAGCTAGTGATTTTTAACAAGTACAAAGATACTCTTTCCTTCAATCTTGTGATGCATATTCAGACACAATAATTCTCAGGCCTTGCAGTCTTAGATTATTAAAGTTGAACAACAATGTCCAAGCTTTTCAAAGCAACAAGACCAATGCCTTATTTAGGGAAATTGCAAACATGTACGAATTAGCTGAGCTAATGAAATTAAATGACCCTATTTGACATCATACAGACTTTGCTATGCCACAGTAGACATCAAAGTTGTGAACCTGTCCGAATGAGGAAAGCTAGTGATATTTAACAAGTAAGAAGAGACCTTTTCCCTCAATCTTGCGATGCCGAATCAGACACAATATTTCTCAGGCCTTTCAGTCTTAGATTATAAGAGTTGAACAACAGTGTCCAAGCTTTTCAAAGCAATGAGACCAATGCCTTATTTCGGGAATTTGCAAACATGTTCAAATTAGCTTAGCTAATGAAATTAAACGACCACGAAGGGACTCGAACCCTCAATCTTCTGGTTTGAAGTCAGACGCCTTATCCATTAGGCATCGCAGTCTATGTGATACATCCCTATTTGACATCATACAGACTTTGAAATATGCCACAGTAGACATCAAAGTTGTAAACCTGTCCGAATGAGGAAAGCTAGTGATATTTAACAAGTAAGAAGAGACCTTTTCCCTCAATCTTGCGATGCCGAATCAGACACAATATTTCTCAGGCCTTTCAGTCTTAGATTATAAAAGTTGAACAACAGTGTCCAAGCTTTTCAAAGCAATGAGACCAATGCCTTATTTCGGGAATTTGCAAACATGTTCAAATTAGCTTAGCTAATGAAATTAAACGACCACGAAGGGACTCGAACCCTCAATCTTCTGGTTCGAAGTCAGACGCCTTATCCATTAGGCATCGCAGTCTATGTGATACATCCCTATTTGACATCATACAGACTTTGAAATATGCCACAGTAGACATCAAAGTTGTAAACCTGTCCGAATGAGGAAAGCTAGTGATATTTAACAAGTAAGAAGAGACCTTTTCCCTCAATCTTGCGATGCCGAATCAGACACAATATTTCTCAGGCCTTTCAGTCTTAGATTATAAAAGTTGAACAACAGTGTCCAAGCTTTTCAAAGCAATGAGACCAATGCCTTATTTCGGGAATTTGCAAACATGTTCAAATTAGCTAAACTAATGAAATTAAACGACCACGAAGGGACTCGAACCCTCAATCTTCTGATTCGAAGTCAGACGCCTTATCCATTAGGCCACGCAGTCTATGTGATAACTCCCTATTTGACATCATACAGACTTTGCTATGCCACAGTAGACATCAAAGTTGTGAACCTGTCCGAATGAGGAAAGCTAGTGATATTTAACAAGTAAGAAGAGACCTTTTCCCTCAATCTTGCGATGCCGAATCAGACACAATATTTCTCAGGCCTTTCAGTCTTAGATTATAAAAGTTGAACAACAGTGTCCAAGCTTTTCAAAGGAATGAGACCAATGCCTTATTTCGGGAATTTGCAAACATGTTCAAATTAGCTGAGCTAATGAAATTAAACGACCACGAAGGGACTCGAACCCTCAATCTTCTGATTCGAAGTCAGACGCCTTATCCATTAGGCCACGCAGTCTATGTGATACATTCCTATTTGACATCATACAGACTTTGCTATGCCACAGTAGACATCAAAGTTGTGAACCTGTCCGAATGAGGAAAGCTAGTGATTTTTAACAAGTACAAAGATACTCTTTCCTTCAATCTTGTGATGCATATTCAGACACAATAATTCTCAGGCCTTGCAGTCTTAGATTATTAAAGTTGAACAACAATGTCCAAGCTTTTCAAAGCAACAAGACCAATGCCTTATTTAGGGAAATTGCAAACATGTACGAATTAGCTGAGCTAATGAAATTAAATGACCCTATTTGACATCATACAGACTTTGCTATGCCACAGTAGACATCAAAGTTGTGAACCTGTCCGAATGAGGAAAGCTAGTGATATTTAACAAGTAAGAAGAGACCTTTTCCCTCAATCTTGCGATGCCGAATCAGACACAATATTTCTCAGGCCTTTCAGTCTTAGATTATAAGAGTTGAACAACAGTGTCCAAGCTTTTCAAAGCAATGAGACCAATGCCTTATTTCGGGAATTTGCAAACATGTTCAAATTAGCTTAGCTAATGAAATTAAACGACCACGAAGGGACTCGAACCCTCAATCTTCTGGTTTGAAGTCAGACGCCTTATCCATTAGGCATCGCAGTCTATGTGATACATCCCTATTTGACATCATACAGACTTTGAAATATGCCACAGTAGACATCAAAGTTGTAAACCTGTCCGAATGAGGAAAGCTAGTGATATTTAACAAGTAAGAAGAGACCTTTTCCCTCAATCTTGCGATGCCGAATCAGACACAATATTTCTCAGGCCTTTCAGTCTTAGATTATAAAAGTTGAACAACAGTGTCCAAGCTTTTCAAAGCAATGAGACCAATGCCTTATTTCGGGAATTTGCAAACATGTTCAAATTAGCTAAGCTAATGAAATTAAACGACCACGAAGGGACTCGAACCCTCAATCTTCTGATTCGAAGTCAGACGCCTTATCCATTAGGCCACGCAGTCTATGTGATAACTCCCTATTTGACATCATACAGACTTTGCTATGCCACAGTAGACATCAAAGTTGTGAACCTGTCCGAATGAGGAAAGCTAGTGATATTTAACAAGTAAGAAGAGACCTTTTCCCTCAATCTTGCGATGCCGAATCAGACACAATATTTCTCAGGTCTTTCAGTCTTAGATTATAAAAGTTGAACAACAGTGTCCAAGCTTTTCAAAGGAATGAGACCAATGCCTTATTTCGGGAATTTGCAAACATGTTCAAATTAGCTGAGCTAATGAAATTAAACGACCACGAAGGGACTCGAACCCTCAATCTTCTGATTCGAAGTCAGACGCCTTATCCATTAGGCCACGCAGTCTATGTGATACATTCCTATTTGACATCATACAGACTTTGCTATGCCACAGTAGACATCAAAGTTGTGAACCTGTCCGAATGAGGAAAGCTAGTGATATTTAACAAGTAAGAAGAGACCTTTTCCCTCAATCTTGCGATGCCGAATCAGACACAATAATTCTCAGGCCTTGCAGTCTTAGATTATTAAAGTTGAACAACAATGTCCAAGCTTTTCAAAGCAACAAGACCAATGCCTTATTTAGGGAAATTGCAAACATGTACGAATTAGCTGAGCTAATGAAATTAAATGACCCTATTTGACATCATACAGACTTTGCTATGCCACAGTAGACATCAAAGTTGTGAACCTGTCCGAATGAGGAAAGCTAGTGATATTTAACAAGTAAGAAGAGACCTTTTCCCTCAATCTTGCGATGCCGAATCAGACACAATATTTCTCAGGCCTTTCAGTCTTAGATTATAAGAGTTGAACAACAGTGTCCAAGCTTTTCAAAGCAATGAGACCAATGCCTTATTTCGGGAATTTGCAAACATGTTCAAATTAGCTTAGCTAATGAAATTAAATGACCACGAAGGGACTCGAACCCTCAATCTTCTGGTTCGAAGTCAGACGCCTTATCCATTAGGCATCGCAGTCTATGTGATACATCCCTATTTGACATCATACAGACTTTGAAATATGCCACAGTAGACATCAAAGTTGTAAACCTGTCCGAATGAGGAAAGCTAGTGATATTTAACAAGTAAGAAGAGACCTTTTCCCTCAATCTTGCGATGCCGAATCAGACACAATATTTCTCAGGCCTTTCAGTCTTAGATTATAAATGTTGAACAACAGTGTCCAAGCTTTTCAAAGCAATGAGACCAATGCCTTATTTCGGGAATTTGCAAACATGTTCAAATTAGCTAAGCTAATGAAATTAAACGACCACGAAGGGACTCGAACCCTCAATCTTCTGATTCGAAGTCAGACGCCTTATCCATTAGGCCACGCAGTCTATGTGATAACTCCCTATTTGACATTATACAGACTTTGCTATGCCACAGTAGACATCAAAGTTGTGAACCTGTCTGAATGAGGAAAGCTAGTGATATTTAACAAGTAAGAAGAGACCTTTTCCCTCAATCTTGCGATGCCGAATCAGACACAATATTTCTCAGGCCTTTCAGTCTTAGATTATAAAAGTTGAACAACAGTGTCCAAGCTTTTCAAAGGAATGAGACCAATGCCTTATTTCGGGAATTTGCAAACATGTTCAAATTAGCTGAGCTAATGAAATTAAACGACCACGAAGGGACTCGAACCCTCAATCTTCTGGTTCGAAGTCAGACGCCTTATCCATTAGGCATCGCAGTCTATGTGATACATCCCTATTTGACATCATACAGACTTTGAAATATGCCACAGTAGACATCAAAGTTGTAAACCTGTCCGAATGAGGAAAGCTAGTGATATTTAACAAGTAAGAAGAGACCTTTTCCCTCAATCTTGCGATGCCGAATCAGACACAATATTTCTCAGGCCTTTCAGTCTTAGATTATAAAAGTTGAACAACAGTGTCCAAGCTTTTCAAAGCAATGAGACCAATGCCTTATTTCGGGAATTTGCAAACATGTTCAAATTAGCTTAGCTAATGAAATTAAACGACCACGAAGGGACTCGAACCCTCAATCTTCTGGTTCGAAGTCAGACGCCTTATCCATTAGGCATCGCAGTCTATGTGATACATCCCTATTTGACATCATACAGACTTTGAAATATGCCACAGTAGACATCAAAGTTGTAAACCTGTCCGAATGAGGAAAGCTAGTGATATTTAACAAGTAAGAAGAGACCTTTTCCCTCAATCTTGCGATGCCGAATCAGACACAATATTTCTCAGGCCTTTCAGTCTTAGATTATAAAAGTTGAACAACAGTGTCCAAGCTTTTCAAAGCAATGAGACCAATGCCTTATTTCGGGAATTTGCAAACATGTTCAAATTAGCTAAACTAATGAAATTAAACGACCACGAAGGGACTCGAACCCTCAATCTTCTGATTCGAAGTCAGACGCCTTATCCATTAGGCCACGCAGTCTATGTGATAACTCCCTATTTGACATCATACAGACTTTGCTATGCCACAGTAGACATCAAAGTTGTGAACCTGTCCGAATGAGGAAAGCTAGTGATATTTAACAAGTAAGAAGAGACCTTTTCCCTCAATCTTGCGATGCCGAATCAGACACAATATTTCTCAGGCCTTTCAGTCTTAGATTATAAAAGTTGAACAACAGTGTCCAAGCTTTTCAAAGGAATGAGACCAATGCCTTATTTCGGGAATTTGCAAACATGTTCAAATTAGCTGAGCTAATGAAATTAAACGACCACGAAGGGACTCGAACCCTCAATCTTCTGATTCGAAGTCAGACGCCTTATCCATTAGGCCACGCAGTCTATGTGATACATTCCTATTTGACATCATACAGACTTTGCTATGCCACAGTAGACATCAAAGTTGTGAACCTGTCCGAATGAGGAAAGCTAGTGATTTTTAACAAGTACAAAGATACTCTTTCCTTCAATCTTGTGATGCATATTCAGACACAATAATTCTCAGGCCTTGCAGTCTTAGATTATTAAAGTTGAACAACAATGTCCAAGCTTTTCAAAGCAACAAGACCAATGCCTTATTTAGGGAAATTGCAAACATGTACGAATTAGCTGAGCTAATGAAATTAAATGACCCTATTTGACATCATACAGACTTTGCTATGCCACAGTAGACATCAAAGTTGTGAACCTGTCCGAATGAGGAAAGCTAGTGATATTTAACAAGTAAGAAGAGACCTTTTCCCTCAATCTTGCGATGCCGAATCAGACACAATATTTCTCAGGCCTTTCAGTCTTAGATTATAAGAGTTGAACAACAGTGTCCAAGCTTTTCAAAGCAATGAGACCAATGCCTTATTTCGGGAATTTGCAAACATGTTCAAATTAGCTTAGCTAATGAAATTAAACGACCACGAAGGGACTCGAACCCTCAATCTTCTGGTTTGAAGTCAGACGCCTTATCCATTAGGCATCGCAGTCTATGTGATACATCCCTATTTGACATCATACAGACTTTGAAATATGCCACAGTAGACATCAAAGTTGTAAACCTGTCCGAATGAGGAAAGCTAGTGATATTTAACAAGTAAGAAGAGACCTTTTCCCTCAATCTTGCGATGCCGAATCAGACACAATATTTCTCAGGCCTTTCAGTCTTAGATTATAAAAGTTGAACAACAGTGTCCAAGCTTTTCAAAGCAATGAGACCAATGCCTTATTTCGGGAATTTGCAAACATGTTCAAATTAGCTAAGCTAATGAAATTAAACGACCACGAAGGGACTCGAACCCTCAATCTTCTGATTCGAAGTCAGACGCCTTATCCATTAGGCCACGCAGTCTATGTGATAACTCCCTATTTGACATCATACAGACTTTGCTATGCCACAGTAGACATCAAAGTTGTGAACCTGTCCGAATGAGGAAAGCTAGTGATATTTAACAAGTAAGAAGAGACCTTTTCCCTCAATCTTGCGATGCCGAATCAGACACAATATTTCTCAGGCCTTTCAGTCTTAGATTATAAAAGTTGAACAACAGTGTCCAAGCTTTTCAAAGGAATGAGACCAATGCCTTATTTCGGGAATTTGCAAACATGTTCAAATTAGCTGAGCTAATGAAATTAAACGACCACGAAGGGACTCGAACCCTCAATCTTCTGATTCGAAGTCAGACGCCTTATCCATTAGGCCACGCAGTCTATGTGATACATTCCTATTTGACATCATACAGACTTTGCTATGCCACAGTAGACATCAAAGTTGTGAACCTGTCCGAATGAGGAAAGCTAGTGATATTTAACAAGTAAGAAGAGACCTTTTCCCTCAATCTTGCGATGCCGAATCAGACACAATAATTCTCAGGCCTTGCAGTCTTAGATTATTAAAGTTGAACAACAATGTCCAAGCTTTTCAAAGCAACAAGACCAATGCCTTATTTAGGGAAATTGCAAACATGTACGAATTAGCTGAGCTAATGAAATTAAATGACCCTATTTGACATCATACAGACTTTGCTATGCCACAGTAGACATCAAAGTTGTGAACCTGTCCGAATGAGGAAAGCTAGTGATATTTAACAAGTAAGAAGAGACCTTTTCCCTCAATCTTGCGATGCCGAATCAGACACAATATTTCTCAGGCCTTTCAGTCTTAGATTATAAGAGTTGAACAACAGTGTCCAAGCTTTTCAAAGCAATGAGACCAATGCCTTATTTCGGGAATTTGCAAACATGTTCAAATTAGCTTAGCTAATGAAATTAAATGACCACGAAGGGACTCGAACCCTCAATCTTCTGGTTTGAAGTCAGACGCCTTATCCATTAGGCATCGCAGTCTATGTGATACATCCCTATTTGACATCATACAGACTTTGAAATATGCCACAGTAGACATCAAAGTTGTAAACCTGTCCGAATGAGGAAAGCTAGTGATATTTAACAAGTAAGAAGAGACCTTTTCCCTCAATCTTGCGATGCCGAATCAGACACAATATTTCTCAGGCCTTTCAGTCTTAGATTATAAATGTTGAACAACAGTGTCCAAGCTTTTCAAAGCAATGAGACCAATGCCTTATTTCGGGAATTTGCAAACATGTTCAAATTAGCTAAGCTAATGAAATTAAACGACCACGAAGGGACTCGAACCCTCAATCTTCTGATTCGAAGTCAGACGCCTTATCCATTAGGCCACGCAGTCTATGTGATAACTCCCTATTTGACATCATACAGACTTTGCTATGCCACAGTAGACATCAAAGTTGTGAACCTGTCCGAATGAGGAAAGCTAGTGATATTTAACAAGTAAGAAGAGACCTTTTCCCTCAATCTTGCGATGCCGAATCAGACACAATATTTCTCAGGCCTTTCAGTCTTAGATTATAAAAGTTGAACAACAGTGTCCAAGCTTTTCAAAGGAATGAGACCAATGCCTTATTTCGGGAATTTGCAAACATGTTCAAATTAGCTGAGCTAATGAAATTAAACGACCACGAAGGGACTCGAACCCTCAATCTTCTGATTTGAAGTCAGACGCCTTATCCATTAGGCCACGCAGTCTATGTGATACATTCCTATTTGACATCATACAGACTTTGCTATGCCACAGTAGACATCAAAGTTGTGAACCTGTCCGAATGAGGAAAGCTAGTGATTTTTAACAAGTACAAAGATACTCTTTCCTTCAATCTTGTGATGCATATTCAGACACAATAATTCTCAGGCCTTGCAGTCTTAGATTATTAAAGTTGAACAACAATGTCCAAGCTTTTCAAAGCAACAAGACCAATGCCTTATTTAGGGAAATTGCAAACATGTACGAATTAGCTGAGCTAATGAAATTAAATGACCCTATTTGACATCATACAGACTTTGCTATGCCACAGTAGACATCAAAGTTGTGAACCTGTCCGAATGAGGAAAGCTAGTGATATTTAACAAGTAAGAAGAGACCTTTTCCCTCAATCTTGCGATGCCGAATCAGACACAATATTTCTCAGGCCTTTCAGTCTTAGATTATAAGAGTTGAACAACAGTGTCCAAGCTTTTCAAAGCAATGAGACCAATGCCTTATTTCGGGAATTTGCAAACATGTTCAAATTAGCTTAGCTAATGAAATTAAACGACCACGAAGGGACTCGAACCCTCAATCTTCTGATTTGAAGTCAGATGCCTTATCCATTAGGCCACGCAGTCTATGTGATACATTCCTATTTGACATCATACAGACTTTGCTATGCCACAGTAGACATCAAAGTTGTGAACCTGTCCGAATGAGGAAAGCTAGTGATTTTTAACAAGTACAAAGATACTCTTTCCTTCAATCTTGTGATGCATATTCAGACACAATAATTCTCAGGCCTTGCAGTCTTAGATTATTAAAGTTGAACAACAATGTCCAAGCTTTTCAAAGCAACAAGACCAATGCCTTATTTAGGGAAATTGCAAACATGTACGAATTAGCTGAGCTAATGAAATTAAATGACCCTATTTGACATCATACAGACTTTGCTATGCCACAGTAGACATCAAAGTTGTGAACCTGTCCGAATGAGGAAAGCTAGTGATATTTAACAAGTAAGAAGAGACCTTTTCCCTCAATCTTGCGATGCCGAATCAGACACAATATTTCTCAGGCCTTTCAGTCTTAGATTATAAGAGTTGAACAACAGTGTCCAAGCTTTTCAAAGCAATGAGACCAATGCCTTATTTCGGGAATTTGCAAACATGTTCAAATTAGCTTAGCTAATGAAATTAAACGACCACGAAGGGACTCGAACCCTCAATCTTCTGATTTGAAGTCAGACGCCTTATCCATTAGGCCACGCAGTCTATGTGATACATTCCTATTTGACATCATACAGACTTTGCTATGCCACAGTAGACATCAAAGTTGTGAACCTGTCCGAATGAGGAAAGCTAGTGATTTTTAACAAGTACAAAGATACTCTTTCCTTCAATCTTGTGATGCATATTCAGACACAATAATTCTCAGGCCTTGCAGTCTTAGATTATTAAAGTTGAACAACAATGTCCAAGCTTTTCAAAGCAACAAGACCAATGCCTTATTTAGGGAAATTGCAAACATGTACGAATTAGCTGAGCTAATGAAATTAAATGACCCTATTTGACATCATACAGACTTTGCTATGCCACAGTAGACATCAAAGTTGTGAACCTGTCCGAATGAGGAAAGCTAGTGATATTTAACAAGTAAGAAGAGACCTTTTCCCTCAATCTTGCGATGCCGAATCAGACACAATATTTCTCAGGCCTTTCAGTCTTAGATTATAAGAGTTGAACAACAGTGTCCAAGCTTTTCAAAGCAATGAGACCAATGCCTTATTTCGGGAATTTGCAAACATGTTCAAATTAGCTTAGCTAATGAAATTAAACGACCACGAAGGGACTTGAACCCTCAATCTTCTGGTTCGAAGTCAGACGCCTTTTCCATTAGGCATCGCAGTCTATGTGATACATCCCTATTTGACATCATACAGACTTTGAAATATGCCACAGTAGACATCAAAGTTGTGAACCTGTCCGAATGAGGAAAGCTAGTGATATTTAACAAGTAAGAAGAGACCTTTTCCCTCAATCTTGCGATGCCGAATCAGACACAATATTTCTCAGGCCTTTCAGTCTTAGATTATAAGAGTTGAACAACAGTGTCCAAGCTTTTCAAAGCAATGAGACCAATGCCTTATTTCGGGAATTTGCAAACATGTTCAAATTAGCTTAGCTAATGAAATTAAACGACCACGAAGGGACTCGAACCCTCAATCTTCTGATTTGAAGTCAGATGCCTTATCCATTAGGCCACGCAGTCTATGTGATACATTCCTATTTGACATCATACAGACTTTGCTATGCCACAGTAGACATCAAAGTTGTGAACCTGTCCGAATGAGGAAAGCTAGTGATTTTTAACAAGTACAAAGATACTCTTTCCTTCAATCTTGTGATGCATATTCAGACACAATAATTCTCAGGCCTTGCAGTCTTAGATTATTAAAGTTGAACAACAATGTCCAAGCTTTTCAAAGCAACAAGACCAATGCCTTATTTAGGGAAATTGCAAACATGTACGAATTAGCTGAGCTAATGAAATTAAATGACCCTATTTGACATCATACAGACTTTGCTATGCCACAGTAGACATCAAAGTTGTGAACCTGTCCGAATGAGGAAAGCTAGTGATATTTAACAAGTAAGAAGAGACCTTTTCCCTCAATCTTGCGATGCCGAATCAGACACAATATTTCTCAGGCCTTTCAGTCTTAGATTATAAGAGTTGAACAACAGTGTCCAAGCTTTTCAAAGCAATGAGACCAATGCCTTATTTCGGGAATTTGCAAACATGTTCAAATTAGCTTAGCTAATGAAATTAAACGACCACGAAGGGACTCGAACCCTCAATCTTCTGATTTGAAGTCAGACGCCTTATCCATTAGGCCACGCAGTCTATGTGATACATTCCTATTTGACATCATACAGACTTTGCTATGCCACAGTAGACATCAAAGTTGTGAACCTGTCCGAATGAGGAAAGCTAGTGATTTTTAACAAGTACAAAGATACTCTTTCCTTCAATCTTGTGATGCATATTCAGACACAATAATTCTCAGGCCTTGCAGTCTTAGATTATTAAAGTTGAACAACAATGTCCAAGCTTTTCAAAGCAACAAGACCAATGCCTTATTTAGGGAAATTGCAAACATGTACGAATTAGCTGAGCTAATGAAATTAAATGACCCTATTTGACATCATACAGACTTTGCTATGCCACAGTAGACATCAAAGTTGTGAACCTGTCCGAATGAGGAAAGCTAGTGATATTTAACAAGTAAGAAGAGACCTTTTCCCTCAATCTTGCGATGCCGAATCAGACACAATATTTCTCAGGCCTTTCAGTCTTAGATTATAAGAGTTGAACAACAGTGTCCAAGCTTTTCAAAGCAATGAGACCAATGCCTTATTTCGGGAATTTGCAAACATGTTCAAATTAGCTTAGCTAATGAAATTAAACGACCACGAAGGGACTTGAACCCTCAATCTTCTGGTTCGAAGTCAGACGCCTTTTCCATTAGGCATCGCAGTCTATGTGATACATCCCTATTTGACATCATACAGACTTTGAAATATGCCACAGTAGACATCAAAGTTGTAAACCTGTCCGAATGAGGAAAGCTAGTGATATTTAACAAGTAAGAAGAGACCTTTTCCCTCAATCTTGCGATGCCGAATCAGACACAATATTTCTCAGGCCTTTCAGTCCTAGATTATAAAAGTTGAACAACAGTGTCCAAGCTTTTCAAAGCAATGAGACCAATGCCTTATTTCGGGAATTTGCAAACATTTTCAAATTTGCTGAGCTAATGAAATTAAACGACCACGAAGGGACTCGAACCCTCAATCTTCTGATTCGAAGTCAGATGCCTTATCCATTAGGCCACGCAGTCTATGTGATACATTCCTATTTGACATCATACAGACTTTGCTATGCCACAGTAGACATCAAAGTTGTGAACCTGTCCGAATGAGGAAAGCTAGTGATTTTTAACAAGTACAAAGATACTCTTTCCTTCAATCTTGTGATGCATATTCAGACACAATAATTCTCAGGCCTTGCAGTCTTAGATTATTAAAGTTGAACAACAATGTCCAAGCTTTTCAAAGCAACAAGACCAATGCCTTATTTAGGGAAATTGCAAACATGTACGAATTAGCTGAGCTAATGAAATTAAATGACCCTATTTGACATCATACAGACTTTGCTATGCCACAGTAGACATCAAAGTTGTGAACCTGTCCGAATGAGGAAAGCTAGTGATATTTAACAAGTAAGAAGAGACCTTTTCCCTCAATCTTGCGATGCCGAATCAGACACAATATTTCTCAGGCCTTTCAGTCTTAGATTATAAGAGTTGAACAACAGTGTCCAAGCTTTTCAAAGCAATGAGACCAATGCCTTATTTCGGGAATTTGCAAACATGTTCAAATTAGCTTAGCTAATGAAATTAAACGACCACGAAGGGACTCGAACCCTCAATCTTCTGATTTGAAGTCAGATGCCTTATCCATTAGGCCACGCAGTCTATGTGATACATTCCTATTTGACATCATACAGACTTTGCTATGCCACAGTAGACATCAAAGTTGTGAACCTGTCCGAATGAGGAAAGCTAGTGATTTTTAACAAGTACAAAGATACTCTTTCCTTCAATCTTGTGATGCATATTCAGACACAATAATTCTCAGGCCTTGCAGTCTTAGATTATTAAAGTTGAACAACAATGTCCAAGCTTTTCAAAGCAACAAGACCAATGCCTTATTTAGGGAAATTGCAAACATGTACGAATTAGCTGAGCTAATGAAATTAAATGACCCTATTTGACATCATACAGACTTTGCTATGCCACAGTAGACATCAAAGTTGTGAACCTGTCCGAATGAGGAAAGCTAGTGATATTTAACAAGTAAGAAGAGACCTTTTCCCTCAATCTTGCGATGCCGAATCAGACACAATATTTCTCAGGCCTTTCAGTCTTAGATTATAAGAGTTGAACAACAGTGTCCAAGCTTTTCAAAGCAATGAGACCAATGCCTTATTTCGGGAATTTGCAAACATGTTCAAATTAGCTTAGCTAATGAAATTAAACGACCACGAAGGGACTCGAACCCTCAATCTTCTGATTTGAAGTCAGACGCCTTATCCATTAGGCCACGCAGTCTATGTGATACATTCCTATTTGACATCATACAGACTTTGCTATGCCACAGTAGACATCAAAGTTGTGAACCTGTCCGAATGAGGAAAGCTAGTGATTTTTAACAAGTACAAAGATACTCTTTCCTTCAATCTTGTGATGCATATTCAGACACAATAATTCTCAGGCCTTGCAGTCTTAGATTATTAAAGTTGAACAACAATGTCCAAGCTTTTCAAAGCAACAAGACCAATGCCTTATTTAGGGAAATTGCAAACATGTACGAATTAGCTGAGCTAATGAAATTAAATGACCCTATTTGACATCATACAGACTTTGCTATGCCACAGTAGACATCAAAGTTGTGAACCTGTCCGAATGAGGAAAGCTAGTGATATTTAACAAGTAAGAAGAGACCTTTTCCCTCAATCTTGCGATGCCGAATCAGACACAATATTTCTCAGGCCTTTCAGTCTTAGATTATAAGAGTTGAACAACAGTGTCCAAGCTTTTCAAAGCAATGAGACCAATGCCTTATTTCGGGAATTTGCAAACATGTTCAAATTAGCTTAGCTAATGAAATTAAACGACCACGAAGGGACTTGAACCCTCAATCTTCTGGTTCGAAGTCAGACGCCTTTTCCATTAGGCATCGCAGTCTATGTGATACATCCCTATTTGACATCATACAGACTTTGAAATATGCCACAGTAGACATCAAAGTTGTAAACCTGTCCGAATGAGGAAAGCTAGTGATATTTAACAAGTAAGAAGAGACCTTTTCCCTCAATCTTGCGATGCCGAATCAGACACAATATTTCTCAGGCCTTTCAGTCCTAGATTATAAAAGTTGAACAACAGTGTCCAAGCTTTTCAAAGCAATGAGACCAATGCCTTATTTCGGGAATTTGCAAACATTTTCAAATTTGCTGAGCTAATGAAATTAAACGACCACGAAGGGACTCGAACCCTCAATCTTCTGATTCGAAGTCAGATGCCTTATCCATTAGGCCACGCAGTCTATGTGATACATTCCTATTTGACATCATACAGACTTTGCTATGCCACAGTAGACATCAAAGTTGTGAACCTGTCCGAATGAGGAAAGCTAGTGATTTTTAACAAGTACAAAGATATTCTTTCCTTCAATCTTGTGATGCATATTCAGACACAATAATTCTCAGGCCTTGCAGTCTTAGATTATTAAAGTTGAACAACAATGTCCAAGCTTTTCAAAGCAACAAGACCAATGCCTTATTTAGGGAAATTGCAAACATGTACGAATTAGCTGAGCTAATGAAATTAAATGACCCTATTTGACATCATACAGACTTTGCTATGCCACAGTAGACATCAAAGTTGTGAACCTGTCCGAATGAGGAAAGCTAGTGATATTTAACAAGTAAGAAGAGACCTTTTCCCTCAATCTTGCGATGCCGAATCAGACACAATATTTCTCAGGCCTTTCAGTCTTAGATTATAAGAGTTGAACAACAGTGTCCAAGCTTTTCAAAGCAATGAGACCAATGCCTTATTTCGGGAATTTGCAAACATGTTCAAATTAGCTTAGCTAATGAAATTAAACGACCACGAAGGGACTTGAACCCTCAATCTTCTGGTTCGAAGTCAGACGCCTTTTCCATTAGGCATCGCAGTCTATGTGATACATCCCTATTTGACATCATACAGACTTTGAAATATGCCACAGTAGACATCAAAGTTGTAAACCTGTCCGAATGAGGAAAGCTAGTGATATTTAACAAGTAAGAAGAGACCTTTTCCCTCAATCTTGCGATGCCGAATCAGACACAATATTTCTCAGGCCTTTCAGTCCTAGATTATAAAAGTTGAACAACAGTGTCCAAGCTTTTCAAAGCAATGAGACCAATGCCTTATTTCGGGAATTTGCAAACATTTTCAAATTTGCTGAGCTAATGAAATTAAACGACCACGAAGGGACTCGAACCCTCAATCTTCTGATTCGAAGTCAGATGCCTTATCCATTAGGCCACGCAGTCTATGTGATACATTCCTATTTGACATCATACAGACTTTGCTATGCCACAGTAGACATCAAAGTTGTGAACCTGTCCGAATGAGGAAAGCTAGTGATTTTTAACAAGTACAAAGATATTCTTTCCTTCAATCTTGTGATGCATATTCAGACACAATAATTCTCAGGCCTTGCAGTCTTAGATTATTAAAGTTGAACAACAATGTCCAAGCTTTTCAAAGCAACAAGACCAATGCCTTATTTAGGGAAATTGCAAACATGTACGAATTAGCTGAGCTAATGAAATTAAATGACCCTATTTGACATCATACAGACTTTGCTATGCCACAGTAGACATCAAAGTTGTGAACCTGTCCGAATGAGGAAAGCTAGTGATATTTAACAAGTAAGAAGAGACCTTTTCCCTCAATCTTGCGATGCCGAATCAGACACAATATTTCTCAGGCCTTTCAGTCTTAGATTATAAGAGTTGAACAACAGTGTCCAAGCTTTTCAAAGCAATGAGACCAATGCCTTATTTCGGGAATTTGCAAACATGTTCAAATTAGCTTAGCTAATGAAATTAAACGACCACGAAGGGACTTGAACCCTCAATCTTCTGGTTCGAAGTCAGACACCTTTTCCATTAGGCATCGCAGTCTATGTGATACATCCCTATTTGACATCATACAGACTTTGAAATATGCCACAGTAGACATCAAAGTTGTAAACCTGTCCGAATGAGGAAAGCTAGTGATATTTAACAAGTAAGAAGAGACCTTTTCCCTCAATCTTGCGATGCCGAATCAGACACAATATTTCTCAGGCCTTTCAGTCCTAGATTATAAAAGTTGAACAACAGTGTCCAAGCTTTTCAAAGCAATGAGACCAATGCCTTATTTCGGGAATTTGCAAACATTTTCAAATTTGCTGAGCTAATGAAATTAAACGACCACGAAGGGACTCGAACCCTCAATCTTCTGATTCGAAGTCAGATGCCTTATCCATTAGGCCACGCAGTCTATGTGATACATTCCTATTTGACATCATACAGACTTTGCTATGCCACAGTAGACATCAAAGTTGTGAACCTGTCCGAATGAGGAAAGCTAGTGATTTTTAACAAGTACAAAGATATTCTTTCCTTCAATCTTGTGATGCATATTCAGACACAATAATTCTCAGGCCTTGCAGTCTTAGATTATTAAAGTTGAACAACAATGTCCAAGCTTTTCAAAGCAACAAGACCAATGCCTTATTTAGGGAAATTGCAAACATGTACGAATTAGCTGAGCTAATGAAATTAAATGACCCTATTTGACATCATACAGACTTTGCTATGCCACAGTAGACATCAAAGTTGTGAACCTGTCCGAATGAGGAAAGCTAGTGATATTTAACAAGTAAGAAGAGACCTTTTCCCTCAATCTTGCGATGCCGAATCAGACACAATATTTCTCAGGCCTTTCAGTCTTAGATTATAAGAGTTGAACAACAGTGTCCAAGCTTTTCAAAGCAATGAGACCAATGCCTTATTTCGGGAATTTGCAAACATGTTCAAATTAGCTTAGCTAATGAAATTAAACGACCACGAAGGGACTTGAACCCTCAATCTTCTGGTTCGAAGTCAGACGCCTTTTCCATTAGGCATCGCAGTCTATGTGATACATCCCTATTTGACATCATACAGACTTTGAAATATGCCACAGTAGACATCAAAGTTGTAAACCTGTCCGAATGAGGAAAGCTAGTGATATTTAACAAGTAAGAAGAGACCTTTTCCCTCAATCTTGCGATGCCGAATCAGACACAATATTTCTCAGGCCTTTCAGTCCTAGATTATAAAAGTTGAACAACAGTGTCCAAGCTTTTCAAAGCAATGAGACCAATGCCTTATTTCGGGAATTTGCAAACATTTTCAAATTTGCTGAGCTAATGAAATTAAACGACCACGAAGGGACTCGAACCCTCAATCTTCTGATTCGAAGTCAGATGCCTTATCCATTAGGCCACGCAGTCTATGTGATACATTCCTATTTGACATCATACAGACTTTGCTATGCCACAGTAGACATCAAAGTTGTGAACCTGTCCGAATGAGGAAAGCTAGTGATTTTTAACAAGTACAAAGATATTCTTTCCTTCAATCTTGTGATGCATATTCAGACACAATAATTCTCAGGCCTTGCAGTCTTAGATTATTAAAGTTGAACAACAATGTCCAAGCTTTTCAAAGCAACAAGACCAATGCCTTATTTAGGGAAATTGCAAACATGTACGAATTAGCTGAGCTAATGAAATTAAATGACCCTATTTGACATCATACAGACTTTGCTATGCCACAGTAGACATCAAAGTTGTGAACCTGTCCGAATGAGGAAAGCTAGTGATATTTAACAAGTAAGAAGAGACCTTTTCCCTCAATCTTGCGATGCCGAATCAGACACAATATTTCTCAGGGCTTTCAGTCTTAGATTATAAAAGTTGAAGAACAGTGTCCAAGCTTTTCAAAGCAATGAGACCAATGCCTTATTTCGGGAATTTGCAAACATGTTCAAATTAGCTTAGCTAATGAAATTAAACGACCACGAAGGGACTCAAACCCTCAATCTTCTGGTTCGAAGTCAGACGCCTTATCCATTAGGCATCGCAGTCTATGTGATACATCCCTATTTGACATCATACAGACTTTGAAATATGCCACAGTAGACATCAAAGTTGTGAACCTGTCCGAATGAGGAAAGCTAGTGATATTTAACAAGTAAGAAGAGACCTTTTCCCTCAATCTTGCGATGCCGAATCAGACACAATATTTCTCAGGCCTTTCAGTCTTAGATTATAAAAGTTGAACAACAGTGTCCAAGCATTTCAAAGCAATGAGACCAATGCCTTATTTCGGGAATTTGTAAACATGTTCAAATTAGCTGAGCTAATGAAATTAAACGACCACGAAGGGACTCGAACCCTCAATCTTCTGATTCGAAGTCAGACGCCTTATCCATTAGGCCACGCAGTCTATGTGATAACTCCCTATTTGACATCATACAGACTTTGCTATGCAACAGTAGACATCAAAGTTGTGAACCTGTCCGAATGAGGAAAGCTAGTGATATTTAACAAGTAAGAAGAGACCTTTTCCCTCAATCTTGCGATGCCGAATCTGACACAATATTTCTCAGGCCTTTCAGTCTTAGATTATAAAAGTTGAACAACAGTGTCCAAGCTTTTCAAAGCAATGAGACCAATGCCTTATTTCGGGAATTTGCAAACATGTTCAAATTTTCTGAGCTAATGAAATTAAACGACCATGAAGGGACTCGAATGCTCAATCTTCTGATTCGAAGTCAGACGCCTTATCCATTAGGCCACGCAGTCTATGTGATACATTCCTATTTGACATCATACAGACTTTGCTATGCCACAGTAGACATCAAAGTTGTGAACCTGTCCGAATGAGGAAAGCTAGTGATTTTTAACAAGTACAAAGATACTCTTTCCTTCAATCTTGTGATGCAGATTCAGACACAATCATTCTCAGGCCTTGCAGTCTTAGATTATTAAAGTTGAACAACAATGTCCAAGCTTTTCAAAGCAACAAGACCAATGCCTTATTTAGGGAAATTGCAAACATGTACGAATTAGCTGAGCTAATGAAATTAAATGACCCTATTTGACATCATACAGACTTTGCTATGCCACAGTAGACATCAAAGTTGTGAACCTGTCCGAATGAGGAAAGCTAGTGATATTTAACAAGTAAGAAGAGACCTTTTCCCTCAATCTTGCGATGCCGAATCAGACACAATATTTCTCAGGCCTTTCAGTCTTAGATTATAAAAGTTGAAGAACAGTGTCCAAGCTTTTCAAAGCAATGAGACCAATGCCTTATTTCGTGAATTTGTAAACATGTTCAAATTAGCTGAGCTAATGAAATTAAACGACCACGAAGGGACTCGAACCCTCAATCTTCTGATTCGAAGTCAGACGCCTTATCCATTAGGCCACGCAGTCTATGTGATAACTCCCTATTTGACATCATACAGACTTTGCTATGCAACAGTAGACATCAAAGTTGTGAACCTGTCCGAATGAGGAAAGCTAGTGATATTTAACAAGTAAGAAGAGACCTTTTCCCTCAATCTTGCGATGCCGAATCAGACACAATATTTCTCAGGCCTTTCAGTCTTAGATTATAAAAGTTGAACAACAGTGTCCAAGCTTTTCAAAGCAATGAGACCAATGCCTTATTTCGGGAATTTGCAAACATGTTCAAATTTGCTGAGCTAATGAAATTAAACGACCATGAAGGGACTCGAACGCTCAATCTTCTGATTCGAAGTCAGACGCCTTATCCATTAGGCCACGCAGTCTATGTGATACATTCCTATTTGACATCATACAGACTTTGCTATGCCACAGTAGACATCAAAGTTGTGAACCTGTCCGAATGAGGAAAGCTAGTGATTTTTAACAAGTACAAAGATACTCTTTCCTTCAATCTTGTGATGCAGATTCAGACACAATCATTCTCAGGCCTTGCAGTCTTAGATTATTAAAGTTGAACAACAATGTCCAAGCTTTTCAAAGCAACAAGACCAATGCCTTATTTAGGGAAATTGCAAACATGTACGAATTAGCTGAGCTAATGAAATTAAATGACCCTATTTGACATCATACAGACTTTGCTATGCCACAGTAGACATCAAAGTTGTGAACCTGTCCGAATGAGGAAAGCTAGTGATATTTAACAAGTAAGAAGAGACCTTTTCCCTCAATCTTGCGATGCCGAATCAGACACAATATTTCTCAGGCCTTTCAGTCTTAGATTATAAAAGTTGAACAACAGTGTCCAAGCTTTTCAAAGGAATGAGACCAATGCCTTATTTCGGGAATTTGCAAACATGTTCAAATTAGCTGAGCTAATGAAATTAAACGACCACGAAGGGACTCGAACACTCAATCTTCTGATTCGAAGTCAGACGCCTTATCCATTAGGCCACGCAGTCTATGTGATACATTCCTATTTGACATCATACAGACTTTGCTATGCCACAGTAGACATCAAAGTTGTGAACCTGTCCGAATGAGGAAAGCTAGTGATATTTAACAAGTAAGAAGAGACCTTTTCCCTCAATCTTGCGATGCCGAATCAGACACAATATTTCTCAGGCCTTTCAGTCTTAGATTATAAAAGTTGAACAACAGTGTCCAAGCTTTTCAAAGCAATGAGACCAATGCCTTATTTCGGGAATTTGCAAACATGTTCAAATTAGCTTAGCTAATGAAATTAAACGACCACGAAGGGACTCGAACCCTCAATCTTCTGGTTCGAAGTCAGACGCCTTATCCATTAGGCATCACAGTCTATGTGATACATCCCTATTTGACATCATACAGACTTTGAAATATGCCACAGTAGACATCAAAGTTGTAAACCTGTCCGAATGAGGAAAGCTTGTGATATTTAACAAGTAAGAAGAGACCTTTTCCCTCAATCTTGCGATGCCGAATCAGACACAATATTTCTCAGGCCTTTCAGTCTTAGATTATAAAAGTTGAACAACAGTGTCCAAGCTTTTCAAAGCAATGAGACCAATGCCTTATTTCGGGAATTTGCTAACATTTTCAAATTTTCTGAGCTAATGAAATTAAACGACCATGAAGGGACTCGAACGCTCAATCTTCTGATTCGAAGTCAGACGCCTTATCCATTAGGCCACGCAGTCTATGTGATACATTCCTATTTGACATCATACAGACTTTGCTATGCCACAGTAGACATCAAAGTTGTGAACCTGTCCGAATGAGGAAAGCTAGTGATTTTTAACAAGTACAAAGATACTCTTTCCTTCAATCTTGTGATGCAGATTCAGACACAATCATTCTCAGGCCTTGCAGTCTTAGATTATTAAAGTTGAACAACAATGTCCAAGCTTTTCAAAGCAACAAGACCAATGCCTTATTTAGGGAAATTGCAAACATGTACGAATTAGCTGAGCTAATGAAATTAAATGACCCTATTTGACATCATACAGACTTTGCTATGCCACAGTAGACATCAAAGTTGTGAACCTGTCCGAATGAGGAAAGCTAGTGATATTTAACAAGTAAGAAGAGACCTTTTCCCTCAATCTTGCGATGCCGAATCAGACACAATATTTCTCAGGCCTTTCAGTCTTAGATTATAAAAGTTGAACAACAGTGTCCAAGCTTTTCAAAGGAATGAGACCAATGCCTTATTTCGGGAATTTGCAAACATGTTCAAATTAGCTGAGCTAATGAAATTAAACGACCACGAAGGGACTCGAACACTCAATCTTCTGATTCGAAGTCAGACGCCTTATCCATTAGGCCACGCAGTCTATGTGATACATTCCTATTTGACATCATACAGACTTTGCTATGCCACAGTAGACATCAAAGTTGTGAACCTGTCCGAATGAGGAAAGCTAGTGATATTTAACAAGTAAGAAGAGACCTTTTCCCTCAATCTTGCGATGCCGAATCAGACACAATATTTCTCAGGCCTTTCAGTCTTAGATTATAAAAGTTGAACAACAGTGTCCAAGCTTTTCAAAGCAATGAGACCAATGCCTTATTTCGGGAATTTGCAAACATGTTCAAATTAGCTTAGCTAATGAAATTAAACGGCCACGAAGGGACTCGAACCCTCAATCTTCTGGTTCGAAGTCAGACGCCTTATCCATTAGGCATCACAGTCTATGTGATACATCCCTATTTGACATCATACAGACTTTGAAATATGCCACAGTAGACATCAAAGTTGTAAACCTGTCCGAATGAGGAAAGCTTGTGATATTTAACAAGTAAGAAGAGACCTTTTCCCTCAATCTTGCGATGCCGAATCAGACACAATATTTCTCAGGCCTTTCAGTCTTAGATTATAAAAGTTGAACAACAGTGTCCAAGCTTTTCAAAGCAATGAGACCAATGCCTTATTTCGGGAATTTGCTAACATTTTCAAATTTTCTGAGCTAATGAAATTAAACGACCATGAAGGGACTCGAACGCTCAATCTTCTGATTCGAAGTCAGACGCCTTATCCATTAGGCCACGCAGTCTATGTGATACATTCCTATTTGACATCATACAGACTTTGCTATGCCACAGTAGACATCAAAGTTGTGAACCTGTCCGAATGAGGAAAGCTAGTGATTTTTAACAAGTACAAAGATACTCTTTCCTTCAATCTTGTGATGCAGATTCAGACACAATCATTCTCAGGCCTTGCAGTCTTAGATTATTAAAGTTGAACAACAATGTCCAAGCTTTTCAAAGCAACAAGACCAATGCCTTATTTAGGGAAATTGCAAACATGTACGAATTAGCTGAGCTAATGAAATTAAATGACCCTATTTGACATCATACAGACTTTGCTATGCCACAGTAGACATCAAAGTTGTGAACCTGTCCGAATGAGGAAAGCTAGTGATATTTAACAAGTAAGAAGAGACCTTTTCCCTCAATCTTGCGATGCCGAATCAGACACAATATTTCTCAGGCCTTTCAGTCTTAGATTATAAAAGTTGAAGAACAGTGTCCAAGCTTTTCAAAGCAATGAGACCAATGCCTTATTTCGGGAATTTGCAAACATGTTCAAATTAGCTTAGCTAATGAAATTAAACGACCACGAAGGGACTCGAACCCTCAATCTTCTGATTCGAAGTCAGACGCCTTATCCATTAGGCCACGCAGTCTATGTGATAACTCCCTATTTGACATCATACAGACTTTGCTATGCAACAGTAGACATCAAAGTTGTGAACCTGTCCGAATGAGGAAAGCTAGTGATATTTAACAAGTAAGAAGAGACCTTTTCCCTCAATCTTGCGATGCCGAATCAGACACAATATTTCTCAGGCCTTTCAGTCTTAGATTATAAAAGTTGAACAACAGTGTCCAAGCTTTTCAAAGCAATGAGACCAATGCCTTATTTCGGGAATTTGTAAACATGTTCAAATTAGCTGAGCTAATGAAATTAAACGACCATGAAGGGACTCGAACGCTCAATCTTCTGATTCGAAGTCAGACGCCTTATCCATTAGGCCACGCAGTCTATGTGATACATTCCTATTTGACATCATACAGACTTTGCTATGCCACAGTAGACATCAAAGTTGTGAACCTGTCCGAATGAGGAAAGCTAGTGATTTTTAACAAGTACAAAGATACTCTTTCCTTCAATCTTGTGATGCAGATTCAGACACAATCATTCTCAGGCCTTGCAGTCTTAGATTATTAAAGTTGAACAACAATGTCCAAGCTTTTCAAAGCAACAAGACCAATGCCTTATTTAGGGAAATTGCAAACATGTACGAATTAGCTGAGCTAATGAAATTAAATGACCCTATTTGACATCATACAGACTTTGCTATGCCACAGTAGACATCAAAGTTGTGAACCTGTCCGAATGAGGAAAGCTAGTGATATTTAACAAGTAAGAAGAGACCTTTTCCCTCAATCTTGCGATGCCGAATCAGACACAATATTTCTCAGGCCTTTCAGTCTTAGATTATAAAAGTTGAAGAACAGTGTCCAAGCTTTTCAAAGCAATGAGACCAATGCCTTATTTCGGGAATTTGCAAACATGTTCAAATTAGCTTAGCTAATGAAATTAAACGACCACGAAGGGACTCGAACCCTCAATCTTCTGATTCGAAGTCAGACGCCTTATCCATTAGGCCACGCAGTCTATGTGATAACTCCCTATTTGACATCATACAGACTTTGCTATGCAACAGTAGACATCAAAGTTGTGAACCTGTCCGAATGAGGAAAGCTAGTGATATTTAACAAGTAAGAAGAGACCTTTTCCCTCAATCTTGCGATGCCGAATCAGACACAATATTTCTCAGGCCTTTCAGTCTTAGATTATAAAAGTTGAACAACAGTGTCCAAGCTTTTCAAAGCAATGAGACCAATGCCTTATTTCGGGAATTTGCAAACATGTTCAAATTTTCTGAGCTAATGAAATTAAACGACCATGAAGGGACTCGAACGCTCAATCTTCTGATTCGAAGTCAGACGCCTTATCCATTAGGCCACGCAGTCTATGTGATACATTCCTATTTGACATCATACAGACTTTGCTATGCCACAGTAGACATCAAAGTTGTGAACCTGTCCGAATGAGGAAAGCTAGTGATTTTTAACAAGTACAAAGATACTCTTTCCTTCAATCTTGTGATGCAGATTCAGACACAATCATTCTCAGGCCTTGCAGTCTTAGATTATTAAAGTTGAACAACAATGTCCAAGCTTTTCAAAGCAACAAGACCAATGCCTTATTTAGGGAAATTGCAAACATGTACGAATTAGCTGAGCTAATGAAATTAAATGACCCTATTTGACATCATACAGACTTTGCTATGCCACAGTAGACATCAAAGTTGTGAACCTGTCCGAATGAGGAAAGCTAGTGATATTTAACAAGTAAGAAGAGACCTTTTCCCTCAATCTTGCGATGCCGAATCAGACACAATATTTCTCAGGCCTTTCAGTCTTAGATTATAAAAGTTGAAGAACAGTGTCCAAGCTTTTCAAAGCAATGAGACCAATGCCTTATTTCGGGAATTTGTAAACATGTTCAAATTAGCTGAGCTAATGAAATTAAACGACCACGAAGGGACTCGAACCCTCAATCTTCTGATTCGAAGTCAGACGCCTTATCCATTAGGCCACGCAGTCTATGTGATAAGTCCCTATTTGACATCATACAGACTTTGCTATGCAACAGTAGACATCAAAGTTGTGAACCTGTCCGAATTAGGAAAGCTAGTGATATTTAACAAGTAAGAAGAGACCTTTTCCCTCAATCTTGCGATGCCGAATCAGACACAATATTTCTCAGGCCTTTCAGTCTTAGATTATAAAAGTTGAACAACAGTGTCCAAGCTTTTCAAAGCAATGAGACCAATGCCTTATTTCGGGAATTTGCAAACATGTTCAAATTTGCTGAGCTAATGAAATTAAACGACCATGAAGGGACTCGAACGCTCAATCTTCTGATTCGAAGTCAGACGCCTTATCCATTAGGCCACGCAGTCTATGTGATACATTCCTATTTGACATCATACAGACTTTGCTATGCCACAGTAGACATCAAAGTTGTGAACCTGTCCGAATGAGGAAAGCTAGTGATTTTTAACAAGTACAAAGATACTCTTTCCTTCAATCTTGTGATGCAGATTCAGACACAATCATTCTCAGGCCTTGCAGTCTTAGATTATTAAAGTTGAACAACAATGTCCAAGCTTTTCAAAGCAACAAGACCAATGCCTTATTTAGGGAAATTGCAAACATGTACGAATTAGCTGAGCTAATGAAATTAAATGACCCTATTTGACATCATACAGACTTTGCTATGCCACAGTAGACATCAAAGTTGTGAACCTGTCCGAATGAGGAAAGCTAGTGATATTTAACAAGTAAGAAGAGACCTTTTCCCTCAATCTTGCGATGCCGAATCAGACACAATATTTCTCAGGCCTTTCAGTCTTAGATTATAAAAGTTGAAGAACAGTGTCCAAGCTTTTCAAAGCAATGAGACCAATGCCTTATTTCGGGAATTTGCAAACATGTTCAAATTAGCTTAGCTAATGAAATTAAACGACCACGAAGGGACTCAAACCCTCAATCTTCTGGTTCGAAGGAAGACGCCTTATCCATTAGGCATCGCAGTCTATGTGATACATCCCTATTTGACATCATACAGACTTTGAAATATGCCACAGTAGACATCAAAGTTGTGAACCTGTCCGAATGAGGAAAGCTAGTGATATTTAACAAGTAAGAAGAGACCTTTTCCCTCAATCTTGCGATGCCGAATCAGACACAATATTTCTCAGGCCTTTCAGTCTTAGATTATAAAAGTTGAACAACAGTGTCCAAGCATTTCAAAGCAATGAGACCAATGCCTTATTTCGGGAATTTGTAAACATGTTCAAATTAGCTGAGCTAATGAAATTAAACGACCACGAAGGGACTCGAACCCTCAAACTTCTGATTCGAAGTCAGACGCCTTATCCATTAGGCCACGCAGTCTATGTGAAAGCTCCCTATTTGACATCATACAGACTTTGCTATGCAACAGTAGACATCAAAGTTGTGAACCTGTCCGAATGAGGAAAGCTAGTGATATTTAACAAGTAAGAAGAGACCTTTTCCCTCAATCTTGCGATGCCGAATCAGACACAATATTTCTCAGGCCTTTCAGTCTTAGATTATAAAAGTTGAACAACAGTGTCCAAGCTTTTCAAAGCAATGAGACCAATGCCTTATTTCGGGAATTTGCAAACATGTTCAAATTTTCTGAGCTAATGAAATTAAACGACCATGAAGGGACTCGAACGCTCAATCTTCTGATTCGAAGTCAGACGCCTTATCCATTAGGCCACGCAGTCTATGTGATACATTCCTATTTGACATCATACAGACTTTGCTATGCCACAGTAGACATCAAAGTTGTGAACCTGTCCGAATGAGGAAAGCTAGTGATTTTTAACAAGTACAAAGATACTCTTTCCTTCAATCTTGTGATGCAGATTCAGACACAATCATTCTCAGGCCTTGCAGTCTTAGATTATTAAAGTTGAACAACAATGTCCAAGCTTTTCAAAGCAACAAGACCAATGCCTTATTTAGGGAAATTGCAAACATGTACGAATTAGCTGAGCTAATGAAATTAAATGACCCTATTTGACATCATACAGACTTTGCTATGCCACAGTAGACATCAAAGTTGTGAACCTGTCCGAATGAGGAAAGCTAGTGATATTTAACAAGTAAGAAGAGACCTTTTCCCTCAATCTTGCGATGCCGAATCAGACACAACATTTCTCAGGCCTTTCAGTCTTAGATTATAAAAGCTGAAGAACAGTGTCCAAGCTTTTCAAAGCAATGAGACCAATGCCTTATTTCGGGAATTTGTAAACATGTTCAAATTAGCTGAGCTAATGAAATTAAACGACCACGAAGGGACTCGAACCCTCAATCTTCTGATTCGAAGTCAGACGCCTTATCCATTAGGCCACGCAGTCTATGTGATAACTCCCTATTTGACATCATACAGACTTTGCTATGCAACAGTAGACATCAAAGTTGTGAACCTGTCCGAATGAGGAAAGCTAGTGATATTTAACAAGTAAGAAGAGACCTTTTCCCTCAATCTTGCGATGCCGAATCAGACACAATATTTCTCAGGCCTTTCAGTCTTAGATTATAAAAGTTGAACAACAGTGTCCAAGCTTTTCAAAGCAATGAGACCAATGCCTTATTTCGGGAATTTGCAAACATGTTCAAATTTGCTGAGCTAATGAAATTAAACGACCATGAAGGGACTCGAACGCTCAATCTTCTGATTCGAAGTCAGACGCCTTATCCATTAGGCCACGCAGTCTATGTGATACATTCCTATTTGACATCATACAGACTTTGCTATGCCACAGTAGACATCAAAGTTGTGAACCTGTCCGAATGAGGAAAGCTAGTGATTTTTAACAAGTACAAAGATACTCTTTCCTTCAATCTTGTGATGCAGATTCAGACACAATCATTCTCAGGCCTTGCAGTCTTAGATTATTAAAGTTGAACAACAATGTCCAAGCTTTTCAAAGCAACAAGACCAATGCCTTATTTAGGGAAATTGCAAACATGTACGAATTAGCTGAGCTAATGAAATTAAATGACCCTATTTGACATCATACAGACTTTGCTATGCCACAGTAGACATCAAAGTTGTGAACCTGTCCGAATGAGGAAAGCTAGTGATATTTAACAAGTAAGAAGAGACCTTTTCCCTCAATCTTGCGATGCCGAATCAGACACAATATTTCTCAGGCCTTTCAGTCTTAGATTATAAAAGTTGAACAACAGTGTCCAAGCTTTTCAAAGCAATGAGACCAATGCCTTATTTCGGGAATTTGCAAACATGTTCAAATTAGCTTAGCTAATGAAATTAAACGACCACGAAGGGACTCAAACCCTCAATCTTCTGGTTCGAAGGAAGACGCCTTATCCATTAGGCATCGCAGTCTATGTGATACATCCCTATTTGACATCATACAGACTTTGAAATATGCCACAGTAGACATCAAAGTTGTGAACCTGTCCGAATGAGGAAAGCTAGTGATATTTAACAAGTAAGAAGAGACCTTTTCCCTCAATCTTGCGATGCCGAATCAGACACAATATTTCTCAGGCCTTTCAGTCTTAGATTATAAAAGTTGAACAACAGTGTCCAAGCATTTCAAAGCAATGAGACCAATGCCTTATTTCGGGAATTTGTAAACATGTTCAAATTAGCTGAGCTAATGAAATTAAACGACCACGAAGGGACTCGAACCCTCAATCTTCTAATTCGAAGTCAGACGCCTTATCCATTAGGCCACGCAGTCTATGTGATAACTCCCTATTTGACATCATACAGACTTTGCTATGCCACAGTAGACATCAAAGTTGTGAACCTGTCCGAATGAGGAAAGCTAGTGATATTTAACAAGTAAGAAGAGACCTTTTCCCTCAATCTTGCGATGCCGAATCAGACACAATATTTCTCAGGCCTTTCAGTCTTAGATTATAAAAGTTGAACAACAGTGTCCAAGCTTTTCAAAGGAATGAGACCAATGCCTTATTTCGGGAATTTGCAAACATGTTCAAATTAGCTGAGCTAATGAAATTAAACGACCACGAAGGGACTCGAACCCTCAATCTTCTGATTCTAAGTCAGACGCCTTATCCATTAGGCCACGCAGTCTATGTGATACATTCCTATTTGACATCATACAGACTTTGCTATGCCACAGTAGACATCAAAGTTGTGAACCTGTCCGAATGAGGAAAGCTAGTGATATTTAACAAGTAAGAAGAGACCTTTTCCCTCAATCTTGCGATGCCGAATCAGACACAATATTTCTCAGGCCTTTCAGTCTTAGATTATAAAAGTTGAACAACAGTGTCCAAGCTTTTCAAAGCAATGAGACCAATGCCTTATTTCGGGAATTTGCAAACATGTTCAAATTAGCTTAGCTAATGAAATTAAACGACCACGAAGGGATTCGAACCCTCAATCTTCTGGTTCGAAGTCAGACGCCTTATCCATTAGGCATCGCAGTCTATGTGATACATCCCTATTTGACATCATACAGACTTTGAAATATGCCACAGTAGACATCAAAGTTGTAAACCTGTCCGAATGAGGAAAGCTAGTGATATTTAACAAGTAAGAAGAGACCTTTTCCCTCAATCTTGCGATGCCGAATCAGACACAATATTTCTCAGGCCTTTCAGTCTTAGATTATAAAAGTTGAACAACAGTGTCCAAGCTTTTCAAAGAAATGAGACCAATGCCTTATTTCGGGAATTTGCAAACATTTTCAAATTTGCTGAGCTAATGAAATTAAACGACCATGAAGGGACTCAAACGCTCAATCTTCTGATTCGAAGTCAGACGCCTTATCCATTAGGCCACGCAGTCTATGTGATACATTCCTATTTGACATCATACAGACTTTGCTATGCCACAGTAGACATCAAAGTTGTGAACCTGTCCGAATGAGGAAAGTTAGTGATTTTTAACAAGTACAAAGATACTCTTTCCTTCAATCTTGTGATGCAGATTCAGACACAATCATTCTCAGGCCTTGCAGTCTTAGATTATTAAAGTTGAACAACAATGTCCAAGCTTTTCAAAGCAACAAGACCAATGCCTTATTTAGGGAAATTGCAAACATGTACGAATTAGCTGAGCTAATGAAATTAAATGACCCTATTTGACATCATACAGACTTTGCTATGCCACAGTAGACATCAAAGTTGTGAACCTGTCCGAATGAGGAAAGCTAGTGATATTTAACAATTAAGAAGAGACCTTTTCCCTCAATCTTGCGATGCCGAATCAGACACAATATTTCTCAGGCCTTTCAGTCTTAGATTATAAAAGTTGAACAACAGTGTCCAAGCATTTCAAAGCAATGAGACCAATGCCTTATTTCGGGAATTTGTAAACATGTTCAAATTAGCTGAGCTAATGAAATTAAACGACCACGAAGGGACTCGAACCCTCAATCTTCTGATTCGAAGTCAGACGCCTTATCCATTAGGCCACGCAGTCTATGTGATAACTCCCTATTTGACATCATACAGACTTTGCTATGCCACAGTAGACATCAAAGTTGTGAACCTGTCCGAATGAGGAAAGCTAGTGATATTTAACAAGTAAGAAGAGACCTTTTCCCTCAATCTTGCGATGCCGAATCAGACACAATATTTCTCAGGCCTTTCAGTCTTAGATTATAAAAGTTGAACAACAGTGTCCAAGCTTTTCAAAGCAATGAGACCAATGCCTTATTTCGGGAATTTGCAAACATTTTCAAATTTGCTGAGCTAATGAAATTAAACGACCATGAAGGGACTCAAACGCTCAATCTTCTGATTCGAAGTCAGACGCCTTATCCATTAGGCCACGCAGTCTATGTGATACATTCCTATTTGACATCATACAGACTTTGCTATGCCACAGTAGACATCAAAGTTGTGAACCTGTCCGAATGAGGAAAGTTAGTGATTTTTAACAAGTACAAAGATACTCTTTCCTTCAATCTTGTGATGCAGATTCAGACACAATCATTCTCAGGCCTTGCAGTCTTAGATTATTAAAGTTGAACAACAATGTCCAAGCTTTTCAAAGCAACAAGACCAATGCCTTATTTAGGGAAATTGCAAAAATGTACGAATTAGCTGAGCTAATGAAATTAAATGACCCTATTTGACATCATACAGACTTTGCTATGCCACAGTAGACATCAAAGTTGTGAACCTGTCCGAATGAGGAAAGCTAGTGATATTTAACAAGTAAGAAGAGACCTTTTCCCTCAATCTTGCGATGCCGAATCAGACACAATATTTCTCAGGCCTTTCAGTCTTAGATTATAAAAGTTGAACAACAGTGTCCAAGCTTTTCAAAGCAATGAGACCAATGCCTTATTTCGGGAATTTGCAAACATGTTCAAATTAGCTGAGCTAATGAAATTAAACGACCACTGAAGGGACTCGAACGCCTCAATCTTCTGATTCGAAGTCAGACGCCTTATCCATTAGGCCACGCAGTCTATGTGATACATCCCTATTTGACATCATACAGACTTTGATATGCCACAGTAGACATCAAAGTTGTGAACCTGTCCGAATGAGGAAAGCTAGTGATTTTAACAAGTACAGAAGATACTCTTTCCTTCAATCTTGTGATGCAGATTCAGACACAATCATTCTCAGGCCTTGCAGTCTTAGATTATAAAGTTGAACAACAATGTCCAAGCTTTTCAAAGCAACAAGACCAATGCCTTATTTAGGGAATTTGTAAACATGTTCAAATTAGCTGAGCTAATGAAATTAAACGACCACGAAGGGACTCGAACCCTCAATCTTCTGATTCGAAGTCAGACGCCTTATCCATTAGGCCACGCAGTCTATGTGATAACTCCCTATTTGACATCATACAGACTTTGCTATGCCACAGTAGACAAAGTTGTGAACCTGTCCGAATGAGGAAAGCTAGTGATATTTAACAAGTAAGAAGAGACCTTTTCCCTCAATCTTGCGATGCCGAATCAGACACAATATTTCTCAGGCCTTTCAGTCTTAGATTATAAAAGTTGAAGAACAGTGTCCAAGCTTTTCAAAGCAATGAGACCAATGCCTTATTTCGGGAATTTGCAAACATGTTCAAATTAGCTTAGCTAATGAAATTAAACGACCACGAAGGGACTCAAACCCTCAATCTTCTGGTTCGAAGGAAGACGCCTTATCCATTAGGCATCGCAGTCTATGTGATACATCCCTATTTGACATCATACAGACTTTGAAATATGCCACAGTAGACATCAAAGTTGTGAACCTGTCCGAATGAGGAAAGCTAGTGATATTTAACAAGTAAGAAGAGACCTTTTCCCTCAATCTTGCGATGCCGAATCAGACACAATATTTCTCAGGCCTTTCAGTCTTAGATTATAAAAGTTGAACAACAGTGTCCAAGCATTTCAAAGCAATGAGACCAATGCCTTATTTCGGGAATTTGTAAACATGTTCAAATTAGCTGAGCTAATGAAATTAAACGACCACGAAGGGACTCGAACCCTCAATCTTCTGATTCGAAGTCAGACGCCTTATCCATTAGGCCACGCAGTCTATGTGATAACTCCCTATTTGACATCATACAGACTTTGCTATGCCACAGTAGACATCAAAGTTGTGAACCTGTCCGAATGAGGAAAGCTAGTGATATTTAACAAGTAAGAAGAGACCTTTTCCCTCAATCTTGCGATGCCGAATCAGACACAATATTTCTCAGGCCTTTCAGTCTTAGATTATAAAAGTTGAACAACAGTGTCCAAGCTTTTCAAAGGAATGAGACCAATGCCTTATTTCGGGAATTTGCAAACATGTTCAAATTAGCTGAGCTAATGAAATTAAACGACCACGAAGGGACTCGAACCCTCAATCTTCTGATTCGAAGTCAGACGCCTTATCCATTAGGCCACGCAGTCTATGTGATACATTCCTATTTGACATCATACAGACTTTGCTATGCCACAGTAGACATCAAAGTTGTGAACCTGTCCGAATGAGGAAAGCTAGTGATATTTAACAAGTAAGAAGAGACCTTTTCCCTCAATCTTGCGATGCCGAATCAGACACAATATTTCTCAGGCCTTTCAGTCTTAGATTATAAAAGTTGAACAACAGTGTCCAAGCTTTTCAAAGCAATGAGACCAATGCCTTATTTCGGGAATTTGCAAACATGTTCAAATTAGCTTAGCTAATGAAATTAAACGACCACGAAGGGACTCGAACCCTCAATCTTCTGGTTCGAAGTCAGACGCCTTATCCATTAGGCATCGCAGTCTATGTGATACATCCCTATTTGACATCATACAGACTTTGAAATATGCCACAGTAGACATCAAAGTTGTAACCTGTCCGAATGAGGAAAGCTAGTGATATTTAACAAGTAAGAAGAGACCTTTTCCCTCAATCTTGCGATGCCGAATCAGACACAATATTTCTCAGGCCTTTCAGTCTTAGATTATAAAAGTTGAACAACAGTGTCCAAGCTTTTCAAAGCAATGAGACCAATGCCTTATTTCGGGAATTTGCAAACATTTTCAAATTTGCTGAGCTAATGAAATTAAACGACCATGAAGGGACTCGAACGCTCAATCTTCTGATTCGAAGTCAGACGCCTTATCCATTAGGCCACGCAGTCTATGTGATACATTCCTATTTGACATCATACAGACTTTGCTATGCCACAGTAGACATCAAAGTTGTGAACCTGTCCGAATGAGGAAAGCTAGTGATTTTTAACAAGTACAAAGATACTCTTTCCTTCAATCTTGTGATGCAGATTCAGACACAATCATTCTCAGGCCTTGCAGTCTTAGATTATTAAAGTTGAACAACAATGTCCAAGCTTTTCAAAGCAACAAGACCAATGCCTTATTTAGGGAAATTGCAAACATGTACGAATTAGCTGAGCTAATGAAATTAAATGACCCTATTTGACATCATAGAGACTTTGCTATGCCACAGTAGACATCAAAGTTGTGAACCTGTCCGAATGAGGAAAGCTAGTGATATTTAACAAGTAAGAAGAGACCTTTTCCCTCAATCTTGCGATGCCGAATCAGACACAATATTTCTCAGGCCTTTCAGTCTTAGATTATAAAAGTTGAACAACAGTGTCCAAGCATTTCAAAGCAATGAGACCAATGCCTTATTTCGGGAATTTGTAAACATGTTCAAATTAGCTGAGCTAATGAAATTAAACGACCACGAAGGGACTCGAACCCTCAATCTTCTGATTCGAAGTCAGACGCCTTATCCATTAGGCCACGCAGTCTATGTGATAACTCCCTATTTGACATCATACAGACTTTGCTATGCAACAGTAGACATCAAAGTTGTGAACCTGTCCGAATGAGGAAAGCTAGTGATATTTAACAAGTAAGAAGAGACCTTTTCCCTCAATCTTGCGATGCCGAATCAGACACAATATTTCTCAGGCCTTTCAGTCTTAGATTATAAAAGTTGAACAACAGTGTCCAAGCTTTTCAAAGCAATGAGACCAATGCCTTATTTCGGGAATTTGCAAACATGTTCAAATTTGCTGAGCTAATGAAATTAAACGACCATGAAGGGACTCGAACGCTCAATCTTCTGATTCGAAGTCAGACGCCTTATCCATTAGGCCACGCAGTCTATGTGATACATTCCTATTTGACATCATACAGACTTTGCTATGCCACAGTAGACATCAAAGTTGTGAACCTGTCCGAATGAGGAAAGCTAGTGATTTTTAACAAGTACAAAGATACTCTTTCCTTCAATCTTGTGATGCAGATTCAGACACAATCATTCTCAGGCCTTGCAGTCTTAGATTATTAAAGTTGAACAACAATGTCCAAGCTTTTCAAAGCAACAAGACCAATGCCTTATTTAGGGAAATTGCAAACATGTACGAATTAGCTGAGCTAATGAAATTAAATGACCCTATTTGACATCATACAGACTTTGCTATGCCACAGTAGACATCAAAGTTGTGAACCTGTCCGAATGAGGAAAGCTAGTGATATTTAACAAGTAAGAAGAGACCTTTTCCCTCAATCTTGCGATGCCGAATCAGACACAATATTTCTCAGGCCTTTCAGTCTTAGATTATAAAAGTTGAAGAACAGTGTCCAAGCTTTTCAAAGCAATGAGACCAATGCCTTATTTCGGGAATTTGCAAACATGTTCAAATTAGCTTAGCTAATGAAATTAAACGACCACGAAGGGACTCAAACCCTCAATCTTCTGGTTCGAAGTCAGACGCCTTATCCATTAGGCATCGCAGTCTATGTGATACATCCCTATTTGACATCATACAGACTTTGAAATATGCCACAGTAGACATCAAAGTTGTGAACCTGTCCGAATGAGGAAAGCTAGTGATATTTAACAAGTAAGAAGAGACCTTTTCCCTCAATCTTGCGATGCCGAATCAGACACAATATTTCTCAGGCCTTTCAGTCTTAGATTATAAAAGTTGAACAACAGTGTCCAAGCATTTCAAAGCAATGAGACCAATGCCTTATTTCGGGAATTTGTAAACATGTTCAAATTAGCTGAGCTAATGAAATTAAACGACCACGAAGGGACTCGAACCCTCAATCTTCTGATTCGAAGTCAGACGCCTTATCCATTAGGCCACGCAGTCTATGTGATAACTCCCTATTTGACATCATACAGACTTTGCTATGCCACAGTAGACAAAGTTGTGAACCTGTCCGAATGAGGAAAGCTAGTGATATTTAACAAGTAAGAAGAGACCTTTTCCCTCAATCTTGCGATGCCGAATCAGACACAATATTTCTCAGGCCTTTCAGTCTTAGATTATAAAAGTTGAAGAACAGTGTCCAAGCTTTTCAAAGCAATGAGACCAATGCCTTATTTCGGGAATTTGCAAACATGTTCAAATTAGCTTAGCTAATGAAATTAAACGACCACGAAGGGACTCAAACCCTCAATCTTCTGGTTCGAAGGAAGACGCCTTATCCATTAGGCATCGCAGTCTATGTGATACATCCCTATTTGACATCATACAGACTTTGAAATATGCCACAGTAGACATCAAAGTTGTGAACCTGTCCGAATGAGGAAAGCTAGTGATATTTAACAAGTAAGAAGAGACCTTTTCCCTCAATCTTGCGATGCCGAATCAGACACAATATTTCTCAGGCCTTTCAGTCTTAGATTATAAAAGTTGAACAACAGTGTCCAAGCATTTCAAAGCAATGAGACCAATGCCTTATTTCGGGAATTTGTAAACATGTTCAAATTAGCTGAGCTAATGAAATTAAACGACCACGAAGGGACTCGAACCCTCAATCTTCTGATTCGAAGTCAGACGCCTTATCCATTAGGCCACGCAGTCTATGTGATAACTCCCTATTTGACATCATACAGACTTTGCTATGCAACAGTAGACATCAAAGTTGTGAACCTGTCCGAATGAGGAAAGCTAGTGATATTTAACAAGTAAGAAGAGACCTTTTCCCTCAATCTTGCGATGCCGAATCAGACACAATATTTCTCAGGCCTTTCAGTCTTAGATTATAAAAGTTGAACAACAGTGTCCAAGCTTTTCAAAGCAATGAGACCAATGCCTTATTTCGGGAATTTGCAAACATGTTCAAATTTTCTGAGCTAATGAAATTAAACGACCATGAAGGGACTCGAACGCTCAATCTTCTGATTCGAAGTCAGACGCCTTATCCATTAGGCCACGCAGTCTATGTGATACATTCCTATTTGACATCATACAGACTTTGCTATGCCACAGTAGACATCAAAGTTGTGAACCTGTCCGAATGAGGAAAGCTAGTGATTTTTAACAAGTACAAAGATACTCTTTCCTTCAATCTTGTGATGCAGATTCAGACACAATCATTCTCAGGCCTTGCAGTCTTAGATTATTAAAGTTGAACAACAATGTCCAAGCTTTTCAAAGCAACAAGACCAATGCCTTATTTAGGGAAATTGCAAACATGTACGAATTAGCTGAGCTAATGAAATTAAATGACCCTATTTGACATCATACAGACTTTGCTATGCCACAGTAGACATCAAAGTTGTGAACCTGTCCGAATGAGGAAAGCTAGTGATATTTAACAAGTAAGAAGAGACCTTTTCCCTCAATCTTGCGATGCCGAATCAGACACAATATTTCTCAGGCCTTTCAGTCTTAGATTATAAAAGTTGAACAACAGTGTCCAAGCTTTTCAAAGCAATGAGACCAATGCCTTATTTCGGGAATTTGCAAACATGTTCAAATTTTCTGAGCTAATGAAATTAAACGACCATGAAGGGACTCGAACGCTCAATCTTCTGATTCGAAGTCAGACGCCTTATCCATTAGGCCACGCAGTCTATGTGATACATTCCTATTTGACATCATACAGACTTTGCTATGCCACAGTAGACATCAAAGTTGTGAATCTGTCCGAATGAGGAAAGCTAGTGATTTTTAACAAGTACAAAGATACTCTTTCCTTCAATCTTGTGATGCAGATTCAGACACAATCATTCTCAGGCCTTGCAGTCTTAGATTATTAAAGTTGAACAACAATGTCCAAGCTTTTCAAAGCAACAAGACCAATGCCTTATTTAGGGAAATTGCAAACATGTACGAATTAGCTGAGCTAATGAAATTAAATGACCCTATTTGACATCATACAGACTTTGCTATGCCACAGTAGACATCAAAGTTGTGAACCTGTCCGAATGAGGAAAGCTAGTGATATTTAACAAGTAAGAAGAGACCTTTTCCCTCAATCTTGCGATGCCGAATCAGACACAATATTTCTCAGGCCTTTCAGTCTTAGATTGTAAAAGTTGAAGAACAGTGTCCAAGCTTTTCAAAGCAATGAGACCAATGCCTTATTTCGGGAATTTGTAAACATGTTCAAATTAGCTGAGCTAATGAAATTAAACGACCACGAAGGGACTCGAACCCTCAATCTTCTGATTCGAAGTCAGACGCCTTATCCATTAGGCCACGCAGTCTATGTGATAACTCCCTATTTGACATCATACAGACTTTGCTATGCAACAGTAGACATCAAAGTTGTGAACCTGTCCGAATGAGGAAAGCTAGTGATATTTAACAAGTAAGAAGAGACCTTTTCCCTCAATCTTGCGATGCCGAATCAGACACAATATTTCTCAGGCCTTTCAGTCTTAGATTATAAAAGTTGAACAACAGTGTCCAAGCTTTTCAAAGCAATGAGACCAATGCCTTATTTCGGGAATTTGCAAACATGTTCAAATTTGCTGAGCTAATGAAATTAAACGACCATGAAGGGACTCGAACGCTCAATCTTCTGATTCGAAGTCAGACGCCTTATCCATTAGGCCACGCAGTCTATGTGATACATTCCTATTTGACATCATACAGACTTTGCTATGCCACAGTAGACATCAAAGTTGTGAACCTGTCCGAATGAGGAAAGCTAGTGATTTTTAACAAGTACAAAGATACTCTTTCCTTCAATCTTGTGATGCAGATTCAGACACAATCATTCTCAGGCCTTGCAGTCTTAGATTATTAAAGTTGAACAACAATGTCCAAGCTTTTCAAAGCAACAAGACCAATGCCTTATTTAGGGAAATTGCAAACATGTACGAATTAGCTGAGCTAATGAAATTAAATGACCCTATTTGACATCATACAGACTTTGCTATGCCACAGTAGACATCAAAGTTGTGAACCTGTCCGAATGAGGAAAGCTAGTGATATTTAACAAGTAAGAAGAGACCTTTTCCCTCAATCTTGCGATGCCGAATCAGACACAATATTTCTCAGGCCTTTCAGTCTTAGATTATAAAAGTTGAAGAACAGTGTCCAAGCTTTTCAAAGCAATGAGACCAATGCCTTATTTCGGGAATTTGCAAACATGTTCAAATTAGCTTAGCTAATGAAATTAAACGACCACGAAGGGACTCAAACCCTCAATCTTCTGGTTCGAAGGAAGACGCCTTATCCATTAGGCATCGCAGTCTATGTGATACATCCCTATTTGACATCATACAGACTTTGAAATATGCCACAGTAGACATCAAAGTTGTGAACCTGTCCGAATGACGAAAGCTAGTGATATTTAACAAGTAAGAAGAGACCTTTTCCCTCAATCTTGCGATGCCGAATCAGACACAATATTTCTCAGGCCTTTCAGTCTTAGATTATAAAAGTTGAACAACAGTGTCCAAGCATTTCAAAGCAATGAGACCAATGCCTTATTTCGGGAATTTGTAAACATGTTCAAATTAGCTGAGCTAATGAAATTAAACGACCACGAAGGGACTCGAACCCTCAATCTTCTGATTCGAAGTCAGACGCCTTATCCATTAGGCCACGCAGTCTATGTGATAACTCCCTATTTGACATCATACAGACTTTGCTATGCCACAGTAGACATCAAAGTTGTGAACCTGTCCGAATGAGGAAAGCTAGTGATATTTAACAAGTAAGAAGAGACCTTTTCCCTCAATCTTGCGATGCCGAATCAGACACAATATTTCTCAGGCCTTTCAGTCTTAGATTATAAAAGTTGAACAACAGTGTCCAAGCTTTTCAAAGGAATGAGACCAATGCCTTATTTCGGGAATTTGCAAACATGTTCAAATTAGCTGAGCTAATGAAATTAAACGACCACGAAGGGACTCGAACCCTCAATCTTCTGATTCGAAGTCAGACGCCTTATCCATTAGGCCACGCAGTCTATGTGATACATTCCTATTTGACATCATACAGACTTTGCTATGCCACAGTAGACATCAAAGTTGTGAACCTGTCCGAATGAGGAAAGCTAGTGATATTTAACAAGTAAGAAGAGACCTTTTCCCTCAATCTTGCGATGCCGAATCAGACACAATATTTCTCAGGCCTTTCAGTCTTAGATTATAAAAGTTGAACAACAGTGTCCAAGCTTTTCAAAGCAATGAGACCAATGCCTTATTTCGGGAATTTGCAAACATGTTCAAATTAGCTTAGCTAATGAAATTAAACGACCACGAAGGGACTCGAACCCTCAATCTTCTGGTTCGAAGTCAGACGCCTTATCCATTAGGCATCGCAGTCTATGTGATACATCCCTATTTGACATCATACAGACTTTGAAATATGCCACAGTAGACATCAAAGTTGTAAACCTGTCCGAATGAGGAAAGCTAGTGATATTTAACAAGTAAGAAGAGACCTTTTCCCTCAATCTTGCGATGCCGAATCAGACACAATATTTCTCAGGCCTTTCAGTCTTAGATTATAAAAGTTGAACAACAGTGTCCAAGCTTTTCAAAGCAATGAGACCAATGCCTTATTTCGGGAATTTGCAAACATTTTCAAATTTGCTGAGCTAATGAAATTAAACGACCAGGAAGGGACTCGAACGCTCAATCTTCTGATTCGAAGTCAGACGCCTTATCCATTAGGCCACGCAGTCTATGTGATACATTCCTATTTGACATCATACAGACTTTGCTATGCCACAGTAGACATCAAAGTTGTGAACCTGTCCGAATGAGGAAAGCTAGTGATTTTTAACAAGTACAAAGATACTCTTTCCTTCAATCTTGTGATGCAGATTCAGACACAATCATTCTCAGGCCTTGCAGTCTTAGATTATTAAAGTTGAACAACAATGTCCAAGCTTTTCAAAGCAACAAGACCAATGCCTTATTTAGGGAAATTGCAAACATGTACGAATTAGCTGAGCTAATGAAATTAAATGACCCTATTTGACATCATAGAGACTTTGCTATGCCACAGTAGACATCAAAGTTGTGAACCTGTCCGAATGAGGAAAGCTAGTGATATTTAACAAGTAAGAAGAGACCTTTTCCCTCAATCTTGCGATGCCGAATCAGACACAATATTTCTCAGGCCTTTCAGTCTTAGATTATAAAAGTTGAACAACAGTGTCCAAGCTTTTCAAAGGAATGAGACCAATGCCTTATTTCGGGAATTTGCAAACATGTTCAAATTAGCTGAGCTAATGAAATTAAACGACCACGAAGGGACTCGAACCCTCAATCTTCTGATTCGAAGTCAGACGCCTTATCCATTAGGCCACGCAGTCTATGTGATACATTCCTATTTGACATCATACAGACTTTGCTATGCCACAGTAGACATCAAAGTTGTGAACCTGTCCGAATGAGGAAAGCTAGTGATATTTAACAAGTAAGAAGAGACCTTTTCCCTCAATCTTGCGATGCCGAATCAGACACAATATTTCTCAGGCCTTTCAGTCTTAGATTATAAAAGTTGAACAACAGTGTCCAAGCTTTTCAAAGCAATGAGACCAATGCCTTATTTCGGGAATTTGCAAACATGTTCAAATTAGCTTAGCTAATGAAATTAAACGACCACGAAGGGACTCGAACCCTCAATCTTCTGGTTCGAAGTCAGACGCCTTATCCATTAGGCATCGCAGTCTATGTGATACATCCCTATTTGACATCATACAGACTTTGAAATATGCCACAGTAGACATCAAAGTTGTAAACCTGTCCGAATGAGGAAAGCTAGTGATATTTAACAAGTAAGAAGAGACCTTTTCCCTCAATCTTGCGATGCCGAATCAGACACAATATTTCTCAGGCCTTTCAGTCTTAGATTATAAAAGTTGAACAACAGTGTCCAAGCTTTTCAAAGCAATGAGACCAATGCCTTATTTCGGGAATTTGCAAACATTTTCAAATTTGCTGAGCTAATGAAATTAAACGACCATGAAGGGACTCGAACGCTCAATCTTCTGATTCGAAGTCAGACGCCTTATCCATTAGGCCACGCAGTCTATGTGATACATTCCTATTTGACATCATACAGACTTTGCTATGCCACAGTAGACATCAAAGTTGTGAACCTGTCCGAATGAGGAAAGCTAGTGATTTTTAACAAGTACAAAGATACTCTTTCCTTCAATCTTGTGATGCAGATTCAGACACAATCATTCTCAGGCCTTGCAGTCTTAGATTATTAAAGTTGAACAACAATGTCCAAGCTTTTCAAAGCAACAAGACCAATGCCTTATTTAGGGAAATTGCAAACATGTACGAATTAGCTGAGCTAATGAAATTAAATGACCCTATTTGACATCATAGAGACTTTGCTATGCCACAGTAGACATCAAAGTTGTGAACCTGTCCGAATGAGGAAAGCTAGTGATATTTAACAAGTAAGAAGAGACCTTTTCCCTCAATCTTGCGATGCCGAATCAGACACAATATTTCTCAGGCCTTTCAGTCTTAGATTATAAAAGTTGAAGAACAGTGTCCAAGCTTTTCAAAGCAATGAGACCAATGCCTTATTTCGGGAATTTGCAAACATGTTCAAATTAGCTTAGCTAATGAAATTAAACGACCACGAAGGGACTCAAACCCTCAATCTTCTGGTTCGAAGTCAGACGCCTTATCCATTAGGCCACGCAGTCTATGTGATAACTCCCTATTTGACATCATACAGACTTTGCTATGCCACAGTAGACATCAAAGTTGTGAACCTGTCCGAATGAGGAAAGCTAGTGATATTTAACAAGTAAGAAGAGACCTTTTCCCTCAATCTTGCGATGCCGAATCAGACACAATATTTCTCAGGCCTTTCAGTCTTAGATTATAAAAGTTGAACAACAGTGTCCAAGCTTTTCAAAGGAATGAGACCAATGCCTTATTTCGGGAATTTGCAAACATGTTCAAATTAGCTAAGCTAATGAAATTAAACGACCACGAAGGGACTCGAACCCTCAATCTTCTGATTCGAAGTCAGACGCCTTATCCATTAGGCCACGCAGTCTATGTGATAACTCCCTATTTGACATCATACAGACTTTGCTATGCCACAGTAGACATCAAAGTTGTGAACCTGTCCGAATGAGGAAAGCTAGTGATATTTAACAAGTAAGAAGAGACCTTTTCCCTCAATCTTGCGATGCCGAATCAGACACAATATTCCTCAGGGCTTTCAGTCTTAGATTATAAAAGTTGAAGAACAGTGTCCAAGCTTTTCAAAGCAATGAGACCAATGCCTTATTTCGGGAATTTGCAAACATGTTCAAATTAGCTTAGCTAATGAAATTAAACGACCACGAAGGGACTCAAACCCTCAATCTTCTGATTCGAAGTCAGACGCCTTATCCATTAGGCATCGCAGTCTATGTGATACATCCCTATTTGACAACATACAGACTTTGAAATATGCCACAGTAGACATCAAAGTTGTGAACCTGTCCGAATGAGGAAAGCTAGTGATATTTAACAAGTAAGAAGAGACCTTTTCCCTCAATCTTGCGATGCCGAATCAGACACAATATTTCTCAGGCCTTTCAGTCTTAGATTATAAAAGTTGAACAACAGTGTCCAAGCTTTTCAAAGGAATGAGACCAATGCCTTATTTCGGGAATTTGCAAACATGTTCAAATTAGCTGAGCTAATGAAATTAAACGACCACGAAGGGACTCGAACCCTCAATCTTCTGATTCGAAGTCAGACGCCTTATCCATTAGGCCACGCAGTCTATGTGATACATTCCTATTTGACATCATACAGACTTTGCTATGCCACAGTAGACATCAAAGTTGTGAACCTGTCCGAATGAGGAAAGCTAGTGATATTTAACAAGTAAGAAGAGAACTTTTCCCTCAATCTTGCGATGCCGAATCAGACACAATATTTCTCAGGCCTTTCAGTCTTAGATTATAAAAGTTGAACAACAGTGTCCAAGCTTTTCAAAGGAATGAGACCAATGCCTTATTTCGGGAATTTGCAAACATGTTCAAATTAGCTGAGCTAATGAAATTAAACGACCACGAAGGGACTCGAACCCTCAATCTTCTGATTCGAAGTCAGACGCCTTATCCATTAGGCCACGCAGTCTATGTGATACATTCCTATTTGACATTATACAGACTTTGCTATGCCACAGTAGACATCAAAGTTGTGAACCTGTCCGAATGAGGAAAGCTAGTGATATTTAACAAGTAAGAAGAGACCTTTTCCCTCAATCTTGCGATGCCGAATCAGACACAATATTTCTCAGGCCTTTCAGTCTTAGATTATAAAAGTTGAACAACAGTGTCCAAGCTTTTCAAAGCAATGAGACCAATGCCTTATTTCGGGAATTTGCAAACATGTTCAAATTAGCTTAGCTAATGAAATTAAACGACCACGAAGGGACTCGAACCCTCAATCTTCTGGTTCGAAGTCAGACGCCTTATCCATTAGGCATCGCAGTCTATGTGATACATCCCTATTTGACATCATACAGACTTTGAAATATGCCACAGTAGACATCAAAGTTGTAAACCTGTCCGAATGAGGAAAGCTAGTGATATTTAACAAGTAAGAAGAGACCTTTTCCCTCAATCTTGCGATGCCGAATCAGACACAATATTTCTCAGGCCTTTCAGTCTTAGATTATAAAAGTTGAACAACAGTGTCCAAGCTTTTCAAAGCAATGAGACCAATGCCTTATTTCGGGAATTTGCAAACATTTTCAAATTTGCTGAGCTAATGAAATTAAACGACCATGAAGGGACTCGAACGCTCAATCTTCTGATTCGAAGTCAGACGCCTTATCCATTAGGCCACGCAGTCTATGTGATACATTCCTATTTGACATCATACAGACTTTGCTATGCCACAGTAGACATCAAAGTTGTGAACCTGTCCGAATGAGGAAAGCTAGTGATTTTTAACAAGTACAAAGATACTCTTTCCTTCAATCTTGTGATGCAGATTCAGACACAATCATTCTCAGGCCTTGCAGTCTTAGATTATTAAAGTTGAACAACAATGTCCAAGCTTTTCAAAGCAACAAGACCAATGCCTTATTTAGGGAAATTGCAAACATGTACGAATTAGCTGAGCTAATGAAATTAAATGACCCTATTTGACATCATACAGACTTTGCTATGCCACAGTAGACATCAAAGTTGTGAACCTGTCCGAATGAGGAAAGCTAGTGATATTTAACAAGTAAGAAGAGACCTTTTCCCTCAATCTTGCGATGCCGAATCAGACACAATATTTCTCAGGCCTTTCAGTCTTAGATTATAAAAGTTGAAGAACAGTGTCCAAGCTTTTCAAAGCAATGAGACCAATGCCTTATTTCGGGAATTTGCAAACATGTTCAAATTAGCTTAGCTAATGAAATTAAACGACCACGAAGGGACTCAAACCCTCAATCTTCTGGTTCGAAGGAAGACGCCTTATCCATTAGGCATCGCAGTCTATGTGATACATCCCTATTTGACATCATACAGACTTTGAAATATGCCACAGTAGACATCAAAGTTGTGAACCTGTCCGAATGAGGAAAGCTAGTGATATTTAACAAGTAAGAAGAGACCTTTTCCCTCAATCTTGCGATGCCGAATCAGACACAATATTTCTCAGGCCTTTCAGTCTTAGATTATAAAAGTTGAACAACAGTGTCCAAGCATTTCAAAGCAATGAGACCAATGCCTTATTTCGGGAATTTGTAAACATGTTCAAATTAGCTGAGCTAATGAAATTAAACGACCACGAAGGGACTCGAACCCTCAATCTTCTGATTCGAAGTCAGACGCCTTATCCATTAGGCCACGCAGTCTATGTGATAACTCCCTATTTGACATCATACAGACTTTGCTATGCCACAGTAGACATCAAAGTTGTGAACCTGTCCGAATGAGGAAAGCTAGTGATATTTAACAAGTAAGAAGAGACCTTTTCCCTCAATCTTGCGATGCCGAATCAGACACAATATTTCTCAGGCCTTTCAGTCTTAGATTATAAAAGTTGAACAACAGTGTCCAAGCTTTTCAAAGGAATGAGACCAATGCCTTATTTCGGGAATTTGCAAACATGTTCAAATTAGCTAAGCTAATGAAATTAAACGACCACGAAGGGACTCGAACCCTCAATCTTCTGATTCGAAGTCAGACGCCTTATCCATTAGGCCACGCAGTCTATGTGATAACTCCCTATTTGACATCATACAGACTTTGCTATGCCACAGTAGACATCAAAGTTGTGAACCTGTCCGAATGAGGAAAGCTAGTGATATTTAACAAGTAAGAAGAGACCTTTTCCCTCAATCTTGCGATGCCGAATCAGACACAATATTTCTCAGGGCTTTCAGTCTTAGATTATAAAAGTTGAAGAACAGTGTCCAAGCTTTTCAAAGCAATGAGACCAATGCCTTATTTCGGGAATTTGCAAACATGTTCAAATTAGCTTAGCTAATGAAATTAAACGACCACGAAGGGACTCAAACCCTCAATCTTCTGATTCGAAGTCAGACGCCTTATCCATTAGGCATCGCAGTCTATGTGATACATCCCTATTTGACAACATACAGACTTTGAAATATGCCACAGTAGACATCAAAGTTGTGAACCTGTCCGAATGAGGAAAGCTAGTGATATTTAACAAGTAAGAAGAGACCTTTTCCCTCAATCTTGCGATGCCGAATCAGACACAATATTTCTCAGGCCTTTCAGTCTTAGATTATAAAAGTTGAACAACAGTGTCCAAGCTTTTCAAAGGAATGAGACCAATGCCTTATTTCAGGAATTTGCAAACATGTTCAAATTAGCTGAGCTAATGAAATTAAACGACCACGAAGGGACTCGAACCCTCAATCTTCTGATTCGAAGTCAGACGCCTTATCCATTAGGCCACGCAGTCTATGTGATACATTCCTATTTGACATCATACAGACTTTGCTATGCCACAGTAGACATCAAAGTTGTGAACCTGTCCGAATGAGGAAAGCTAGTGATATTTAACAAGTAAGAAGAGACCTTTTCCCTCAATCTTGCGATGCCGAATCAGACACAATATTTCTCAGGCCTTTCAGTCTTAGATTATAAAAGTTGAACAACAGTGTCCAAGCTTTTCAAAGGAATGAGACCAATGCCTTATTTCGGGAATTTGCAAACATGTTCAAATTAGCTAAGCTAATGAAATTAAACGACCACGAAGGGACTCGAACCCTCAATCTTCTGATTCGAAGTCAGACGCCTTATCCATTAGGCCACGCAGTCTATGTGATAACTCCCTATTTGACATCATACAGACTTTGCTATGCCACAGTAGACATCAAAGTTGTGAACCTGTCCGAATGAGGAAAGCTAGTGATATTTAACAAGTAAGAAGAGACCTTTTCCCTCAATCTTGCGATGCCGAATCAGACACAATATTTCTCAGGGCTTTCAGTCTTAGATTATAAAAGTTGAAGAACAGTGTCCAAGCTTTTCAAAGCAATGAGACCAATGCCTTATTTCGGGAATTTGCAAACATGTTCAAATTAGCTTAGCTAATGAAATTAAACGACCACGAAGGGACTCAAACCCTCAATCTTCTGATTCGAAGTCAGACGCCTTATCCATTAGGCATCGCAGTCTATGTGATACATCCCTATTTGACAACATACAGACTTTGAAATATGCCACAGTAGACATCAAAGTTGTGAACCTGTCCGAATGAGGAAAGCTAGTGATATTTAACAAGTAAGAAGAGACCTTTTCCCTCAATCTTGCGATGCCGAATCAGACACAATATTTCTCAGGCCTTTCAGTCTTAGATTATAAAAGTTGAACAACAGTGTCCAAGCTTTTCAAAGGAATGAGACCAATGCCTTATTTCGGGAATTTGCAAACATGTTCAAATTAGCTGAGCTAATGAAATTAAACGACCACGAAGGGACTCGAACCCTCAATCTTCTGATTCGAAGTCAGACGCCTTATCCATTAGGCCACGCAGTCTATGTGATACATTCCTATTTGACATCATACAGACTTTGCTATGCCACAGTAGACATCAAAGTTGTGAACCTGTCCGAATGAGGAAAGCTAGTGATATTTAACAAGTAAGAAGAGACCTTTTCCCTCAATCTTGCGATGCCGAATCAGACACAATATTTCTCAGGCCTTTCAGTCTTAGATTATAAAAGTTGAAGAACAGTGTCCAAGCTTTTCAAAGCAATGAGACCAATGCCTTATTTCGGGAATTTGCAAACATGTTCAAATTAGCTTAGCTAATGAAATTAAACGACCACGAAGGGACTCAAACCCTCAATCTTCTGGTTCGAAGTCAGACGCCTTATCCATTAGGCATCGCAGTCTATGTGATACATCCCTATTTGACATCATACAGACTTTGAAATATGCCACAGTAGACATCAAAGTTGTGAACCTGTCCGAATGAGGAAAGCTAGTGATATTTAACAAGTAAGAAGAGACCTTTTCCCTCAATCTTGCGATGCCGAATCAGACACAATATTTCTCAGGCCTTTCAGTCTTAGATTATAAAAGTTGAACAACAGTGTCCAAGCATTTCAAAGCAATGAGACCAATGCCTTATTTCGGGAATTTGTAAACGTGTTCAAATTAGCTGAGCTAATGAAATTAAACGACCACGAAGGGACTCAAACCCTTTATCTACTGATTCGAAGTCAGACGCCTTATCCATTAGGCCACGCAGTCTATGTGATAACTCCCTATTTGACATCATACAGACTTTGCTATGCCACAGTAGACATCAAAGTTGTGAACCTGTCCGAATGAGGAAAGCTAGTGATATTTAACAAGTAAGAAGAGACCTTTTCCCTCAATCTTGCGATGCCGAATCAGACACAATATTTCTCAGGCCTTTCAGTCTTAGATTATAAAAGTTGAACAACAGTGTCCAAGCTTTTCAAAGGAATGAGACCAATGCCTTATTTCGGGAATTTGCAAACATGTTCAAATTAGCTGAGCTAATGAAATTAAACGACCACGAAGGGACTCGAACCCTCAATCTTCTGATTTGAAGTCAGACGCCTTATCCATTAGGCCACGCAGTCTATGTGATACATTCCTATTTGACATCATACAGACTTTGCTATGCCACAGTAGACATCAAAGTTGTGAACCTGTCCGAATGAGGAAAGCTAGTGATATTTAACAAGTAAGAAGAGACCTTTTCCCTCAATCTTGCGATGCCGAATCAGACACAATATTTCTCAGGCCTTTCAGTCTTAGATTATAAAAGTTCAACAACAGTGTCCAAGCTTTTCAAAGGAATGAGACCAATGCCTTATTTCGGGAATTTGCAAACATGTTCAAATTAGCTGAGCTAATGAAATTAAACGACCACGAAGGGACTCAAACCCTCAATCTTCTGATTCGAAGTCAGACGCCTTATCCATTAGGCCACGCAGTCTATGTGATACATTCCTATTTGACATCTTACAGACTTTGCTATGCCACAGTAGACATCAAAGTTGTGAACCTGTCCGAATGAGGAAAGCTAGTGATTTTTAACAAGTACAAAGATACTCTTTCCTTCAATCTTGTGATGCATATTCAGACACAATAATTCTCAGGCCTTGCAGTCTTAGATTATTAAAGTTGAACAACAATGTCCAAGCTTTTCAAAGCAACAAGACCAATGCCTTATTTAGGGAAATTGCAAACATGTACGAATTAGCTGAGCTAATGAAATTAAATGACCCTATTTGACATCATACAGACTTTGCTATGCCACAGTAGACATCAAAGTTGTGAACCTGTCCGAATGAGGAAAGCTAGTGATATTTAACAAGTAAGAAGAGACCTTTTCCCTCAATCTTGCGATGCCGAATCAGACACAATATTTCTCAGGCCTTTCAGTCTTAGATTATAAGAGTTGAACAACAGTGTCCAAGCTTTTCAAAGCAATGAGACCAATGCCTTATTTCGGGAATTTGCAAACATGTTCAAATTAGCTTAGCTAATGAAATTAAACGACCACAAAGGGACTCGAACCCTCAATCTTCTGGTTCGAAGTCAGACGCCTTATCCATTAGGCATCGCAGTCTATGTGATACATCCCTATTTGACATCATACAGACTTTGAAATATGCCACAGTAGACATCAAAGTTGTAAACCTGTCCGAATGAGGAAAGCTAGTGATATTTAACAAGTAAGAAGAGACCTTTTCCCTCAATCTTGCGATGCCGAATCAGACACAATATTTCTCAGGCCTTTCAGTCTTAGATTATAAAAGTTGAACAACAGTGTCCAAGCTTTTCAAAGCAATGAGACCAATGCCTTATTTCGGGAATTTGCAAACATGTTCAAATTAGCTAAGCTAATGAAATTAAACGACCACGAAGGGACTCGAACCCTCAATCTTCTGATTCGAAGTCAGACGCCTTATCCATTAGGCCACGCAGTCTATGTGATAATTCCCTATTTGACATCATACAGACTTTGCTATGCCACAGTAGACATCAAAGTTGTGAACCTGTCCGAATGAGGAAAGCTAGTGATATTTAACAAGTAAGAAGAGACCTTTTCCCTCAATCTTGCGATGCCGAATCAGACACAATATTTCTCAGGGCTTTCAGTCTTAGATTATAAAAGTTGAAGAACAGTGTCCAAGCTTTTCAAAGCAATGAGACCAATGCCTTATTTCGGGAATTTGCAAACATGTTCAAATTAGCTTAGCTAATGAAATTAAACGACCACGAAGGGACTCAAAGCCTCAATCTTCTGATTCGAAGTCAGACGCCTTATCCATTAGGCATCGCAGTCTATGTGATACATCCCTATTTGACAACATACAGACTTTGAAATATGCCACAGTAGACATCAAAGTTGTGAACCTGTCCGAATGAGGAAAGCTAGTGATATTTAACAAGTAAGAAGAGACCTTTTCCCTCAATCTTGCGATGCCGAATCAGACACAATATTTCTCAGGCCTTTCAGTCTTAGATTATAAAAGTTCAACAACAGTGTCCAAGCTTTTCAAAGGAATGAGACCAATGCATTATTTCGGGAATTTGCAAACATGTTCAAATTAGCTGAGCTAATGAAATTAAACGACCACGAAGGGACTCGAACCCTCAATCTTCTGATTCGAAGTCAGACGCCTTATCCATTAGGCCACGCAGTCTATGTGATACATTCCTATTTGACATCATACAGACTTTGCTATGCCACAGTAGACATCAAAGTTGTGAACCTGTCCGAATGAGGAAAGCTAGTGATTTTTAACAAGTACAAAGATACTCTTTCCTTCAATCTTGTGATGCATATTCAGACACAATAATTCTCAGGCCTTGCAGTCTTAGATTATTAAAGTTGAACAACAATGTCCAAGCTTTTCAAAGCAACAAGACCAATGCCTTATTTAGGGAAATTGCAAACATGTACGAATTAGCTGAGCTAATGAAATTAAATGACCCTATTTGACATCATACAGACTTTGCTATGCCACAGTAGACATCAAAGTTGTGAACCTGTCCGAATGAGGAAAGCTAGTGATATTTAACAAGTAAGAAGAGACCTTTTCCCTCAATCTTGCGATGCCGAATCAGACACAATATTTCTCAGGGCTTTCAGTCTTAGATTATAAAAGTTGAAGAACAATGTCCAAGCTTTTCAAAGCAATGAGACCAATGCCTTATTTCGGGAATTTGCAAACATGTTCAAATTAGCTTAGCTAATGAAATTAAACGACCACGAAGGGACTCAAACCCTCAATCTTCTGGTTCGAAGTCAGACGCCTTATCCATTAGGCATCGCAGTCTATGTGATACATCCCTATTTGACAACATACAGACTTTGAAATATGCCACAGTAGACATCAAAGTTGTGAACCTGTCCGAATGAGGAAAGCTAGTGATATTTAACAAGTAAGAAGAGACCTTTTCCCTCAATCTTGCGATGCCGAATCAGACACAATATTTCTCAGGCCTTTCAGTCTTAGATTATAAAAGTTGAACAACAGTGTCCAAGCTTTTCAAAGGAATGAGACCAATGCCTTATTTCGGGAATTTGCAAACATGTTCAAATTAGCTGAGCTAATGAAATTAAACGACCACGAAGGGACTCGAACCCTCAATCTTCTGATTCGAAGTCAGACGCCTTATCCATTAGGCCACGCAGTCTATGTGATACATTCCTATTTGACATCATACAGACTTTGCTATGCCACAGTAGACATCAAAGTTGTGAACCTGTCCGAATGAGGAAAGCTAGTGATATTTAACAAGTAAGAAGAGACCTTTTCCCTCAATCTTGCGATGCCGAATCAGACACAATATTTCTCAGGCCTTTCAGTCTTAGATTATAAAAGTTGAACAACAGTGTCCAAGCTTTTCAAAGCAATGAGACCAATGCCTTATTTCGGGAATTTGCAAACATTTTCAAATTTGCTGAGCTAATGAAATTAAACGACCATGAAGGGACTCAAACGCTCAATCTTCTGATTCGAAGTCAGACGCCTTATCCATTAGGCCACGCAGTCTATGTGATACATTCCTATTTGACATCATACAGACTTTGCTATGCCACAGTAGACATCAAAGTTGTGAACCTGTCCGAATGAGGAAAGTTAGTGATTTTTAACAAGTACAAAGATACTCTTTCCTTCAATCTTGTGATGCATATTCAGACACAATAATTCTCAGGCCTTGCAGTCTTAGATTATTAAAGTTGAACAACAATGTCCAAGCTTTTCAAAGCAACAAGACCAATGCCTTATTTAGGGAAATTGCAAACATGTACGAATTAGCTGAGCTAATGAAATTAAATGACCCTATTTGACATCATACAGACTTTGCTATGCCACAGTAGACATCAAAGTTGTGAACCTGTCCGAATGAGGAAAGCTAGTGATATTTAACAAGTAAGAAGAGACCTTTTCCCTCAATCTTGCGATGCCGAATCAGACACAATATTTCTCAGGCCTTTCAGTCTTAGATTATAAAAGTTGAAGAACAGTGTCCAAGCTTTTCAAAGCAATGAGACCAATGCCTTATTTCGGGAATTTGCAAACATGTTCAAATTAGCTTAGCTAATGAAATTAAACGACCACGAAGGGACTCAAACCCTCAATCTTCTGATTCGAAGTCAGACGCCTTATCCATTAGGCACGCAGTCTATGTGATACATCCCTATTTGACATCATACAGACTTTGAATATGCCACAGTAGACATCAAAGTTGTGAACCTGTCCGAATGAGGAAAGCTAGTGATATTTAACAAGTAAGAAGAGACCTTTTCCCTCAATCTTGCGATGCCGAATCAGACACAATATTTCTCAGGCCTTTCAGTCTTAGATTATAAAAGTTGAACAACAGTGTCCAAGCTTTTCAAAGCAATGAGACCAATGCCTTATTTCGGGAATTTGCAAACATGTTCAAATTAGCTGAGCTAATGAAATTAAACGACCACGAAGGGACTCGAACCCTCAATCTTCTGATTCGAAGTCAGACGCCTTATCCATTAGGCCACGCAGTCTATGTGATACATCCCTATTTGACATCATACAGACTTTGATATGCCACAGTAGACATCAAAGTTGTGAACCTGTCCGAATGAGGAAAGCTAGTGATATTTAACAAGTAAGAAGAGACCTTTTCCCTCAATCTTGCGATGCCGAATCAGACACAATATTTCTCAGGCCTTTCAGTCTTAGATTATAAAAGTTGAACAACAGTGTCCAAGCTTTTCAAAGCAATGAGACCAATGCCTTATTTCGGGAATTTGCAAACATGTTCAAATTAGCTGAGCTAATGAAATTAAACGACCACGAAGGGACTCGAACCCTCAATCTTCTGATTCGAAGTCAGACGCCTTATCCATTAGGCATCGCAGTCTATGTGATACATTCCTATTTGACATCATACAGACTTTGAATATGCCACAGTAGACATCAAAGTTGTGAACCTGTCCGAATGAGGAAAGCTAGTGATATTTAACAAGTAAGAAGAGACCTTTTCCCTCAATCTTGCGATGCCGAATCAGACACAATATTTCTCAGGCCTTTCAGTCTTAGATTATAAAAGTTGAACAACAGTGTCCAAGCTTTTCAAAGCAATGAGACCAATGCCTTATTTCGGGAATTTGCAAACATGTTCAAATTTAGCTGAGCTAATGAAATTAAACGACCATGAAGGGACTCGAACGCTCAATCTTCTGATTCGAAGTCAGACGCCTTATCCATTAGGCCACGCAGTCTATGTGATACATTCCTATTTGACATCATACAGACTTTGCTATGCCACAGTAGACATCAAAGTTGTGAATCTGTCCGAATGAGGAAAGCTAGTGATTTTTAACAAGTACAAAGATACTCTTTCCTTCAATCTTGTGATGCATATTCAGACACAATAATTCTCAGGCCTTGCAGTCTTAGATTATTAAAGTTGAACAACAATGTCCAAGCTTTTCAAAGCAACAAGACCAATGCCTTATTTAGGGAAATTGCAAACATGTACGAATTAGCTGAGCTAATGAAATTAAATGACCCTATTTGACATCATACAGACTTTGCTATGCCACAGTAGACATCAAAGTTGTGAACCTGTCCGAATGAGGAAAGCTAGTGATATTTAACAAGTAAGAAGAGACCTTTTCCCTCAATCTTGCGATGCCGAATCAGACACAATATTTCTCAGGCCTTTCAGTCTTAGATTATAAAAGTTGAACAACAGTGTCCAAGCTTTTCAAAGCAATGAGACCAATGCCTTATTTCGGGAATTTGCAAACATGTTCAAATTAGCTTAGCTAATGAAATTAAACGACCACGAAGGGACTCGAACCCTCAATCTTCTGGTTCGAAGTCAGACGCCTTATCCATTAGGCATCGCAGTCTATGTGATACATCCCTATTTGACATCATACAGACTTTGAAATATGCCACAGTAGACATCAAAGTTGTGAACCTGTCCGAATGAGGAAAGCTAGTGATATTTAACAAGTAAGAAGAGACCTTTTCCCTCAATCTTGCGATGCCGAATCAGACACAATATTTCTCAGGCCTTTCAGTCTTAGATTATAAAAGTTGAACAACAGTGTCCAAGCTTTCAAAGCAATGAGACCAATGCCTTATTTCGGGAATTTGCAAACATGTTCAAATTAGCTGAGCTAATGAAATTAAACGACCACGAAGGGACTCGAACCCTCAATCTTCTGATTCGAAGTCAGACGCCTTATCCATTAGGCCACGCAGTCTATGTGATACATCCCTATTTGACATCATACAGACTTTGCATATGCCACAGTAGACATCAAAGTTGTGAACCTGTCCGAATGAGGAAAGCTAGTGATATTTAACAAGTAAGAAGAGACCTTTTCCCTCAATCTTGCGATGCCGAATCAGACACAATATTTCTCAGGCCTTTCAGTCTTAGATTATAAAAGTTGAACAACAGTGTCCAAGCTTTTCAAAGGCAATGAGACCAATGCCTTATTTCGGGAATTTGCAAACATGTTCAAATTAGCTGAGCTAATGAAATTAAACGACCACGAAGGGACTCGAACCCTCAATCTTCTGATTCGAAGTCAGACGCCTTATCCATTAGGCCACGCAGTCTATGTGATACATCCCTATTTGACATCATACAGACTTTGCTATGCCACAGTAGACATCAAAGTTGTGAACCTGTCCGAATGAGGAAAGCTAGTGATATTTAACAAGTAAGAAGAGACCTTTTCCCTCAATCTTGCGATGCCGAATCAGACACAATATTTCTCAGGCCTTTCAGTCTTAGATTATAAAAGTTGAACAACAGTGTCCAAGCTTTTCAAAGGAATGAGACCAATGCCTTATTTCGGGAATTTGCAAACATGTTCAAATTAGCTGAGCTAATGAAATTAAACGACCACGAAGGGACTCGAACCCTCAATCTTCTGATTCGAAGTCAGACGCCTTATCCATTAGGCCACGCAGTCTATGTGATACATTCCTATTTGACATCATACAGACTTTGCTATGCCACAGTAGACATCAAAGTTGTGAACCTGTCCGAATGAGGAAAGCTAGTGATATTTAACAAGTAAGAAGAGACCTTTTCCCTCAATCTTGCGATGCCGAATCAGACACAATATTTCTCAGGCCTTTCAGTCTTAGATTATAAAAGTTGAACAACAGTGTCCAAGCTTTTCAAAGCAATGAGACCAATGCCTTATTTCGGGAATTTGCAAACATGTTCAAATTAGCTGAGCTAATGAAATTAAACGACCACGAAGGGACTCGAACGCTCAATCTTCTGATTCGAAGTCAGACGCCTTATCCATTAGGCCACGCAGTCTATGTGATACATTCCTATTTGACATCATACAGACTTTGCTATGCCACAGTAGACATCAAAGTTGTGAACCTGTCCGAATGAGGAAAGCTAGTGATTTTTAACAAGTACAAAGATACTCTTTCCTTCAATCTTGTGATGCATATTCAGACACAATAATTCTCAGGCCTTGCAGTCTTAGATTATTAAAGTTGAACAACAATGTCCAAGCTTTTCAAAGCAACAAGACCAATGCCTTATTTAGGGAAATTGCAAACATGTACGAATTAGCTGAGCTAATGAAATTAAATGACCCTATTTGACATCATACAGACTTTGCTATGCCACAGTAGACATCAAAGTTGTGAACCTGTCCGAATGAGGAAAGCTAGTGATATTTAACAAGTAAGAAGAGACCTTTTCCCTCAATCTTGCGATGCCGAATCAGACACAATATTTCTCAGGGCCTTTCAGTCTTAGATTATAAAAGTTGAAGAACAGTGTCCAAGCTTTTCAAAGCAATGAGACCAATGCCTTATTTCGGGAATTTGCAAACATGTTCAAATTAGCTTAGCTAATGAAATTAAACGACCACGAAGGGACTCAAACCCTCAATCTTCTGGTTCGAAGTCAGACGCCTTATCCATTAGGCATCGCAGTCTATGTGATACATCCCTATTTGACATCATACAGACTTTGAAATATGCCACAGTAGACATCAAAGTTGTGAACCTGTCCGAATGAGGAAAGCTAGTGATATTTAACAAGTAAGAAGAGACCTTTTCCCTCAATCTTGCGATGCCGAATCAGACACAATATTTCTCAGGCCTTTCAGTCTTAGATTATAAAAGTTGAACAACAGTGTCCAAGCTTTTCAAAGCAATGAGACCAATGCCTTATTTCGGGAATTTGCAAACATGTTCAAATTAGCTGAGCTAATGAAATTAAACGACCATGAAGGGACTCGAACCCTCAATCTTCTGATTCGAAGTCAGACGCCTTATCCATTAGGCCACGCAGTCTATGTGATACATTCCTATTTGACATCATACAGACTTTGCTATGCAACAGTAGACATCAAAGTTGTGAACCTGTCCGAATGAGGAAAGCTAGTGATATTTAACAAGTAAGAAGAGACCTTTTCCCTCAATCTTGCGATGCCGAATCAGACACAATATTTCTCAGGCCTTTCAGTCTTAGATTATAAAAGTTGAACAACAGTGTCCAAGCTTTTCAAAGCAATGAGACCAATGCCTTATTTCGGGAATTTGCAAACATGTTCAAATTTGCTGAGCTAATGAAATTAAACGACCATGAAGGGACTCGAACGCTCAATCTTCTGATTCGAAGTCAGACGCCTTATCCATTAGGCCACGCAGTCTATGTGATACATTCCTATTTGACATCATACAGACTTTGCTATGCCACAGTAGACATCAAAGTTGTGAACCTGTCCGAATGAGGAAAGCTAGTGATTTTTAACAAGTACAAAGATACTCTTTCCTTCAATCTTGTGATGCAGATTCAGACACAATCATTCTCAGGCCTTGCAGTCTTAGATTATTAAAGTTGAACAACAATGTCCAAGCTTTTCAAAGCAACAAGACCAATGCCTTATTTAGGGAAATTGCAAACATGTACGAATTAGCTGAGCTAATGAAATTAAATGACCCTATTTGACATCATACAGACTTTGCTATGCCACAGTAGACATCAAAGTTGTGAACCTGTCCGAATGAGGAAAGCTAGTGATATTTAACAAGTAAGAAGAGACCTTTTCCCTCAATCTTGCGATGCCGAATCAGACACAATATTTCTCAGGCCTTTCAGTCTTAGATTATAAAAGTTGAAGAACAGTGTCCAAGCTTTTCAAAGCAATGAGACCAATGCCTTATTTCGGGAATTTGCAAACATGTTCAAATTAGCTTAGCTAATGAAATTAAACGACCACGAAGGGACTCAAACCCTCAATCTTCTGGTTCGAAGTCAGACGCCTTATCCATTAGGCATCGCAGTCTATGTGATACATCCCTATTTGACATCATACAGACTTTGAAATATGCCACAGTAGACATCAAAGTTGTGAACCTGTCCGAATGAGGAAAGCTAGTGATATTTAACAAGTAAGAAGAGACCTTTTCCCTCAATCTTGCGATGCCGAATCAGACACAATATTTCTCAGGCCTTTCAGTCTTAGATTATAAAAGTTGAACAACAGTGTCCAAGCTTTTCAAAGCAATGAGACCAATGCCTTATTTCGGGAATTTGCAAACATGTTCAAATTAGCTGAGCTAATGAAATTAAACGACCACGAAGGGACTCGAACCCTCAATCTTCTGATTCGAAGTCAGACGCCTTATCCATTAGGCCACGCAGTCTATGTGATACATTCCTATTTGACATCATACAGACTTTGCTATGCCACAGTAGACATCAAAGTTGTGAACCTGTCCGAATGAGGAAAGCTAGTGATATTTAACAAGTAAGAAGAGACCTTTTCCCTCAATCTTGCGATGCCGAATCAGACACAATATTTCTCAGGCCTTTCAGTCTTAGATTATAAAAGTTGAACAACAGTGTCCAAGCTTTTCAAAGGAATGAGACCAATGCCTTATTTCGGGAATTTGCAAACATGTTCAAATTAGCTGAGCTAATGAAATTAAACGACCATGAAGGGACTCGAACCCTCAATCTTCTGATTCGAAGTCAGACGCCTTATCCATTAGGCCACGCAGTCTATGTGATACATTCCTATTTGACATCATACAGACTTTGCTATGCAACAGTAGACATCAAAGTTGTGAACCTGTCCGAATGAGGAAAGCTAGTGATATTTAACAAGTAAGAAGAGACCTTTTCCCTCAATCTTGCGATGCCGAATCAGACACAATATTTCTCAGGCCTTTCAGTCTTAGATTATAAAAGTTGAACAACAGTGTCCAAGCTTTTCAAAGCAATGAGACCAATGCCTTATTTCGGGAATTTGCAAACATGTTCAAATTTGCTGAGCTAATGAAATTAAACGACCATGAAGGGACTCGAACGCTCAATCTTCTGATTCGAAGTCAGACGCCTTATCCATTAGGCCACGCAGTCTATGTGATACATTCCTATTTGACATCATACAGACTTTGCTATGCCACAGTAGACATCAAAGTTGTGAACCTGTCCGAATGAGGAAAGCTAGTGATTTTTAACAAGTACAAAGATACTCTTTCCTTCAATCTTGTGATGCAGATTCAGACACAATCATTCTCAGGCCTTGCAGTCTTAGATTATTAAAGTTGAACAACAATGTCCAAGCTTTTCAAAGCAACAAGACCAATGCCTTATTTAGGGAAATTGCAAACATGTACGAATTAGCTGAGCTAATGAAATTAAATGACCCTATTTGACATCATACAGACTTTGCTATGCCACAGTAGACATCAAAGTTGTGAACCTGTCCGAATGAGGAAAGCTAGTGATATTTAACAAGTAAGAAGAGACCTTTTCCCTCAATCTTGCGATGCCGAATCAGACACAATATTTCTCAGGCCTTTCAGTCTTAGATTATAAAAGTTGAAGAACAGTGTCCAAGCTTTTCAAAGAAATGAGACCAATGCCTTATTTCGGGAATTTGCAAACATGTTCAAATTAGCTTAGCTAATGAAATTAAACGACCACGAAGGGACTCAAACCCTCAATCTTCTGGTTCGAAGTCAGACGCCTTATCCATTAGGCATCGCAGTCTATGTGATACATCCCTATTTGACATCATACAGACTTTGCTATGCCACAGTAGACATCAAAGTTGTGAACCTGTCCGAATGAGGAAAGCTAGTGATATTTAACAAGTAAGAAGAGACCTTTTCCCTCAATCTTGCGATGCCGAATCAGACACAATATTTCTCAGGCCTTTCAGTCTTAGATTATAAAAGTTCAACAACAGTGTCCAAGCTTTTCAAAGGAATGAGACCAATGCCTTATTTCGGGAATTTGCAAACATGTTCAAATTAGCTGAGCTAATGAAATTAAACGACCATGAAGGGACTCGAACCCTCAATCTTCTGATTCGAAGTCAGACGCCTTATCCATTAGGCCACGCAGTCTATGTGATACATTCCTATTTGACATCATACAGACTTTGCTATGCAACAGTAGACATCAAAGTTGTGAACCTGTCCGAATGAGGAAAGCTAGTGATATTTAACAAGTAAGAAGAGACCTTTTCCCTCAATCTTGCGATGCCGAATCAGACACAATATTTCTCAGGCCTTTCAGTCTTAGATTATAAAAGTTGAACAACAGTGTCCAAGCTTTTCAAAGCAATGAGACCAATGCCTTATTTCGGGAATTTGCAAACATGTTCAAATTTGCTGAGCTAATGAAATTAAACGACCATGAAGGGACTCGAACGCTCAATCTTCTGATTCGAAGTCAGACGCCTTATCCATTAGGCCACGCAGTCTATGTGATACATTCCTATTTGACATCATACAGACTTTGCTATGCCACAGTAGACATCAAAGTTGTGAACCTGTCCGAATGAGGAAAGCTAGTGATTTTTAACAAGTACAAAGATACTCTTTCCTTCAATCTTGTGATGCAGATTCAGACACAATCATTCTCAGGCCTTGCAGTCTTAGATTATTAAAGTTGAACAACAATGTCCAAGCTTTTCAAAGCAACAAGACCAATGCCTTATTTAGGGAAATTGCAAACATGTACGAATTAGCTGAGCTAATGAAATTAAATGACCCTATTTGACATCATACAGACTTTGCTATGCCACAGTAGACATCAAAGTTGTGAACCTGTCCGAATGAGGAAAGCTAGTGATATTTAACAAGTAAGAAGAGACCTTTTCCCTCAATCGTGCGATGCCGAATCAGACACAATATTTCTCAGGCCTTTCAGTCTTAGATCATAAAAGTTGAAGAACAGTGTCCAAGCTTTTCAAAGCAATGAGACCAATGCCTTATTTCGGGAATTTGCAAACATGTTCAAATTAGCTTAGCTAATGAAATTAAACGACCACGAAGGGACTCAAACCCTCAATCTTCTGGTTCGAAGTCAGACGCCTTATCCATTAGGCATCGCAGTCTATGTGATACATCCCTATTTGACATCATACAGACTTTGAAATATGCCACAGTAGACATCAAAGTTGTGAACCTGTCCGAATGAGGAAAGCTAGTGATATTTAACAAGTAAGAAGAGACCTTTTCCCTCAATCTTGCGATGCCGAATCAGACACAATATTTCTCAGGCCTTTCAGTCTTAGATTATAAAAGTTGAACAACAGTGTCCAAGCTTTTCAAAGGAATGAGACCAATGCCTTATTTCGGGAATTTGCAAACATGTTCAAATTAGCTGAGCTAATGAAATTAAACGACCACGAAGGGACTCGAACCCTCAATCTTCTGATTCGAAGTCAGACGCCTTATCCATTAGGCCACGCAGTCTATGTGATACATTCCTATTTGACATCATACAGACTTTGCTATGCCACAGTAGACATCAAAGTTGTGAACCTGTCCGAATGAGGAAAGCTAGTGATATTTAACAAGTAAGAAGAGACCTTTTCCCTCAATCTTGCGATGCCGAATCAGACACAATATTTCTCAGGCCTTTCAGTCTTAGATTATAAAAGTTCAACAACAGTGTCCAAGCTTTTCAAAGGAATGAGACCAATGCCTTATTTCGGGAATTTGCAAACATGTTCAAATTAGCTGAGCTAATGAAATTAAACGACCATGAAGGGACTCGAAACCTCAATCTTCTGATTCGAAGTCAGACGCCTTATCCATTAGGCCACGCAGTCTATGTGATACATTCCTATTTGACATCATACAGACTTTGCTATGCAACAGTAGACATCAAAGTTGTGAACCTGTCCGAATGAGGAAAGCTAGTGATATTTAACAAGTAAGAAGAGACCTTTTCCCTCAATCTTGCGATGCCGAATCAGACACAATATTTCTCAGGCCTTTCAGTCTTAGATTATAAAAGTTGAACAACAGTGTCCAAGCTTTTCAAAGCAATGAGACCAATGCCTTATTTCAGGAATTTGCAAACATGTTCAAATTTGCTGAGCTAATGAAATTAAACGACCATGAAGGGACTCGAACGCTCAATCTTCTGATTCGAAGTCAGACGCCTTATCCATTAGGCCACGCAGTCTATGTGATACATTCCTATTTGACATCATACAGACTTTGCTATGCCACAGTAGACATCAAAGTTGTGAACCTGTCCGAATGAGGAAAGCTAGTGATTTTTAACAAGTACAAAGATACTCTTTCCTTCAATCTTGTGATGCAGATTCAGACACAATCATTCTCAGGCCTTGCAGTCTTAGATTATTAAAGTTGAACAACAATGTCCAAGCTTTTCAAAGCAACAAGACCAATGCCTTATTTAGGGAAATTGCAAACATGTACGAATTAGCTGAGCTAATGAAATTAAATGACCCTATTTGACATCATACAGACTTTGCTATGCCACAGTAGACATCAAAGTTGTGAACCTGTCCGAATGAGGAAAGCTAGTGATATTTAACAAGTAAGAAGAGACCTTTTCCCTCAATCGTGCGATGCCGAATCAGACACAATATTTCTCAGGCCTTTCAGTCTTAGATCATAAAAGTTGAAGAACAGTGTCCAAGCTTTTCAAAGCAATGAGACCAATGCCTTATTTCGGGAATTTGCAAACATGTTCAAATTAGCTTAGCTAATGAAATTAAACGACCACGAAGGGACTCAAACCCTCAATCTTCTGGTTCGAAGTCAGACGCCTTATCCATTAGGCATCGCAGTCTATGTGATACATCCCTATTTGACATCATACAGACTTTGAAATATGCCACAGTAGACATCAAAGTTGTGAACCTGTCCGAATGAGGAAAGCTAGTGATATTTAACAAGTAAGAAGAGACCTTTTCCCTCAATCTTGCGATGCCGAATCAGACACAATATTTCTCAGGCCTTTCAGTCTTAGATTATAAAAGTTGAACAACAGTGTCCAAGCTTTTCAAAGGAATGAGACCAATGCCTTATTTCGGGAATTTGCAAACATGTTCAAATTAGCTGAGCTAATGAAATTAAACGACCACGAAGGGACTCGAACCCTCAATCTTCTGATTCGAAGTCAGACGCCTTATCCATTAGGCCACGCAGTCTATGTGATACATTCCTATTTGACATCATACAGACTTTGCTATGCCACAGTAGACATCAAAGTTGTGAACCTGTCCGAATGAGGAAAGCTAGTGATATTTAACAAGTAAGAAGAGACCTTTTCCCTCAATCTTGCGATGCCGAATCAGACACAATATTTCTCAGGCCTTTCAGTCTTAGATTATAAAAGTTCAACAACAGTGTCCAAGCTTTTCAAAGGAATGAGACCAATGCCTTATTTCGGGAATTTGCAAACATGTTCAAATTAGCTGAGCTAATGAAATTAAACGACCATGAAGGGACTCGAAACCTCAATCTTCTGATTCGAAGTCAGACGCCTTATCCATTAGGCCACGCAGTCTATGTGATACATTCCTATTTGACATCATACAGACTTTGCTATGCAACAGTAGACATCAAAGTTGTGAACCTGTCCGAATGAGGAAAGCTAGTGATATTTAACAAGTAAGAAGAGACCTTTTCCCTCAATCTTGCGATGCCGAATCAGACACAATATTTCTCAGGCCTTTCAGTCTTAGATTATAAAAGTTGAACAACAGTGTCCAAGCTTTTCAAAGCAATGAGACCAATGCCTTATTTCGGGAATTTGCAAACATGTTCAAATTTGCTGAGCTAATGAAATTAAACGACCATGAAGGGACTCGAACGCTCAATCTTCTGATTCAAAGTCAGACGCCTTATCCATTAGGCCACGCAGTCTATGTGATACATTCCTATTTGACATCATACAGACTTTGCTATGCCACAGTAGACATCAAAGTTGTGAACCTGTCCGAATGAGGAAAGCTAGTGATTTTTAACAAGTACAAAGATACTCTTTCCTTCAATCTTGTGATGCAGATTCAGACACAATCATTCTCAGGCCTTGCAGTCTTAGATTATTAAAGTTGAACAACAATGTCCAAGCTTTTCAAAGCAACAAGACCAATGCCTTATTTAGGGAAATTGCAAACATGTACGAATTAGCTGAGCTAATGAAATTAAATGACCCTATTTGACATCATACAGACTTTGCTATGCCACAGTAGACATCAAAGTTGTGAACCTGTCCGAATGAGGAAAGCTAGTGATATTTAACAAGTAAGAAGAGACCTTTTCCCTCAATCTTGCGATGCCGAATCAGACACAATATTTCTCAGGCCTTTCAGTCTTAGATTATAAAAGTTGAAGAACAGTGTCCAAGCTTTTCAAAGCAATGAGACCAATGCCTTATTTCGGGAATTTGCAAACATGTTCAAATTAGCTTAGCTAATGAAATTAAACGACCACGAAGGGACTCAAACCCTCAATCTTCTGGTTCGAAGTCAGACGCCTTATCCATTAGGCATCGCAGTCTATGTGATACATCCCTATTTGACATCATACAGACTTTGAAATATGCCACAGTAGACATCAAAGTTGTGAACCTGTCCGAATGAGGAAAGCTAGTGATATTTAACAAGTAAGAAGAGACCTTTTCCCTCAATCTTGCGATGCCGAATCAGACACAATATTTCTCAGGCCTTTCAGTCTTAGATTATAAAAGTTGAACAACAGTGTCCAAGCATTTCAAAGCAATGAGACCAATGCCTTATTTCGGGAATTTGTAAACATGTTCAAATTAGCTGAGCTAATGAAATTAAACGACCACGAAGGGACTCGAACCCTCAATCTTCTGATTCGAAGTCAGACGCCTTATCCATTAGGCCACGCAGTCTATGTGATAACTCCCTATTTGACATCATACAGTACTTTGCTATGCCACAGTAGACATCAAAGTTGTGAACCTGTCCGAATGAGGAAAGCTAGTGATATTTAACAAGTAAGAAGAGACCTTTTCCCTCAATCTTGCGATGCCGAATCAGACACAATATTTCTCAGGCCTTTCAGTCTTAGATTATAAAAGTTGAACAACAGTGTCCAAGCTTTTCAAAGGAATGAGACCAATGCCTTATTTCGGGAATTTGCAAACATGTTCAAATTAGCTGAGCTAATGAAATTAAACGACCACGAAGGGACTCGAACCCTCAATCTTCTGATTCGAAGTCAGACGCCTTATCCATTAGGCCACGCAGTCTATGTGATACATTCCTATTTGACATCATACAGACTTTGCTATGCCACAGTAGACATCAAAGTTGTGAACCTGTCCGAATGAGGAAAGCTAGTGATATTTAACAAGTAAGAAGAGACCTTTTCCCTCAATCTTGCGATGCCGAATCAGACACAATATTTCTCAGGCCTTTCAGTCTTAGATTATAAAAGTTCAACAACAGTGTCCAAGCTTTTCAAAGGAATGAGACCAATGCCTTATTTCGGGAATTTGCAAACATGTTCAAATTAGCTGAGCTAATGAAATTAAACGACCACGAAGGGACTCGAACCCTCAATCTTCTGATTCGAAGTCAGACGCCTTATCCATTAGGCCACGCAGTCTATGTGATACATTCCTATTTGACATCATACAGACTTTGCTATGCCACAGTAGACATCAAAGTTGTGAACCTGTCCGAATGAGGAAAGCTAGTGATTTTTAACAAGTACAAAGATACTCTTTCCTTCAATCTTGTGATGCATATTCAGACACAATAATTCTCAGGCCTTGCAGTCTTAGATTATTAAAGTTGAACAACAATGTCCAAGCTTTTCAAAGCAACAAGACCAATGCCTTATTTAGGGAAATTGCAAACATGTACGAATTAGCTGAGCTAATGAAATTAAATGACCCTATTTGACATCATACAGACTTTGCTATGCCACAGTAGACATCAAAGTTGTGAACCTGTCCGAATGAGGAAAGCTAGTGATATTTAACAAGTAAGAAGAGACCTTTTCCCTCAATCTTGCGATGCCGAATCAGACACAATATTTCTCAGGCCTTTCAGTCTTAGATTATAAGAGTTGAACAACAGTGTCCAAGCTTTTCAAAGCAATGAGACCAATGCCTTATTTCGGGAATTTGCAAACATGTTCAAATTAGCTTAGCTAATGAAATTAAACGACCACGAAGGGACTCGAACCCTCAATCTTCTGGTTTCGAAGTCAGACGCCTTATCCATTAGGCATCGCAGTCTATGTGATACATCCCTATTTGACATCATACAGACTTTGAAATATGCCACAGTAGACATCAAAGTTGTAAACCTGTCCGAATGAGGAAAGCTAGTGATATTTAACAAGTAAGAAGAGACCTTTTCCCTCAATCTTGCGATGCCGAATCAGACACAATATTTCTCAGGCCTTTCAGTCTTAGATTATAAAAGTTGAACAACAGTGTCCAAGCTTTTCAAAGCAATGAGACCAATGCCTTATTTCGGGAATTTGCAAACATGTTCAAATTAGCTAAGCTAATGAAATTAAACGACCACGAAGGGACTCGAACCCTCAATCTTCTGATTCGAAGTCAGACGCCTTATCCATTAGGCCTCGCAGTCTATGTGATAACTCCCTATTTGACATCATACAGACTTTGCTATGCCACAGTAGACATCAAAGTTGTGAACCTGTCCGAATGAGGAAAGCTAGTGATATTTAACAAGTAAGAAGAGACCTTTTCCCTCAATCTTGCGATGCCGAATCAGACACAATATTTCTCAGGCCTTTCAGTCTTAGATTATAAGAGTTGAACAACAGTGTCCAAGCTTTTCAAAGCAATGAGACCAATGCCTTATTTCGGGAATTTGCAAACATGTTCAAATTAGCTTAGCTAATGAAATTAAAGACAACAAAGGGACTCGAACCCTCAATCTTCTGGTTCGAAGTCAGACGCCTTATCCATTAGGCATCGCAGTCTATGTGATACATCCCTATTTGACATCATATAGACTTTGAAATATGCCACAGTAGACATCAAAGTTGTGAACCTGTCCGAATGAGGAAAGCTAGTGATATTTAACAAGTAAGAAGAGACCTTTTCCCTCAATCTTGCGATGCCGAATCAGACACAATATTTCTCAGGCCTTTCAGTCTTAGATTATAAAAGTTGAACAACAGTGTCCAAGCTTTTCAAAGGAATGAGACCAATGCCTTATTTCGGGAATTTGCAAACATGTTCAAATTAGCTGAGCTAATGAAATTAAACGACCACGAAGGGACTCGAACCCTCAATCTTCTGATTCGAAGTCAGACGCCTTATCCATTAGGCCACGCAGTCTATGTGATACATTCCTATTTGACATCATACAGACTTTGCTATGCCACAGTAGACATCAAAGTTGTGAACCTGTCCGAATGAGGAAAGCTAGTGATATTTAACAAGTAAGAAGAGACCTTTTCCCTCAATCTTGCGATGCCGAATCAGACACAATATTTCTCAGGCCTTTCAGTCTTAGATTATAAAAGTTGAACAACAGTGTCCAAGCTTTTCAAAGGAATGAGACCAATGCCTTATTTCGGGAATTTGCAAACATGTTCAAATTAGCTGAGCTAATGAAATTAAACGACCACGAAGGGACTCGAACCCTCAATCTTCTGATTCGAAGTCAGACGCCTTATCCATTAGGCCACGCAGTCTATGTGATACATTCCTATTTGACATTATACAGACTTTGCTATGCCACAGTAGACATCAAAGTTGTGAACCTGTCCGAATGAGGAAAGCTAGTGATTTTTAACAAGTACAAAGATACTCTTTCCTTCAATCTTGTGATGCATATTCAGACACAATAATTCTCAGGCCTTGCAGTCTTAGATTATTAAAGATGAACAACAATGTCCAAGCTTTTCAAAGCAACAAGACCAATGCCTTATTTAGGGAAATTGCAAACATGTACGAATTAGCTGAGCTAATGAAATTAAATGACCCTATTTGACATCATACAGACTTTGCTATGCCACAGTAGACATCAAAGTTGTGAACCTGTCCGAATGAGGAAAGCTAGTGATATTTAACAAGTAAGAAGAGACCTTTTCCCTCAATCTTGCGATGCCGAATCAGACACAATATTTCTCAGGCCTTTCAGTCTTAGATTATAAGAGTTGAACAACAGTGTCCAAGCTTTTCAAAGCAATGAGACCAATGCCTTATTTCGGGAATTTGCAAACATGTTCAAATTAGCTTAGCTAATGAAATTAAACGACCACGAAGGGACTCGAACCCTCAATCTTCTGGTTTGAAGTCAGACGCCTTATCCATTAGGCATCGCAGTCTATGTGATACATCCCTATTTGACATCATACAGACTTTGAAATATGCCACAGTAGACATCAAAGTTGTAAACCTGTCCGAATGAGGAAAGCTAGTGATATTTAACAAGTAAGAAGAGACCTTTTCCCTCAATCTTGCGATGCGGAATCAGACACAATATTTCTCAGGCCTTTCAGTCTTAGATTATAAAAGTTGAACAACAGTGTCCAAGCTTTTCAAAGCAATGAGACCAATGCCTTATTTCGGGAATTTGCAAACATGTTCAAATTAGCTAAGCTAATGAAATTAAACGACCACGAAGGGACTCGAACCCTCAATCTTCTGATTCGAAGTCAGACGCCTTATCCATTAGGCCTCGCAGTCTATGTGATAACTCCCTATTTGACATCATACAGACTTTGCTATGCCACAGTAGACATCAAAGTTGTGAACCTGTCCGAATGAGGAAAGCTAGTGATATTTAACAAGTAAGAAGAGACCTTTTCCCTCAATCTTGCGATGCCGAATCAGACACAATATTTCTCAGGCCTTTCAGTCTTAGATTATAAGAGTTGAACAACAGTGTCCAAGCTTTTCAAAGCAATGAGACCAATGCCTTATTTCGGGAATTTGCAAACATGTTCAAATTAGCTTAGCTAATGAAATTAAAGACAACAAAGGGACTCGAACCCTCAATCTTCTGGTTCGAAGTCAGACGCCTTATCCATTAGGCATCGCAGTCTATGTGATACATCCCTATTTGACATCATATAGACTTTGAAATATGCCACAGTAGACATCAAAGTTGTAAACCTGTCCGAATGAGGAAAGCTAGTGATATTTAACAAGTAAGAAGAGACCTTTTCCCTCAATCTTGCGATGCCGAATCAGACACAATATTTCTCAGGCCTTTCAGTCTTAGATTATAAAAGTTGAACAACAGTGTCCAAGCTTTTCAAAGGAATGAGACCAATGCCTTATTTCGGGAATTTGCAAACATGTTCAAATTAGCTGAGCTAATGAAATTAAACGACCACGAAGGGACTCGAACCCTCAATCTTCTGATTCGAAGTCAGACGCCTTATCCATTAGGCCACGCAGTCTATGTGATACATTCCTATTTGACATCATACAGACTTTGCTATGCCACAGTAGACATCAAAGTTGTGAACCTGTCCGAATGAGGAAAGCTAGTGATATTTAACAAGTAAGAAGAGACCTTTTCCCTCAATCTTGCGATGCCGAATCAGACACAATATTTCTCAGGCCTTTCAGTCTTAGATTATAAAAGTTCAACAACAGTGTCCAAGCTTTTCAAAGGAATGAGACCAATGCCTTATTTCGGGAATTTGCAAACATGTTCAAATTAGCTGAGCTAATGAAATTAAACGACCACGAAGGGACTCGAACCCTCAATCTTCTGATTCGAAGTCAGACGCCTTATCCATTAGGCCACGCAGTCTATGTGATACATTCCTATTTGACATTATACAGACTTTGCTATGCCACAGTAGACATCAAAGTTGTGAACCTGTCCGAATGAGGAAAGCTAGTGATTTTTAACAAGTACAAAGATACTCTTTCCTTCAATCTTGTGATGCATATTCAGACACAATAATTCTCAGGCCTTGCAGTCTTAGATTATTAAAGATGAACAACAATGTCCAAGCTTTTCAAAGCAACAAGACCAATGCCTTATTTAGGGAAATTGCAAACATGTACGAATTAGCTGAGCTAATGAAATTAAATGACCCTATTTGACATCATACAGACTTTGCTATGCCACAGTAGACATCAAAGTTGTGAACCTGTCCGAATGAGGAAAGCTAGTGATATTTAACAAGTAAGAAGAGACCTTTTCCCTCAATCTTGCGATGCCGAATCAGACACAATATTTCTCAGGCCTTTCAGTCTTAGATTATAAGAGTTGAACAACAGTGTCCAAGCTTTTCAAAGCAATGAGACCAATGCCTTATTTCGGGAATTTGCAAACATGTTCAAATTAGCTTAGCTAATGAAATTAAACGACCACGAAGGGACTCGAACCCTCAATCTTCTGGTTTGAAGTCAGACGCCTTATCCATTAGGCATCGCAGTCTATGTGATACATCCCTATTTGACATCATACAGACTTTGAAATATGCCACAGTAGACATCAAAGTTGTAAACCTGTCCGAATGAGGAAAGCTAGTGATATTTAACAAGTAAGAAGAGACCTTTTCCCTCAATCTTGCGATGCCGAATCAGACACAATATTTCTCAGGCCTTTCAGTCTTAGATTATAAAAGTTGAACAACAGTGTCCAAGCTTTTCAAAGCAATGAGACCAATGCCTTATTTCGGGAATTTGCAAACATGTTCAAATTAGCTAAGCTAATGAAATTAAACGACCACGAAGGGACTCGAACCCTCAATCTTCTGATTCGAAGTCAGACGCCTTATCCATTAGGCCTCGCAGTCTATGTGATAACTCCCTATTTGACATCATACAGACTTTGCTATGCCACAGTAGACATCAAAGTTGTGAACCTGTCCGAATGAGGAAAGCTAGTGATATTTAACAAGTAAGAAGAGACCTTTTCCCTCAATCTTGCGATGCCGAATCAGACACAATATTTCTCAGGCCTTTCAGTCTTAGATTATAAGAGTTGAACAACAGTGTCCAAGCTTTTCAAAGCAATGAGACCAATGCCTTATTTCGGGAATTTGCAAACATGTTCAAATTAGCTTAGCTAATGAAATTAAAGACAACGAAGGGACTCGAACCCTCAATCTTCTGGTTCAAAGTCAGACGCCTTATCCATTAGGCATCGCAGTCTATGTGATACATCCCTATTTGACATCATATAGACTTTGAAATATGCCACAGTAGACATCAAAGTTGTAAACCTGTCCGAATGAGGAAAGCTAGTGATATTTAACAAGTAAGAAGAGACCTTTTCCCTCAATCTTGCGATGCCGAATCAGACACAATATTTCTCAGGCCTTTCAGTCTTAGATTATAAAAGTTGAACAACAGTGTCCAAGCTTTTCAAAGCAATGAGACCAATGCCTTATTTCGGGAATTTGCAAACATGTTCAAATTAGCTAAGCTAATGAAATTAAACGACCACGAAGGGACTCGAACCCTCAATCTTCTGATTCTAAGTCAGACGCCTTATCCATTAGGCCACGCAGTCTATGTGGTAACTCCCTATTTGACATCATACAGACTTTGCTATGCCACAGTAGACATCAAAGTTGTGAACCTGTCCGAATGAGGAAAGCTAGTGATATTTAACAAGTAAGAAGAGACCTTTTCCCTCAATCTTGCGATGCCGAATCAGACACAATATTTCTCAGGCCTTTCAGTCTTAGATTATAAAAGTTCAACAACAGTGTCCAAGCTTTTCAAAGGAATGAGACCAATGCCTTATTTCGGGAATTTGCAAACATGTTCAAATTAGCTGAGCTAATGAAATTAAACGACCACGAAGGGACTCGAACCCTCAATCTTCTGATTCGAAGTCAGACGCCTTATCCATTAGGCCACGCAGTCTATGTGATACATTCCTATTTGACATCATACAGACTTTGCTATGCCACAATAGACATCAAAGTTGTGAACCTGTCCGAATGAGGAAAGCTAGTGATTTTTAACAAGTACAAAGATACTCTTTCCTTCAATCTTGTGATGCATATTCAGACACAATAATTCTCAGGCCTTGCAGTCTTAGATTATTAAAGTTGAACAACAATGTCCAAGCTTTTCAAAGCAACAAGACCAATGCCTTATTTAGGGAAATTGCAAACATGTACGAATTAGCTGAGCTAATGAAATTAAATGACCCTATTTGACATCATACAGACTTTGCTATGCCACAGTAGACATCAAAGTTGTGAACCTGTCCGAATGAGGAAAGCTAGTGATATTTAACAAGTAAGAAGAGACCTTTTCCCTCAATCTTGCGATGCCGAATCAGACACAATATTTCTCAGGCCTTTCAGTCTTAGATTATAAAAGTTGAACAACAGTGTCCAAGGTTTTCAAAGCAATGAGACCAATGCCTTATTTCGGGAATTTGCAAACATGTTCAAATTAGCTAAGCTAATGAAATTAAACGACCACGAAGGGACTCGAACCCTCAATCTTCTGATTCGAAGTCAGACGCCTTATCCATTAGGCCACGCAGTCTATGTGATAACTCCCTATTTGACATCATACAGACTTTGCTATGCCACAGTAGACATCAAAGTTGTGAACCTGTCCGAATGAGGAAAGCTAGTGATATTTAACAAGTAAGAAGAGACCTTTTCCCTCAATCTTGCGATGCCGAATCAGACACAATATTTCTCAGGCCTTTCAGTCTTAGATTATAAAAGTTCAACAACAGTGTCCAAGCTTTTCAAAGGAATGAGACCAATGCCTTATTTCGGGAATTTGCAAACATGTTCAAATTAGCTGAGCTAATGAAATTAAACGACCACGAAGGGACTCGAACCCTCAATCTTCTGATTCGAAGTCAGACGCCTTATCCATTAGGCCACGCAGTCTATGTGATACATTCCTATTTGACATCATACAGACTTTGCTATGCCACAATAGACATCAAAGTTGTGAACCTGTCCGAATGAGGAAAGCTAGTGATTTTTAACAAGTACAAAGATACTCTTTCCTTCAATCTTGTGATGCATATTCAGACACAATAATTCTCAGGCCTTGCAGTCTTAGATTATTAAAGTTGAACAACAATGTCCAAGCTTTTCAAAGCAACAAGACCAATGCCTTATTTAGGGAAATTGCAAACATGTACGAATTAGCTGAGCTAATGAAATTAAATGACCCTATTTGACATCATACAGACTTTGCTATGCCACAGTAGACATCAAAGTTGTGAACCTGTCCGAATGAGGAAAGCTAGTGATATTTAACAAGTAAGAAGAGACCTTTTCCCTCAATCTTGCGATGCCGAATCAGACACAATATTTCTCAGGCCTTTCAGTCTTAGATTATAAGAGTTGAACAACAGTGTCCAAGCTTTTCAAAGCAATGAGACCAATGCCTTATTTCGGGAATTTGCAAACATGTTCAAATTAGCTAAGCTAATGAAATTAAACGACCACGAAGGGACTCGAACCCTCAATCTTCTGATTCGAAGTCAGACGCCTTATCCATTAGGCCACGCAGTCTATGTGATAACTCCCTATTTGACATCATACAGACTTTGCTATGCCACAGTAGACATCAAAGTTGTGAACCTGTCCGAATGAGGAAAGCTAGTGATATTTAACAAGTAAGAAGAGACCTTTTCCCTCAATCTTGCGATGCCGAATCAGACACAATATTTCTCAGGCCTTTCAGTCTTAGATTATAAAAGTTGAACAACAGTGTCCAAGCTTTTCAAAGGAATGAGACCAATGCCTTATTTCGGGAATTTGCAAACATGTTCAAATTAGCTGAGCTAATGAAATTAAACGACCACGAAGGGACTCGAACCCTCAATCTTCTGATTCGAAGTCAGACGCCTTATCCATTAGGCCACGCAGTCTATGTGATACATTCCTATTTGACATCATACAGACTTTGCTATGCCACAATAGACATCAAAGTTGTGAACCTGTCCGAATGAGGAAAGCTAGTGATTTTTAACAAGTACAAAGATACTCTTTCCTTCAATCTTGTGATGCATATTCAGACACAATAATTCTCAGGCCTTGCAGTCTTAGATTATTAAAGTTGAACAACAATGTCCAAGCTTTTCAAAGCAACAAGACCAATGCCTTATTTAGGGAAATTGCAAACATGTACGAATTAGCTGAGCTAATGAAATTAAATGACCCTATTTGACATCATACAGACTTTGCTATGCAACAGTAGACATCAAAGTTGTGAACCTGTCCGAATGAGGAAAGCTAGTGATATTTAACAAGTAAGAAGAGACCTTTTCCCTCAATCTTGCGATGCCGAATCAGACACAATATTTCTCAGGCCTTTCAGTCTTAGATTATAAGAGTTGAACAACAGTGTCCAAGCTTTTCAAAGCAATGAGACCAATGCCTTATTTCGGGAATTTGCAAACATGTTCAAATTAGCTTAGCTAATGAAATTAAACGACCACGAAGGGACTCGAACCCTCAATCTTCTGGTTCGAAGTCAGACGCCTTATCCATTAGGCATCGCAGTCTATGTGATACATCCCTATTTGACATCATACAGACTTTGAAATATGCCATAGTAGACATCAAAGTTGTAAACCTGTCCGAATGAGGAAAGCTAGTGATATTTAACAAGTAAGAAGAGACCTTTTCCCTCAATCTTGCGATGCCGAATCAGACACAATATTTCTCAGGCCTTTCAGTCTTAGATTATAAAAGTTGAACAACAGTGTCCAAGCTTTTCAAAGCAATGAGACCAATGCCTTATTTCGGGAATTTGCAAACATGTTCAAATTAGCTGAGCTAATGAAATTAAATGACCACGAAGGGACTCGAACCCTCAATCTTCTAGATGCGAAGTCAGACACCTTATCCATTAGGCCACGCAGTCTATGTGATTAAATTCCTATTTGACATCATACAGACTTTGCTATGCCACAGTAGACATCAAAGTTGTGAACCTGTCCGAATGAGGAAAGCTAGTGATTTTTAACAAGTACAAAGATACTCTTTCCTTCAATCTTGTGATGCATATTCAGACACAATAATTCTCAGGCCTTGCAGTCTTAGATTATTAAAGTTGAACAACAATGTCCAAGCTTTTCAAAGCAACAAGACCAATGCCTTATTTAGGGAAATTGCAAACATGTACGAATTAGCTGAGCTAATGAAATTAAATGACCCTATTTGACATCATACAGACTTTGCTATGCAACAGTAGACATCAAAGTTGTGAACCTGTCCGAATGAGGAAAGCTCGTGATATTTAACAAGTAAGAAGAGACCTTTTCCCTCAATCTTGCGATGCCGAATCAGACACAATATTTCTCAGGCCTTTCAGTCTTAGATTATAAAAGTTGAACAACAGTGTCCAAGCTTTTCAAAGCAATGAGACCAATGCCTTATTTCGGGAATTTGCAAACATGTTCAAATTAGCTGAGCTAATGAAATTAAAAGACCACGAAGGGACTCGAACCCTCAATCTTCTGATTCGAAGTCAGATGCCTTATCCATTAGGCCATGCAGTCTATGTGATACATTCCTATTTGACATCATACAGACTTTGCTATGCCACAGTAGACATCAAAGTTGTGAACCTGTCCGAATGAGGAAAGCTAGTGATTTTTAAAAGTACAAAGATACTCTTTCCTTCAATCTTGTGATGCAGATTCAGACACAATAATTCTCAGGCCTTGCAGTCTTAGATTATTAAAGTTGAACAACAATTTCCAAGCTTTTGAAGGCAACAAGACCAATGCCTTATTTAGGGAAATTGCAAACATGTACGAATTAGCTGAGCTAATGAAATTAAATGACCCTATTTGACATCATACAGACTTTGCTATGCAACAGTAGACATCAAAGTTGTGAACCTGTCCGAATGAGGAAAGCTCGTGATATTTAACAAGTAAGAAGAGACCTTTTCCCTCAATCTTGCGATGCCGAATCAGACACAATATTTCTCAGGCCTTTCAGTCTTAGATTATAAAAGTTGAACAACAATGTCCAAGCTTTTCAAAGCAATGAGACCAATGCCTTATTTCGGGAATTTGCAAACATGTTCAAATTAGCTGAGCTAATGAAATTAAATTACCACGAAGGGACTCGAACCCTCAATCTTCTGATTAGAAGTCAGACGCCTTATCCATTAGGCCACTCAGTCTATGTGATACATCCCTATTTGACATCATACAGACTTTGCTATGCCACAGTAGACATCAAAGTTGTGAACCTGTCCGAATGAGGAAAGCTAGTGATATTTAACAAGTAAGAAGAGACCTTTTCCCTCAATCTTGCGATGCCGAATCAGACACAATATTTCTCAGGCCTTTCAGTCTTAGATTATAAAATTTTAACAACAGTGTCCAAGCTTTTCAAAGCAATGAGACCAATGCCTTATTTCGGGAATTTGCAAACATGTTCAAATTAGCTGAGCTAATGAAATTAAATTACCACGAAGGGACTCGAACCCTCAATCTTCTGATTAGAAGTCAGACGCCTTATCCATTAGGCCACGCAGTCTATGTGATACATCCCTATTTGACATCATACAGACTTTGCTATGCCACAGTAGACATCAAAGTTGTGAACCTGTCCGAATGAGGAAAGCTAGTGATATTTAACAAGTAAGAAGAGACCTTTTCCCTCAATCTTGCGATGCCGAATCAGACACAATATTTCTCAGACCTTTCAGTCTTAGATTATAAAATTTTAACAACAGTGTCCAAGCTTTTCAAAGCAATGAGACCAATGCCTTATTTCGGGAATTTGCAAACATGTTCAAATTAGCTGAGCTAATGAAATTAAACGACCACGAAGGGACTCAAACCCTCAATATTCTGATTCCAACATCAGACGCCTTATCCATTAGGCCACGCAGTCTATGTGATACATCCCTATTTGACATCATACAGACTTTGCTATGCCACAGTAGACATCAAAGTTGTGAACCTGTCCGAATGAGGAAAGCTAGTGATATTTAACAAGTAAGAAGAGACCTTTTCCCTCAATCTTGCGATGCCGAATCAGACACAATATTTCTCAGGCCTTTCAGTCTTAGATTATAAAAGTTGAACAACAGTGTCCAAGCTTTTCAAAGCAATGAGACCAATGCCTTATTTCGGGAATTTGAAAACATGTTCAAATTAGCTGATCTAATGAAATTAAACTACCACGAAGGGACTCGAACACTCAATCTTCTGATTCGAAGTCAGACGCCTTATCCATTAGGCCACGCATTCTATGTGATACATTCCTATTTGACATCATACAGACTTTGCTATGCCACAGTAGACATCAAAGTTGTGAACCTGTCCGCATGAGGAAAGCTAGTGATTTTTAACAAGTACAAAGATACTCTTTCCTTCAATCTTGTGATGCATATTCAGACACAATAATTCTCAGGCCTTGCAGTCTTAGATTATTAAAGTTGAACAACAATGTCCAAGCTTTTCAAAGCAACAAGACCAATGCCTTATTTATGGAAATAGCAAACATGTACGAATTAGCTGAGCTAATGAAATTAAATGACCCTATTTGGCATCATACAGACTTTGCTATGCAACAGTAGACATCAAAGTTGTGAACCTGTCCGAATGAGGAAAGCTAGTGATTTTTAACAAGTACAAAGATACTCTTTCCTTCAATCTTGTGATGCATATTCAGACACAATAATTCTCAGGCCTTGCAGTCTTAGATTATTAAAGTTGAACAACAATGTCCAAGCTTTTCAAAGCAACAAGACCAATGCCTTATTTAGGGAAATTGCAAACATGTACGAATTAGCTGAGCTAATGAAATTAAATGACCCTATTTGACATCATACAGACTTTGCTATGCAACAGTAGACATCAAAGTTGTGAACCTGTCCGAATGAGGAAAGCTCGTGATATTTAACAAGTAAGAAGAGACCTTTTCCCTCAATCTTGCGATGCCGAATCAGACACAATATTTCTCAGGCCTTTCAGTCTTAGATTATAAAAGTTGAACAACAATGTCCAAGCTTTTCAAAGCAATGAGACCAATGCCTTATTTCGGGAATTTGCAAACATGTTCAAATTAGCTGAGCTAATGAAATTAAACGACCACGAAGGGACTCGAACCCTCAATCTTCTAATTCGTAGTCAGACGCCTTATCCATTAGGCCACGCAGTCTATGTGATACATCCCTATTTGACATCATACAGACTTTGCTATGCCACAGTAGACATCAAAGTTGTGAACCTGTCCGAATGAGGAAAGCTAGTGATATTTAACAAGTAAGAAGAGACCTTTTCCCTCAATCTTGCGATGCCGAATCAGACACAATATTTCTGATTCCTTTCAGTCTTAGATTATAAAAGTTGAACAACAGTGTCCAAGCTTTTCAAAGCAACAAGACCAATGCCTTATTTAGGGAAATTGCAAACATGTACGAATTAGCTGAGCTAATGAAATTAAATGACCCTATTTGACATCATACAGACTTTGCTATGCAACAGTAGACATCAAAGTTGTGAACCTGTCCGAATGAGGAAAGCTCGTGATATTTAACAAGTAAGAAGAGACCTTTTCCCTCAATCTTGCGATGCCGAATCAGACACAATATTTCTCAGGCCTTTCAGTCTTAGATTATAAAAGTTGAACAACAGTGTCCAAGCTTTTCAAAGCAATGAGACCAATGCCTTATTTCGGGAATTTGCAAACATGTTCAAATTAGCTGAGCTAATGAAATTAAAAGACCACGAAGGGACTCGAACCCTCAATCTTCTGATTCAAAGTCAGACGCCTTATCCATTAGGCCATGCAGTCTATGTCATACATGCCTATTTGACATCATACAGACTTTGCTATGCCACAGTAGACATCAAAGTTGTGAACCTGTCCGAATGAGGAAAGCTAGTGATATTTAACAAGTAAGAAGAGACCTTTTCCCTCAATCTTGCGATGCCGAATCAGACACAATATTTCTGATTCCTTTCAGTCTTAGATTATAAAAGTTGAACAACAGTGTCCAAGCTTTTCAAAGCAACAAGACCAATGCCTTATTTAGGGAAATTGCAAACATGTACGAATTAGCTGAGCTAATGAAATTAAATGACCCTATTTGACATCATACAGACTTTGCTATGCAACAGTAGACATCAAAGTTGTGAACCTGTCCGAATGAGGAAAGCTCGTGATATTTAACAAGTAAGAAGAGACCTTTTCCCTCAATCTTGCGATGCCGAATCAGACACAATATTTCTCAGGCCTTTCAGTCTTAGATTATAAAAGTTGAACAACAGTGTCCAAGCTTTTCAAAGGAATGAGACCAATGCCTTATTTCGGGAATTTGCAAACATGTTCAAATTAGCTGAGCTAATGAAATTAAACGACCACGAAGGGACTCGAACCCTCAATCTTCTGATTCGAAGTCAGACGCCTTATCCATTAGGCCACGCAGTCTATGTGATACATTCCTATTTGACATCATACAGACTTTGCTATGCCACAATAGACATCAAAGTTGTGAACCTGTCCGAATGAGGAAAGCTAGTGATTTTTAACAAGTACAAAGATACTCTTTCCTTCAATCTTGTGATGCATATTCAGACACAATAATTCTCAGGCCTTGCAGTCTTAGATTATTAAAGTTGAACAACAATGTCCAAGCTTTTCAAAGCAACAAGACCAATGCCTTATTTAGGGAAATTGCAAACATGTACGAATTAGCTGAGCTAATGAAATTAAATGACCCTATTTGACATCATACAGACTTTGCTATGCCACAGTAGACATCAAAGTTGTGAACCTGTCCGAATGAGGAAAGCTAGTGATATTTAACAAGTAAGAAGAGACCTTTTCCCTCAATCTTGCGATGCCGAATCAGACACAATATTTCTCAGGCCTTTCAGTCTTAGATTATAAGAGTTGAACAACAGTGTCCAAGCTTTTCAAAGCAATGAGACCAATGCCTTATTTCGGGAATTTGCAAACATGTTCAAATTAGCTAAGCTAATGAAATTAAACGACCACGAAGGGACTCGAACCCTCAATCTTCTGATTCGAAGTCAGACGCCTTATCCATTAGGCCACGCAGTCTATGTGATAACTCCCTATTTGACATCATACAGACTTTGCTATGCCACAGTAGACATCAAAGTTGTGAACCTGTCCGAATGAGGAAAGCTAGTGATATTTAACAAGTAAGAAGAGACCTTTTCCCTCAATCTTGCGATGCCGAATCAGACACAATATTTCTCAGGCCTTTCAGTCTTAGATTATAAAAGTTGAACAACAGTGTCCAAGCTTTTCAAAGCAATGAGACCAATGCCTTATTTCGGGAATTTGCAAACATGTTCAAATTAGCTGAGCTAATGAAATTAAACGACCACGAAGGGACTCGAACCCTCAATCTTCTGATTCGAAGTCAGACGCCTTATCCATTAGGCCACGCAGTCTATGTGATACATTCCTATTTGACATCATACAGACTTTGCTATGCCACAATAGACATCAAAGTTGTGAACCTGTCCGAATGAGGAAAGCTAGTGATTTTTAACAAGTACAAAGATACTCTTTCCTTCAATCTTGTGATGCATATTCAGACACAATAATTCTCAGGCCTTGCAGTCTTAGATTATTAAAGTTGAACAACAATGTCCAAGCTTTTCAAAGCAACAAGACCAATGCCTTATTTAGGGAAATTGCAAACATGTACGAATTAGCTGAGCTAATGAAATTAAATGACCCTATTTGACATCATACAGACTTTGCTATGCAACAGTAGACATCAAAGTTGTGAACCTGTCCGAATGAGGAAAGCTAGTGATATTTAACAAGTAAGAAGAGACCTTTTCCCTCAATCTTGCGATGCCGAATCAGACACAATATTTCTCAGGCCTTTCAGTCTTAGATTATAAGAGTTGAACAACAGTGTCCAAGCTTTTCAAAGCAATGAGACCAATGCCTTATTTCGGGAATTTGCAAACATGTTCAAATTAGCTTAGCTAATGAAATTAAACGACCACGAAGGGACTCGAACCCTCAATCTTCTGGTTCGAAGTCAGACGCCTTATCCATTAGGCATCGCAGTCTATGTGATACATCCCTATTTGACATCATACAGACTTTGAAATATGCCACAGTAGACATCAAAGTTGTAAACCTGTCCGAATGAGGAAAGCTAGTGATATTTAACAAGTAAGAAGAGACCTTTTCCCTCAATCTTGCGATGCCGAATCAGACACAATATTTCTCAGGCCTTTCAGTCTTAGATTATAAAAGTTGAACAACAGTGTCCAAGCTTTTCAAAGCAATGAGACCAATGCCTTATTTCGGGAATTTGCAAACATGTTCAAATTAGCTGAGCTAATGAAATTAAATGACCACGAAGGGACTCGAACCCTCAATCTTCTAGATGCGAAGTCAGACACCTTATCCATTAGGCCACGCAGTCTATGTGATTACATTCCTATTTGACATCATACAGACTTTGCTATGCCACAGTAGACATCAAAGTTGTGAACCTGTCCGAATGAGGAAAGCTAGTGATTTTTAACAAGTACAAAGATACTCTTTCCTTCAATCTTGTGATGCATATTCAGACACAATAATTCTCAGGCCTTGCAGTCTTAGATTATTAAAGTTGAACAACAATGTCCAAGCTTTTCAAAGCAACAAGACCAATGCCTTATTTAGGGAAATTGCAAACATGTACGAATTAGCTGAGCTAATGAAATTAAATGACCCTATTTGACATCATACAGACTTTGCTATGCAACAGTAGACATCAAAGTTGTGAACCTGTCCGAATGAGGAAAGCTCGTGATATTTAACAAGTAAGAAGAGACCTTTTCCCTCAATCTTGCGATGCCGAATCAGACACAATATTTCTCAGGCCTTTCAGTCTTAGATTATAAAAGTTGAACAACAGTGTCCAAGCTTTTCAAAGCAATGAGACCAATGCCTTATTTCGGGAATTTGCAAACATGTTCAAATTAGCTGAGCTAATGAAATTAAACTACCACGAAGGGACTCGAACCCTCAATCTTCTGATTAGAAGTCAGACGCCTTATCCATTAGGCCATCGCAGTCTATGTGATACATCCCTATTTGACATCATACAGACTTTGAATATGCCACAGTAGACATCAAAGTTGTGAACCTGTCCGAATGAGGAAAGCTAGTGATATTTAACAAGTAAGAAGAGACCTTTTCCCTCAATCTTGCGATGCCGAATCAGACACAATATTTCTCAGGCCTTTCAGTCTTAGATTATAAAAGTTGAACAACAGTGTCCAAGCTTTTCAAAGCAATGAGACCAATGCCTTATTTCGGGAATTTGCAAACATGTTCAAATTAGCTGAGCTAATGAAATTAAATGACCACGAAGGGACTCGAACCCTCAATCTTCTAGATTCGAAGTCAGACGCCTTATCCATTAGGCCACGCAGTCTATGTGATTAAATTCCTATTTGACATCATACAGACTTTGCTATGCCACAGTAGACATCAAAGTTGTGAACCTGTCCGAATGAGGAAAGCTAGTGATTTTTAACAAGTACAAAGATACTCTTTCCTTCAATCTTGTGATGCATATTCAGACACAATAATTCTCAGGCCTTGCAGTCTTAGATTATTAAAGTTGAACAACAATGTCCAAGCTTTTCAAAGCAACAAGACCAATGCCTTATTTAGGGAAATTGCAAACATGTACGAATTAGCTGAGCTAATGAAATTAATGACCCTATTTGACATCATACAGACTTTGCTATGCAACAGTAGACATCAAAGTTGTGAACCTGTCCGAATGAGGAAAGCTCGTGATATTAACAAGTAAGAAGAGACCTTTTCCCTCAATCTTGCGATGCCGAATCAGACACAATATTTCTCAGGCCTTTCAGTCTTAGATTATAAAGTTGAACAACAGTGTCCAAGCTTTTCAAAGCAATGAGACCAATGCCTTATTTCGGGAATTTGCAAACATGTTCAAATTAGCTGAGCTAATGAAATTAAACGACCACGAAGGGACTCGAACCCTCAATCTTCTGATTCGAAGTCAGACGCCTTATCCATTAGGCCACGCAGTCTATGTGATACATCCCTATTTGACATCATACAGACTTTGCTATGCCACAGTAGACATCAAAGTTGTGAACCTGTCCGAATGAGGAAAGCTAGTGATTTTTAACAAGTAAAAGATACTCTTTCCTTCAATCTTGCGATGCCGAATCAGACACAATATTCTCAGGCCTTTCAGTCTTAGATTATTAAAGTTGAACAACAATGTCCAAGCTTTTCAAAGCAACAAGACCAATGCCTTATTTAGGGAATTTGCAAACATGTACGAATTAGCTGAGCTAATGAAATTAAATGACCCTATTTGACATCATACAGACTTTGCTATGCAACAGTAGACATCAAAGTTGTGAACCTGTCCGAATGAGGAAAGCTAGTGATATTTAACAAGTAAGAAGAGACCTTTTCCCTCAATCTTGCGATGCCGAATCAGACACAATATTTCTCAGGCCTTTCAGTCTTAGATTATAAAAGTTGAACAACAGTGTCCAAGCTTTTCAAAGCAATGAGACCAATGCCTTATTTCGGGAATTTGAAAACATGTTCAAATTAGCTGATCTAATGAAATTAAACTACCACGAAGGGACTCGAACACTCAATCTTCTGATTCGAAGTCAGACGCCTTATCCATTAGGCCACGCATTCTATGTGATACATTCCTATTTGACATCATACAGACTTTGCTATGCCACAGTAGACATCAAAGTTGTGAACCTGTCCGCATGAGGAAAGCTAGTGATTTTTAACAAGTACAAAGATACTCTTTCCTTCAATCTTGTGATGCATATTCAGACACAATAATTCTCAGGCCTTGCAGTCTTAGATTATTAAAGTTGAACAACAATGTCCAAGCTTTTCAAAGCAACAAGACCAATGCCTTATTTATGGAAATAGCAAACATGTACGAATTAGCTGAGCTAATGAAATTAAATGACCCTATTTGGCATCATACAGACTTTGCTATGCAACAGTAGACATCAAAGTTGTGAACCTGTCCGAATGAGGAAAGCTAGTGATTTTTAACAAGTACAAAGATACTCTTTCCTTCAATCTTGTGATGCATATTCAGACACAATAATTCTCAGGCCTTGCAGTCTTAGATTATTAAAGTTGAACAACAATGTCCAAGCTTTTCAAAGCAACAAGACCAATGCCTTATTTAGGGAAATTGCAAACATGTACGAATTAGCTGAGCTAATGAAATTAAATGACCCTATTTGACATCATACAGACTTTGCTATGCAACAGTAGACATCAAAGTTGTGAACCTGTCCGAATGAGGAAAGCTCGTGATATTTAACAAGTAAGAAGAGACCTTTTCCCTCAATCTTGCGATGCCGAATCAGACACAATATTTCTCAGGCCTTTCAGTCTTAGATTATAAAAGTTGAACAACAATGTCCAAGCTTTTCAAAGCAATGAGACCAATGCCTTATTTCGGGAATTTGCAAACATGTTCAAATTAGCTGAGCTAATGAAATTAAACGACCACGAAGGGACTCGAACCCTCAATCTTCTAATTCGTAGTCAGACGCCTTATCCATTAGGCCACGCAGTCTATGTGATACATCCCTATTTGACATCATACAGACTTTGCTATGCCACAGTAGACATCAAAGTTGTGAACCTGTCCGAATGAGGAAAGCTAGTGATATTTAACAAGTAAGAAGAGACCTTTTCCCTCAATCTTGCGATGCCGAATCAGACACAATATTTCTGATTCCTTTCAGTCTTAGATTATAAAAGTTGAACAACAGTGTCCAAGCTTTTCAAAGCAACAAGACCAATGCCTTATTTAGGGAAATTGCAAACATGTACGAATTAGCTGAGCTAATGAAATTAAATGACCCTATTTGACATCATACAGACTTTGCTATGCAACAGTAGACATCAAAGTTGTGAACCTGTCCGAATGAGGAAAGCTCGTGATATTTAACAAGTAAGAAGAGACCTTTTCCCTCAATCTTGCGATGCCGAATCAGACACAATATTTCTCAGGCCTTTCAGTCTTAGATTATAAAAGTTGAACAACAGTGTCCAAGCTTTTCAAAGCAATGAGACCAATGCCTTATTTCGGGAATTTGCAAACATGTTCAAATTAGCTGAGCTAATGAAATTAAAAGACCACGAAGGGACTCGAACCCTCAATCTTCTGATTCAAAGTCAGACGCCTTATCCATTAGGCCATGCAGTCTATGTCAGACATGCCTATTTGACATCATACAGACTTTGCTATGCCACAGTAGACATCAAAGTTGTGAACCTGTCCGAATGAGGAAAGCTAGTGATATTTAACAAGTAAGAAGAGACCTTTTCCCTCAATCTTGCGATGCCGAATCAGACACAATATTTCTCAGGCCTTTCAGTCTTAAATTATAAAATTTTAACAACAGTGTCCAAGCTTTTCAAAGCAATGAGACCAATGCCTTATTTCGGGAATTTGCAAACATGTTCAAATTTGCTGAGCTAATGAAATTAAACGACCATGAAGGGACTCGAACCCTCAATCTTCTGATTTGAAGTCAGACGCCTTATCCATTAGGCCACGCAGTCTATGTGACACATTCCTATTTGACATCATACAGACTTTGCTATGCCACAGTAGACATCAAAGTTGTGAACCTGTCCGAATGAGGAAAGCTAGTGATTTTTAACAAGTACAAAGATACTCTTTCCTTCAATCTTGTGATGCATATTCAGACACAATAATTCTCAGGCCTTGCAGTCTTAGATTATTAAAGTTGAACAACAATGTCCAAGCTTTTCAAAGCAACAAGACCAATGCCTTATTTAGGGAAATTGCAAACATGTACGAATTAGCTGAGCTAATGAAATTAAATGACCCTATTTGACATCATACAGACTTTGCTATGCAACAGTAGACATCAAAGTTGTGAACCTGTCCGAATGAGGAAAGCTCGTGATATTTAACAAGTAAGAAGAGACCTTTTCCCTCAATCTTGCGATGCCGAATCAGACACAATATTTCTCAGGCCTTTCAGTCTTAGATTATAAAAGTTGAACAACAATGTCCAAGCTTTTCAAAGCAATGAGACCAATGCCTTATTTCGGGAATTTGCAAACATGTTCAAATTAGCTGAGCTAATGAAATTAAACGACCACGAAGGGACTCGAACCCTCAATCTTCTAATTCGTAGTCAGACGCCTTATCCATTAGGCCACGCAGTCTATGTGATACATCCCTATTTGACATCATACAGACTTTGCTATGCCACAGTAGACATCAAAGTTGTGAACCTGTCCGAATGAGGAAAGCTAGTGATATTTAACAAGTAAGAAGAGACCTTTTCCCTCAATCTTGCGATGCCGAATCAGACACAATATTTCTGATTCCTTTCAGTCTTAGATTATAAAAGTTGAACAACAGTGTCCAAGCTTTTCAAAGCAACAAGACCAATGCCTTATTTAGGGAAATTGCAAACATGTACGAATTAGCTGAGCTAATGAAATTAAATGACCCTATTTGACATCATACAGACTTTGCTATGCAACAGTAGACATCAAAGTTGTGAACCTGTCCGAATGAGGAAAGCTCGTGATATTTAACAAGTAAGAAGAGACCTTTTCCCTCAATCTTGCGATGCCGAATCAGACACAATATTTCTCAGGCCTTTCAGTCTTAGATTATAAAAGTTGAACAACAGTGTCCAAGCTTTTCAAAGCAATGAGACCAATGCCTTATTTCGGGAATTTGCAAACATGTTCAAATTAGCTGAGCTAATGAAATTAAAAGACCACGAAGGGACTCGAACTCTCAATCTTCTGATTCAAAGTCAGACGCCTTATCCATTAGGCCATGCAGTCTATGTCATACATGCCTATTTGACATCATACAGACTTTGCTATGCCACAGTAGACATCAAAGTTGTGAACCTGTCCGAATGAGGAAAGCTAGTGATATTTAACAAGTAAGAAGAGACCTTTTCCCTCAATCTTGCGATGCCGAATCAGACACAATATTTCTCAGGCCTTTCAGTCTTAAATTATAAAATTTTAACAACAGTGTCCAAGCTTTTCAAAGCAATGAGACCAATGCCTTATTTCGGGAATTTGCAAACATGTTCAAATTTGCTGAGCTAATGAAATTAAACGACCATGAAGGGACTCGAACCCTCAATCTTCTGATTTGAAGTCAGACGCCTTATCCATTAGGCCACGCAGTCTATGTGACACATTCCTATTTGACATCATACAGACTTTGCTATGCCACAGTAGACATCAAAGTTGTGAACCTGTCCGAATGAGGAAAGCTAGTGATTTTTAACAAGTACAAAGATACTCTTTCCTTCAATCTTGTGATGCAGATTCAGACACAATAATTCTCAGGCCTTGCAGTCTTAGATTATTAAAGTTGAACAACAATGTCCAAGCTTTTCAAAGCAACAAGACCAATGCCTTATTTAGGGAAATTGCAAACATGTACGAATTAGCTGAGCTAATGAAATTAAATGACCCTATTTGACATCATACAGACTTTGCTATGCAACAGTAGACATCAAAGTTGTGAACCTGTCCGAATGAGGAAAGCTCGTGATATTTAACAAGTAAGAAGAGACCTTTTCCCTCAATCTTGCGATGCCGAATCAGACACAATATTTCTCAGGCCTTTCAGTCTTAGATTATAAAAGTTGAACAACAGTGTCCAAGCTTTTCAAAGCAATGAGACCAATGCCTTATTTCGGGAATTTGCAAACATGTTCAAATTAGCTGAGCTAATGAAATTAAATTACCACGAAGGGACTCGAACCCTCAATCTTCTGATTAGAAGTCAGACGCCTTATCCATTAGGCCACGCAGTCTATGTGATACATCCCTATTTGACATCATACAGACTTTGCTATGCCACAGTAGACATCAAAGTTGTGAACCTGTCCGAATGAGGAAAGCTAGTGATATTTAACAAGTAAGAAGAGACCTTTTCCCTCAATCTTGCGATGCCGAATCAGACACAATATTTCTCAGGCCTTTCAGTCTTAGATTATAAAAGTTGAACAACAATGTCCAAGCTTTTCAAAGCAATGAGACCAATGCCTTATTTCGGGAATTTGCAAACATGTTCAAATTAGCTGAGCTAATGAAATTAAACGACCACGAAGGGACTCGAACCCTCAATCTTCTAATTCGTAGTCAGACGCCTTATCCATTAGGCCACGCAGTCTATGTGATACATCCCTATTTGACATCATACAGACTTTGCTATGCCACAGTAGACATCAAAGTTGTGAACCTGTCCGAATGAGGAAAGCTAGTGATATTTAACAAGTAAGAAGAGACCTTTTCCCTCAATCTTGCGATGCCGAATCAGACACAATATTTCTGATTCCTTTCAGTCTTAGATTATAAAAGTTGAACAACAGTGTCCAAGCTTTTCAAAGCAACAAGACCAATGCCTTATTTAGGGAAATTGCAAACATGTACGAATTAGCTGAGCTAATGAAATTAAATGACCCTATTTGACATCATACAGACTTTGCTATGCAACAGTAGACATCAAAGTTGTGAACCTGTCCGAATGAGGAAAGCTCGTGATATTTAACAAGTAAGAAGAGACCTTTTCCCTCAATCTTGCGATGCCGAATCAGACACAATATTTCTCAGGCCTTTCAGTCTTAGATTATAAAAGTTGAACAACAGTGTCCAAGCTTTTCAAAGCAATGAGACCAATGCCTTATTTCGGGAATTTGCAAACATGTTCAAATTAGCTGAGCTAATGAAATTAAAAGACCACGAAGGGACTCGAACCCTCAATCTTCTGATTCAAAGTCAGACGCCTTATCCATTAGGCCATGCAGTCTATGTCATACATGCCTATTTGACATCATACAGACTTTGCTATGCCACAGTAGACATCAAAGTTGTGAACCTGTCCGAATGAGGAAAGCTAGTGATATTTAACAAGTAAGAAGAGACCTTTTCCCTCAATCTTGCGATGCCGAATCAGACACAATATTTCTCAGGCCTTTCAGTCTTAAATTATAAAATTTTAACAACAGTGTCCAAGCTTTTCAAAGCAATGAGACCAATGCCTTATTTCGGGAATTTGCAAACATGTTCAAATTTGCTGAGCTAATGAAATTAAACGACCATGAAGGGACTCGAACCCTCAATCTTCTGATTTGAAGTCAGACGCCTTATCCATTAGGCCACGCAGTCTATGTGACACATTCCTATTTGACATCATACAGACTTTGCTATGCCACAGTAGACATCAAAGTTGTGAACCTGTCCGAATGAGGAAAGCTAGTGATTTTTAACAAGTACAAAGATACTCTTTCCTTCAATCTTGTGATGCAGATTCAGACACAATAATTCTCAGGCCTTGCAGTCTTAGATTATTAAAGTTGAACAACAATGTCCAAGCTTTTCAAAGCAACAAGACCAATGCCTTATTTAGGGAAATTGCAAACATGTACGAATTAGCTGAGCTAATGAAATTAAATGACCCTATTTGACATCATACAGACTTTGCTATGCAACAGTAGACATCAAAGTTGTGAACCTGTCCGAATGAGGAAAGCTCGTGATATTTAACAAGTAAGAAGAGACCTTTTCCCTCAATCTTGCGATGCCGAATCAGACACAATATTTCTCAGGCCTTTCAGTCTTAGATTATAAAAGTTGAACAACAGTGTCCAAGCTTTTCAAAGCAATGAGACCAATGCCTTATTTCGGGAATTTGCAAACATGTTCAAATTAGCTGAGCTAATGAAATTAAATTACCACGAAGGGACTCGAACCCTCAATCTTCTGATTAGAAGTCAGACGCCTTATCCATTAGGCCACGCAGTCTATGTGATACATCCCTATTTGACATCATACAGACTTTGCTATGCCACAGTAGACATCAAAGTTGTGAACCTGTCCGAATGAGGAAAGCTAGTGATATTTAACAAGTAAGAAGAGACCTTTTCCCTCAATCTTGCGATGCCGAATCAGACACAATATTTCTCAGGCCTTTCAGTCTTAGATTATAAAATTTTAACAACAGTGTCCAAGCTTTTCAAAGCAATGAGACCAATGCCTTATTTCGGGAATTTGCAAACATGTTCAAATTAGCTGAGCTAATGAAATTAAACGACCACGAAGGGACTCAAACCCTCAATCTTCTGATTCCAACATCAGACGCCTTATCCATTAGGCCACGCAGTCTATGTGATACATCCCTATTTGACATCATACAGACTTTGCTATGCCACAGTAGACATCAAAGTTGTGAACCTGTCCGAATGAGGAAAGCTAGTGATATTTAACAAGTAAGAAGAGACCTTTTCCCTCAATCTTGCGATGCCGAATCAGACACAATATTTCTCAGGCCTTTCAGTCTTAGATTATAAAAGTTGAACAACAGTGTCCAAGCTTTTCAAAGCAATGAGACCAATGCCTTATTTCGGGAATTTGAAAACATGTTCAAATTAGCTGATCTAATGAAATTAAACGACCACGAAGGGACTCGAACCCTCAATCTTCTGATTCGAAGTCAGACGCCTTATCCATTAGGCCACGCATTCTATGTGATACATTCCTATTTGACATCACACAGACTTTGCTATGCCACAGTAGACATCAAAGTTGTGAACCTGTCCGCATGAGGAAAGCTAGTGATTTTTAACAAGTACAAAGATACTCTTTCCTTCAATCTTGTGATGCATATTCAGACACAATAATTCTCAGGCCTTGCAGTCTTAGATTATTAAAGTTGAACAACAATGTCCAAGCTTTTCAAAGCAACAAGACCAATGCCTTATTTATGGAAATAGCAAACATGTACGAATTAGCTGAGCTAATGAAATTAAATGACCCTATTTGGCATCATACAGACTTTGCTATGCAACAGTAGACATCAAAGTTGTGAACCTGTCCGAATGAGGAAAGCTAGTGATTTTTAACAAGTACAAAGATACTCTTTCCTTCAATCTTGCGATGCAGATTCAGACACAATATTTCTCAGGCCTTTCAGTCTTAGATTATAAAAGTTGAACAACAATGTCCAAGCTTTTCAAAGCAATGAGACCAATGCCTTATTTCGGGAATTTGCAAACATGTTCAAATTAGCTGATCTAATGAAATTAAACGACCACGAAGGGACTCGAACCCTCATCTTCTGATTCGAAGTCAGACGCCTTATCCATTAGGCCACGCAGTCTATGTGATACATCCCTGTTTGACATCATACAGACTTTGCTATGCCACAGTAGACATCAAAGTTGTGAACCTGTCCGAATGAGGAAAGCTAGTGATATTTAACAAGTAAGAAGAGACCTTTTCCCTCAATCTTGCGATGCCGAATCAGACACAATATTTCTCAGGCCTTTCAGTCTTAGATTATAAAAGTTCAACAACAGTGTCCAAGCTTTTCAAAGGAATGAGACCAATGCCTTATTTCGGGAATTTGCAAACATGTTCAAATTAGCTGAGCTAATGAAATTAAACAACCACGAAGGGACTCGAACCCTCAATCTTCTGATTCGAAGTCAGACGCCTTATCCATTAGGCCACGCAGTCTATGTGATACATTCCTATTTGACATCATACAGACTTTGCTATGCCACAGTAGACATCAAAGTTGTGAACCTGTCCGAATGAGGAAAGCTAGTGATTTTTAACAAGTACAAAGATACTCTTTCCTTCAATCTTGTGATGCATATTCAGACACAATAATTCTCAGGCCTTGCAGTCTTAGATTATTAAAGTTGAACAACAATGTCCAAGCTTTTCAAAGCAACAAGACCAATGCCTTATTTAGGGAAATTGCAAACATGTACGAATTAGCTGAGCTAATGAAATTAAATGACCCTATTTGACATCATACAGACTTTGCTATGCAACAGTAGACATCAAAGTTGTGAACCTGTCCGAATGAGGAAAGCTCGTGATATTTAACAAGTAAGAAGAGACCTTTTCCCTCAATCTTGCGATGCCGAATCAGACACAATATTTCTCAGGCCTTTCAGTCTTAGATTATAAAAGTTGAACAACAATGTCCAAGCTTTTCAAAGCAATGAGACCAATGCCTTATTTCAGGAATTTGCAAACATTTTCAAATTAGCTGAGCTAATGAAATTAAACGACCACGAAGGGACTCGAACCCTCAATCTTCTGATTCGAAGTCAGACGCCTTATCCATTAGGCCACGCAGTCTATGTGATACATCCCTATTTGACATCAAACAGATTTTGCTATGCCACAGTAGACATCAAAGTTGTGAACCTGTCCAAATGAGGAAAGCTAGTGATATTTAACAAGTAAGAAGAGACCTTTTCCCTCAATCTTGCGATGCCGAATCAGACACAATATTTCTCAGGCCTTTCAGTCTTAGATTATAAAAGTTGAACAACAGTATCCAAGCTTTTCAAAGCAATGAGACCAATGCCTTATTTCGGGAATTTGCAAACATGTTCAAATTAGCTGAGCTAATGAAATTAAACGACCACGAAGGGACTCGAACCCTCAATCTTCTGATTCGAAGTCAAACGCCTTATCCATTAGGCCACGCAGTCTATGTGATACATTCCTATTTGACATCATACAGACTTTGCTATGCCACAGTAGACATCAAAGTTGTGAACCTGTCCGAATGAGGAAAGCTAGTGATTTTTAACAAGTACAAAGATACTCTTTCCTTCAATCTTGTGATGCATATTCAGACACAATAATTCTCAGGCCTTGCAGTCTTAGATTATTAAAGTTGAACAACAATGTCCAAGCTTTTCAAAGCAACAAGACCAATGCCTTATTTAGGGAAATTGCAAACATGTACGAATTAGCTGAGCTAATGAAATTAAATGACCCTATTTGACATCATACAGACTTTGCTATGCAACAGTAGACATCAAAGTTGTGAACCTGTCCGAATGAGGAAAGCTCGTGATATTTAACAAGTAAGAAGAGACCTTTTCCCTCAATCTTGCGATGCCGAATCAGACACAATATTTCTCAGGCCTTTCAGTCTTAGATTATAAAAGTTGAACAACAATGTCCAAGCTTTTCAAAGCAATGAGACCAATGCCTTATTTCGGGAATTCGCGAACATGTTCAAATTAGCTGAGCTAATGAAATTAAACGACCACGAAGGGACTCGAACCCTCAATCTTCTGATTCGTAGTCAGACACCTTATCCATTAGGCCACGCAGTCTATGTGATACATCCCTATTTGACATCATACAGACTTTGCTATGCCACAGTAGACATCAAAGTTGTGAACCTGTCCGAATGAGGAAAGCTAGTGATTTTTAACAAGTACAAAGATACTCTTTCCTTCAATCTTGTGATGCATATTCAGACACAATAATTCTCAGGCCTTGCAGTCTTAGATTATTAAAGTTGAACAACAATGTCCAAGCTTTTCAAAGCAACAAGACCAATGCCTTATTTAGGGAAATTGCAAACATGTACGAATTAGCTGAGCTAATGAAATTAAATGACCCTATTTGACATCATACAGACTTTGCTATGCAACAGTAGACATCAAAGTTGTGAACCTGTCCGAATGAGGAAAGCTCGTGATATTTAACAAGTAAGAAGAGACCTTTTCCCTCAATCTTGCGATGCCGAATCAGACACAATATTTCTCAGGCCTTTCAGTCTTAGATTATAAAAGTTGAACAACAGTGTCCAAGCTTTTCAAAGCAATGAGACCAATGCCTTATTTCGGGAATTTGCAAACATGTTCAAATTAGCTGAGCTAATGAAATTAAAAGACCACGAAGGGACTCGAACCCTCAATCTTCTGATTCGATGTCAGATGCCTTATCCATTAGGCCATGTAGTCTATGTGATACATTCCTATTTGACATCATACAGACTTTGCTATGCCACAGTAGACATCAAAGTTGTGAACCTGTCCGAATGAGGAAAGCTAGTGATTTTTAAAAGTACAAAGATACTCTTTCCTTCAATCTTGTGATGCAGATTCAGACACAATAATTCTCAGGCCTTGCAGTCTTAGATTATTAAAGTTGAACAACAATTTCCAAGCTTTTGAAGGCAACAAGACCAATGCCTTATTTAGGGAAATTGCAAACATGTACGAATTAGCTGAGCTAATGAAATTAAATGACCCTATTTGACATCATACAGACTTTGCTATGCAACAGTAGACATCAAAGTTGTGAACCTGTCCGAATGAGGAAAGCTCGTGATATTTAACAAGTAAGAAGAGACCTTTTCCCTCAATCTTGCGATGCCGAATCAGACACAATATTTCTCAGGCCTTTCAGTCTTAGATTATAAAAGTTGAACAACAATGTCCAAGCTTTTCAAAGCAATGAGACCAATGCCTTATTTCGGGAATTTGCAAACATGTTCAAATTAGCTGAGCTAATGAAATTAAATTACCACGAAGGGACTCGAACCCTCAATCTTCTGATTAGAAGTCAGACGCCTTATCCATTAGGCCACTCAGTCTATGTGATACATCCCTATTTGACATCATACAGACTTTGCTATGCCACAGTAGACATCAAAGTTGTGAACCTGTCCGAATGAGGAAAGCTAGTGATATTTAACAAGTAAGAAGAGACCTTTTCCCTCAATCTTGCGATGCCGAATCAGACACAATATTTCTCAGGCCTTTCAGTCTTAGATTATAAAATTTTAACAACAGTGTCCAAGCTTTTCAAAGCAATGAGACCAATGCCTTATTTCGGGAATTTGCAAACATGTTCAAATTAGCTGAGCTAATGAAATTAAATTACCACGAAGGGACTCGAACCCTCAATCTTCTGATTAGAAGTCAGACGCCTTATCCATTAGGCCACGCAGTCTAAGTGATACATCCCTATTTGACATCATACAGACTTTGCTATGCCACAGTAGACATCAAAGTTGTGAACCTGTCCGAATGAGGAAAGCTAGTGATATTTAACAAGTAAGAAGAGACCTTTTCCCTCAATCTTGCGATGCCGAATCAGACACAATATTTCTCTGGCCTTTCAGTCTTAGATTATAAAATTTTAACAACAGTGTCCAAGCTTTTCAAAGCAATGAGACCAATGCCTTATTTCGGGAATTTGCAAACATGTTCAAATTAGCTGAGCTAATGAAATTAAACGACCACGAAGGGACTCAAACCCTCAATCTTCTGATTCCAACATCAGACGCCTTATCCATTAGGCCACGCAGTCTATGTCATACATCCCTATTTGACATCATACAGACTTTGCTATGCCACAGTAGACATCAAAGTTGTGAACCTGTCCGAATGAGGAAAGCTAGTGATATTTAACAAGTAAGAAGAGACCTTTTCCCTCAATCTTGCGATGCCGAATCAGACACAATATTTCTCAGGCCTTTCAGTCTTAGATTATAAAAGTTGAACAACAGTGTCCAAGCTTTTCAAAGCAATGAGACCAATGCCTTATTTCGGGAATTTGAAAACATGTTCAAATTAGCTGATCTAATGAAATTAAACGACCACGAAGGGACTCGAACCCTCAATCTTCTGATTCGAAGTCAGACGCCTTATCCATTAGGCCACGCATTCTATGTGATACATTCCTATTTGACATCATACAGACTTTGCTATGCCACAGTAGACATCAAAGTTGTGAACCTGTCCGCATGAGGAAAGCTAGTGATTTTTAACAAGTACAAAGATACTCTTTCCTTCAATCTTGTGATGCATATTCAGACACAATAATTCTCAGGCCTTGCAGTCTTAGATTATTAAAGTTGAACAACAATGTCCAAGCTTTTCAAAGCAACAAGACCAATGCCTTATTTATGGAAATAGCAAACATGTACGAATTAGCTGAGCTAATGAAATTAAATGACCCTATTTGGCATCATACAGACTTTGCTATGCAACAGTAGACATCAAAGTTGTGAACCTGTCCGAATGAGGAAAGCTAGTGATTTTTAACAAGTACAAAGATACTCTTTCCTTCAATCTTGCGATGCAGATTCAGACACAATATTTCTCAGGCCTTTCAGTCTTAGATTATAAAAGTTGAACAACAATGTCCAAGCTTTTCAAAGCAACAAGACCAATGCCTTATTTAGGGAAATTGCAAACATGTACGAATTAGCTGAGCTAATGAAATTAAATGACCCTATTTGACATCATACAGACTTTGCTATGCAACAGTAGACATCAAAGTTGTGAACCTGTCCGAATGAGGAAAGCTCGTGATATTTAACAAGTAAGAAGAGACCTTTTCCCTCAATCTTGCGATGCCGAATCAGACACAATATTTCTCAGGCCTTTCAGTCTTAGATTATAAAAGTTGAACAACAATGTCCAAGCTTTTCAAAGCAATGAGACCAATGCCTTATTTCGGGAATTTGCAAACATTTTCAAATTAGCTGAGCTAATGAAATTAAACGACCACGAAGGGACTCGAACCCTCAATCTTCTGATTCGAAGTCAGACGCCTTATCCATTAGGCCACGCAGTCTATGTGATACATCCCTGTTTGACATCAAACAGATTTTGCTATGCCACAGTAGACATCAAAGTTGTGAACCTGTCCAAATGAGGAAAGCTAGTGATATTTAACAAGTAAGAAGAGACCTTTTCCCTCAATCTTGCGATGCCGAATCAGACACAATATTTCTCAGGCCTTTCAGTCTTAGATTATAAAAGTTGAACAACAGTATCCAAGCTTTTCAAAGCAATGAGACCAATGCCTTATTTCGGGAATTTGCAAACACGTTCAAATTAGCTGAGCTAATGAAATTAAACGACCACGAAGGGACTCGAACCCTCAATCTTCTGATTCGAAGTCAGACGCCTTATCCATTAGGCCACGCAGTCTATGTGATACATTCCTATTTGACATCATACAGACTTTGCTATGCCACAGTAGACATCAAAGTTGTGAACCTGTCCGAATGAGGAAAGCTAGTGATTTTTAACAAGTACAAAGATACTCTTTCCTTCAATCTTGTGATGCATATTCAGACACAATAATTCTCAGGCCTTGCAGTCTTAGATTATTAAAGTTGAACAACAATGTCCAAGCTTTTCAAAGCAACAAGACCAATGCCTTATTTAGGGAAATTGCAAACATGTACGAATTAGCTGAGCTAATGAAATTAAATGACCCTATTTGACATCATACAGACTTTGCTATGCAACAGTAGACATCAAAGTTGTGAACCTGTCCGAATGAGGAAAGCTCGTGATATTTAACAAGTAAGAAGAGACCTTTTCCCTCAATCTTGCGATGCCGAATCAGACACAATATTTCTCAGGCCTTTCAGTCTTAGATTATAAAAGTTGAACAACAGTATCCAAGCTTTTCAAAGCAATGAGACCAATGCCTTATTTCGGGAATTTGCAAACATGTTCAAATTAGCTGAGCTAATGAAATTAAACGACCACGAAGGGACTCGAACCCTCAATCTTCTGATTCGAATTCAGACGCCTTATCCATTAGGCCACGCAGTCTTTGTGATACATCCCTATTTGACATTATACAGACTTTGCTATGCCACAGTAGACATCAAAGTTGTGAACCTGTCCGAATGAGGAAAGCTAGTGATTTTTAACAAGTGCAAAGATACTCTTTCCTTCAATCTTGTGATGCATATTCAGACACAATAATTCTCAGGCCTTGCAGTCTTAGATTATTAAAGTTGAACAACAATGTCCAAGCTTTTCAAAGCAACAAGACCAATGCCTTATTTAGGGAAATTGCAAACATGTACGAATTAGCTGAGCTAATGAAATTAAATGACCCTATTTGACATCATACAGACTTTGCTATGCAACAGTAGACATCAAAGTTGTGAACCTGTCCGAATGAGGAAAGCTCGTGATATTTAACAAGTAAGAAGAGACCTTTTCCCTCAATCTTGCGATGCCGAATCAGACACAATATTTCTCAGGCCTTTCAGTCTTAGATTATAAAAGTTGAACAACAGTGTCCAAGCTTTTCAAAGCAATGAGACCAATGCCTTATTTCGGGAATTTGAAAACATGTTCAAATTAGCTGATCTAATGAAATTAAACGACCACGAAGGGACTCGAACCCTCAATCTTCTGATTCGAAGTCAGACGCCTTATCCATTAGGCCACGCATTCTATGTGATACATTCCTATTTGACATCATACAGACTTTGCTATGCCACAGTAGACATCAAAGTTGTGAACCTGTCCGCATGAGGAAAGCTAGTGATTTTTAACAAGTACAAAGATACTCTTTCCTTCAATCTTGTGATGCATATTCAGACACAATAATTCTCAGGCCTTGCAGTCTTAGATTATTAAAGTTGAACAACAATGTCCAAGCTTTTCAAAGCAACAAGACCAATGCCTTATTTATGGAAATAGCAAACATGTACGAATTAGCTGAGCTAATGAAATTAAATGACCCTATTTGGCATCATACAGACTTTGCTATGCAACAGTAGACATCAAAGTTGTGAACCTGTCCGAATGAGGAAAGCTAGTGATTTTTAACAAGTACAAAGATACTCTTTCCTTCAATCTTGCGATGCAGATTCAGACACAATATTTCTCAGGCCTTTCAGTCTTAGATTATAAAAGTTGAACAACAATGTCCAAGCTTTTCAAAGCAACAAGACCAATGCCTTATTTAGGGAAATTGCAAACATGTACGAATTAGCTGAGCTAATGAAATTAAATGACCCTATTTGACATCATACAGACTTTGCTATGCAACAGTAGACATCAAAGTTGTGAACCTGTCCGAATGAGGAAAGCTCGTGATATTTAACAAGTAAGAAGAGACCTTTTCCCTCAATCTTGCGATGCCGAATCAGACACAATATTTCTCAGGCCTTTCAGTCTTAGATTATAAAAGTTGAACAACAATGTCCAAGCTTTTCAAAGCAATGAGACCAATGCCTTATTTCGGGAATTTGCAAACATTTTCAAATTAGCTGAGCTAATGAAATTAAACGACCACGAAGGGACTCGAACCCTCAATCTTCTGATTCGAAGTCAGACGCCTTATCCATTAGGCCACGCAGTCTATGTGATACATCCCTGTTTGACATCAAACAGATTTTGCTATGCCACAGTAGACATCAAAGTTGTGAACCTGTCCAAATGAGGAAAGCTAGTGATATTTAACAAGTAAGAAGAGACCTTTTCCCTCAATCTTGCGATGCCGAATCAGACACAATATTACTCAGACCTTTCAGTCTTAGATTATAAAAGATGAACAACAGTATCCAAGCTTTTCAAAGCAATGAGACCAATGCCTTATTTCGGGAATTTGCAAACACGTTCAAATTAGCTGAGCTAATGAAATTAAACGACCACGAAGGGACTCGAACCCTCAATCTTCTGATTCGAAGTCAGACGCCTTATCCATTAGGCCACGCAGTCTATGTGATACATTCCTATTTGACATCATACAGACTTTGCTATGCCACAGTAGACATCAAAGTTGTGAACCTGTCCGAATGAGGAAAGCTAGTGATTTTTAACAAGTACAAAGATACTCTTTCCTTCAATCTTGTGATGCATATTCAGACACAATAATTCTCAGGCCTTGCAGTCTTAGATTATTAAAGTTGAACAACAATGTCCAAGCTTTTCAAAGCAACAAGACCAATGCCTTATTTAGGGAAATTGCAAACATGTACGAATTAGCTGAGCTAATGAAATTAAATGACCCTATTTGACATCATACAGACTTTGCTATGCAACAGTAGACATCAAAGTTGTGAACCTGTCCGAATGAGGAAAGCTCGTGATATTTAACAAGTAAGAAGAGACCTTTTCCCTCAATCTTGCGATGCCGAATCAGACACAATATTTCTCAGGCCTTTCAGTCTTAGATTATAAAAGTTGAACAACAGTATCCAAGCTTTTCAAAGCAATGAGACCAATGCCTTATTTCGGGAATTTGCAAACATGTTCAAATTAGCTGAGCTAATGAAATTAAACGACCACGAAGGGACTCGAACCCTCAATCTTCTGATTCGAATTCAGACGCCTTATCCATTAGGCCACGCAGTCTTTGTGATACATCCCTATTTGACATTATACAGACTTTGCTATGCCACAGTAGACATCAAAGTTGTGAACCTGTCCGAATGAGGAAAGCTAGTGATTTTTAACAAGTGCAAAGATACTCTTTCCTTCAATCTTGTGATGCATATTCAGACACAATAATTCTCAGGCCTTGCAGTCTTAGATTATTAAAGTTGAACAACAATGTCCAAGCTTTTCAAAGCAACAAGACCAATGCCTTATTTAGGGAAATTGCAAACATGTACGAATTAGCTGAGCTAATGAAATTAAATGACCCTATTTGACATCATACAGACTTTGCTATGCAACAGTAGACATCAAAGTTGTGAACCTGTCCGAATGAGGAAAGCTCGTGATATTTAACAAGTAAGAAGAGACCTTTTCCCTCAATCTTGCGATGCCGAATCAGACACAATATTTCTCAGGCCTTTCAGTCTTAGATTATAAAAGTTGAACAACAATGTCCAAGCTTTTCAAAGCAATGAGACCAATGCCTTATTTCGGGAATTCGCGAACATGTTCAAATTAGCTGAGCTAATGAAATTAAACGACCACGAAGGGACTCGAACCCTCAATCTTCTGATTCGTAGTCAGACACCTTATCCATTAGGCCACGCAGTCTATGTGATACATCCCTATTTGACATCATACAGACTTTGCTATGCCACAGTAGACATCAAAGTTGTGAACCTGTCCGAATGAGGAAAGCTAGTGATTTTTAACAAGTACAAAGATACTCTTTCCTTCAATCTTGTGATGCATATTCAGACACAATAATTCTCAGGCCTTGCAGTCTTAGATTATTAAAGTTGAACAACAATGTCCAAGCTTTTCAAAGCAACAAGACCAATGCCTTATTTAGGGAAATTGCAAACATGTACGAATTAGCTGAGCTAATGAAATTAAATGACCCTATTTGACATCATACAGACTTTGCTATGCAACAGTAGACATCAAAGTTGTGAACCTGTCCGAATGAGGAAAGCTCGTGATATTTAACAAGTAAGAAGAGACCTTTTCCCTCAATCTTGCGATGCCGAATCAGACACAATATTTCTCAGGCCTTTCAGTCTTAGATTATAAAATTTGAAGAACAATGTCCAAGCTTTTCAAAGCAATGAGACCAATGCCTTATTTCGGGAATTTGCAAACATGTTCAAATTAGCTGAGCTAATGAAATTAAACGACCACGAAGGGACTCGAACCCTCAATCTTCTGATTCGTAGTCAGACGCCTTATCCATTAGGCCACGCAGTCTATGTGATACATCCCTATTTGACATCATACAGACTTTGCTATGCCACAGTAGACATCAAAGTTGTGAACCTGTCCGAATGAGGAAAGCTAGTGATTTTTAACAAGTACAAAGATACTCTTTCCTTCAATCTTGTGATGCATATTCAGACACAATAATTCTCAGGCCTTGCAGTCTTAGATTATTAAAGTTGAACAACAATGTCCAAGCTTTTCAAAGCAACAAGACCAATGCCTTATTTAGGGAAATTGCAAACATGTACGAATTAGCTGAGCTAATGAAATTAAATGACCCTATTTGACATCATACAGACTTTGCTATGCAACAGTAGACATCAAAGTTGTGAACCTGTCCGAATGAGGAAAGCTCGTGATATTTAACAAGTAAGAAGAGACCTTTTCCCTCAATCTTGCGATGCCGAATCAGACACAATATTTCTCAGGCCTTTCAGTCTTAGATTATAAAAGTTGAACAACAATGTCCAAGCTTTTCAAAGCAATGAGACCAATGCCTTATTTCGGGAATTTGCAAACATTTTCAAATTAGCTGAGCTAATGAAATTAAACGACCACGAAGGGACTCGAACCCTCAATCTTCTGATTCGAAGTCAGACGCCTTATCCATTAGGCCACGCAGTCTATGTGATACATCCCTATTTGACATCAAACAGATTTTGCTATGCCACAGTAGACATCAAAGTTGTGAACCTGTCCAAATGAGGAAAGCTAGTGATATTTAACAAGTAAGAAGAGACCTTTTCCCTCAATCTTGCGATGCCGAATCAGACACAATATTTCTCAGGCCTTTCAGTCTTAGATTATAAAAGTTGAACAACAGTATCCAAGCTTTTCAAAGCAATGAGACCAATGCCTTATTTCGGGAATTTGCAAACACGTTCAAATTAGCTGAGCTAATGAAATTAAACGACCACGAAGGGACTCGAACCCTCAATCTTCTGATTCGAAGTCAGACGCCTTATCCATTAGGCCACGCAGTCTATGTGATACATTCCTATTTGACATCATACAGACTTTGCTATGCCACAGTAGACATCAAAGTTGTGAACCTGTCCGAATGAGGAAAGCTAGTGATTTTTAACAAGTACAAAGATACTCTTTCCTTCAATCTTGTGATGCATATTCAGACACAATAATTCTCAGGCCTTGCAGTCTTAGATTATTAAAGTTGAACAACAATGTCCAAGCTTTTCAAAGCAACAAGACCAATGCCTTATTTAGGGAAATTGCAAACATGTACGAATTAGCTGAGCTAATGAAATTAAATGACCCTATTTGGCATCATACAGACTTTGCTATGCAACAGTAGACATCAAAGTTGTGAACCTGTCCGAATGAGGAAAGCTCGTGATATTTAACAAGTAAGAAGAGACCTTTTCCCTCAATCTTGCGATGCCGAATCAGACACAATATTTCTCAGGCCTTTCAGTCTTAGATTATAAAAGTTGAACAACAATGTCCAAGCTTTTCAAAGCAATGAGACCAATGCCTTATTTCGGGAATTTGCAAACATTTTCAAATTAGCTGAGCTAATGAAATTAAACGACCACGAAGGGACTCGAACCCTCAATCTTCTGATTCGAAGTCAGACGCCTTATCCATTAGGCCACGCAGTCTATGTGATACATCCCTATTTGACATCATACAGACTTTGCTATGCCACAGTAGACATCAAAGTTGTGAACCTGTCCGAATGAGGAAAGCTAGTGATTTTTAACAAGTACAAAGATACTCTTTCCTTCAATCTTGTGATGCATATTCAGACACAATAATTCTCAGGCCTTGCAGTCTTAGATTATTAAAGTTGAACAACAATGTCCAAGCTTTTCAAAGCAACAAGACCAATGCCTTATTTAGGGAAATTGCAAACATGTACGAATTAGCTGAGCTAATGAAATTAAATGACCCTATTTGACATCATACAGACTTTGCTATGCAACAGTAGACATCAAAGTTGTGAACCTGTCCGAATGAGGAAAGCTCGTGATATTTAACAAGTAAGAAGAGACCTTTTCCCTCAATCTTGCGATGCCGAATCAGACACAATATTTCTCAGGCCTTTCAGTCTTAGATTATAAAAGTTGAAGAACAATGTCCAAGCTTTTCAAAGCAATGAGACCAATGCCTTATTTCGGGAATTTGCAAACATGTTCAAATTAGCTGAGCTAATGAAATTAAACGACCACGAAGGGACTCGAACCCTCAATCTTCTGATTCGTAGTCAGACGCCTTATCCATTAGGCCACGCAGTCTATGTGATACATCCCTATTTGACATCATACAGACTTTGCTATGCCACAGTAGACATCAAAGTTGTGAACCTGTCCGAATGAGGAAAGCTAGTGATTTTTAACAAGTACAAAGATACTCTTTCCTTCAATCTTGTGATGCATATTCAGACACAATAATTCTCAGGCCTTGCAGTCTTAGATTATTAAAGTTGAACAACAATGTCCAAGCTTTTCAAAGCAACAAGACCAATGCCTTATTTAGGGAAATTGCAAACATGTACGAATTAGCTGAGCTAATGAAATTAAATGACCCTATTTGACATCATACAGACTTTGCTATGCAACAGTAGACATCAAAGTTGTGAACCTGTCCGAATGAGGAAAGCTCGTGATATTTAACAAGTAAGAAGAGACCTTTTCCCTCAATCTTGCGATGCCGAATCAGACACAATATTTCTCAGGCCTTTCAGTCTTAGATTATAAAAGTTGAACAACAATGTCCAAGCTTTTCAAAGCAATGAGACCAATGCCTTATTTCGGGAATTTGCAAACATTTTCAAATTAGCTGAGCTAATGAAATTAAACGACCACGAAGGGACTCGAACCCTCAATCTTCTGATTCGAAGTCAGACGCCTTATCCATTAGGCCACGCAGTCTATGTGATACATCCCTATTTGACATCAAACAGATTTTGCTATGCCACAGTAGACATCAAAGTTGTGAACCTGTCCAAATGAGGAAAGCTAGTGATATTTAACAAGTAAGAAGAGACCTTTTCCCTCAATCTTGCGATGCCGAATCAGACACAATATTTCTCAGGCCTTTCAGTCTTAGATTATAAAAGTTGAACAACAGTATCCAAGCTTTTCAAAGCAATGAGACCAATGCCTTATTTCGGGAATTTGCAAACACGTTCAAATTAGCTGAGCTAATGAAATTAAACGACCACGAAGGGACTCGAACCCTCAATCTTCTGATTCGAAGTCAGACGCCTTATCCATTAGGCCACGCAGTCTATGTGATACATTCCTATTTGACATCATACAGACTTTGCTATGCCACAGTAGACATCAAAGTTGTGAACCTGTCCGAATGAGGAAAGCTAGTGATTTTTAACAAGTACAAAGATACTCTTTCCTTCAATCTTGTGATGCATATTCAGACACAATAATTCTCAGGCCTTGCAGTCTTAGATTATTAAAGTTGAACAACAATGTCCAAGCTTTTCAAAGCAACAAGACCAATGCCTTATTTAGGGAAATTGCAAACATGTACGAATTAGCTGAGCTAATGAAATTAAATGACCCTATTTGGCATCATACAGACTTTGCTATGCAACAGTAGACATCAAAGTTGTGAACCTGTCCGAATGAGGAAAGCTCGTGATATTTAACAAGTAAGAAGAGACCTTTTCCCTCAATCTTGCGATGCCGAATCAGACACAATATTTCTCAGGCCTTTCAGTCTTAGATTATAAAAGTTGAACAACAATGTCCAAGCTTTTCAAAGCAATGAGACCAATGCCTTATTTCGGGAATTTGCAAACATTTTCAAATTAGCTGAGCTAATGAAATTAAACGACCACGAAGGGACTCGAACCCTCAATCTTCTGATTCGAAGTCAGACGCCTTATCCATTAGGCCACGCAGTCTATGTGATACATCCCTATTTGACATCAAACAGATTTTGCTATGCCACAGTAGACATCAAAGTTGTGAACCTGTCCAAATGAGGAAAGCTAGTGATATTTAACAAGTAAGAAGAGACCTTTTCCCTCAATCTTGCGATGCCGAATCAGACACAATATTTCTCAGGCCTTTCAGTCTTAGATTATAAAAGTTGAACAACAATGTCCAAGCTTTTCAAAGCAATGAGACCAATGCCTTATTTCGGGAATTCGCGAACATGTTCAAATTAGCTGAGCTAATGAAATTAAACGATCACGAAGGGACTCGAACCCTCAATCTTCTGATTCGTAGTCAGACACCTTATCCATTAGGCCACGCAGTCTATGTGATACATCCCTATTTGACATCATACAGACTTTGCTATGCCACAGTAGACATCAAAGTTGTGAACCTGTCCGAATGAGGAAAGCTAGTGATTTTTAACAAGTACAAAGATACTCTTTCCTTCAATCTTGTGATGCATATTCAGACACAATAATTCTCAGGCCTTGCAGTCTTAGATTATTAAAGTTGAACAACAATGTCCAAGCTTTTCAAAGCAACAAGACCAATGCCTTATTTAGGGAAATTGCAAACATGTACGAATTAGCTGAGCTAATGAAATTAAATGACCCTATTTGACATCATACAGACTTTGCTATGCAACAGTAGACATCAAAGTTGTGAACCTGTCCGAATGAGGAAAGCTCGTGATATTTAACAAGTAAGAAGAGACCTTTTCCCTCAATCTTGCGATGCCGAATCAGACACAATATTTCTCAGGCCTTTCAGTCTTAGATTATAAAAGTTGAAGAACAATGTCCAAGCTTTTCAAAGCAATGAGACCAATGCCTTATTTCGGGAATTTGCAAACATGTTCAAATTAGCTGAGCTAATGAAATTAAACGACCACGAAGGGACTCGAACCCTCAATCTTCTGATTCGTAGTCAGACGCCTTATCCATTAGGCCACGCAGTCTATGTGATACATCCCTATTTGACATCATACAGACTTTGCTATGCCACAGTAGACATCAAAGTTGTGAACCTGTCCGAATGAGGAAAGCTAGTGATTTTTAACAAGTACAAAGATACTCTTTCCTTCAATCTTGTGATGCATATTCAGACACAATAATTCTCAGGCCTTGCAGTCTTAGATTATTAAAGTTGAACAACAATGTCCAAGCTTTTCAAAGCAACAAGACCAATGCCTTATTTAGGGAAATTGCAAACATGTACGAATTAGCTGAGCTAATGAAATTAAATGACCCTATTTGACATCATACAGACTTTGCTATGCAACAGTAGACATCAAAGTTGTGAACCTGTCCGAATGAGGAAAGCTCGTGATATTTAACAAGTAAGAAGAGACCTTTTCCCTCAATCTTGCGATGCCGAATCAGACACAATATTTCTCAGGCCTTTCAGTCTTAGATTATAAAAGTTGAACAACAATGTCCAAGCTTTTCAAAGCAATGAGACCAATGCCTTATTTCGGGAATTTGCAAACATTTTCAAATTAGCTGAGCTAATGAAATTAAACGACCACGAAGGGACTCGAACCCTCAATATTCTGATTCGAAGTCAGACGCCTTATCCATTAGGCCACGCAGTCTATGTGATACATCCCTATTTGACATCAAACAGATTTTGCTATGCCACAGTAGACATCAAAGTTGTGAACCTGTCCAAATGAGGAAAGCTAGTGATATTTAACAAGTAAGAAGAGACCTTTTCCCTCAATCTTGCGATGCCGAATCAGACACAATATTTCTCAGGCCTTTCAGTCTTAGATTATAAAAGTTGAACAACAATGTCCAAGCTTTTCAAAGCAATGAGACCAATGCCTTATTTCGGGAATTCGCGAACATGTTCAAATTAGCTGAGCTAATGAAATTAAACGACCACGAAGGGACTCGAACCCTCAATCTTCTGATTCGTAGTCAGACACCTTATCCATTAGGCCACGCAGTCTATGTGATACATCCCTATTTGACATCATACAGACTTTGCTATGCCACAGTAGACATCAAAGTTGTGAACCTGTCCGAATGAGGAAAGCTAGTGATTTTTAACAAGTACAAAGATACTCTTTCCTTCAATCTTGTGATGCATATTCAGACACAATAATTCTCAGGCCTTGCAGTCTTAGATTATTAAAGTTGAACAACAATGTCCAAGCTTTTCAAAGCAACAAGACCAATGCCTTATTTAGGGAAATTGCAAACATGTACGAATTAGCTGAGCTAATGAAATTAAATGACCCTATTTGACATCATACAGACTTTGCTATGCAACAGTAGACATCAAAGTTGTGAACCTGTCCGAATGAGGAAAGCTCGTGATATTTAACAAGTAAGAAGAGACCTTTTCCCTCAATCTTGCGATGCCGAATCAGACACAATATTTCTCAGGCCTTTCAGTCTTAGATTATAAAAGTTGAAGAACAATGTCCAAGCTTTTCAAAGCAATGAGACCAATGCCTTATTTCGGGAATTTGCAAACATGTTCAAATTAGCTGAGCTAATGAAATTAAACGACCACGAAGGGACTCGAACCCTCAATCTTCTGATTCGTAGTCAGACGCCTTATCCATTAGGCCACGCAGTCTATGTGATACATCCCTATTTGACATCATACAGACTTTGCTATGCCACAGTAGACATCAAAGTTGTGAACCTGTCCGAATGAGGAAAGCTAGTGATTTTTAACAAGTACAAAGATACTCTTTCCTTCAATCTTGTGATGCATATTCAGACACAATAATTCTCAGGCCTTGCAGTCTTAGATTATTAAAGTTGAACAACAATGTCCAAGCTTTTCAAAGCAACAAGACCAATGCCTTATTTAGGGAAATTGCAAACATGTACGAATTAGCTGAGCTAATGAAATTAAATGACCCTATTTGACATCATACAGACTTTGCTATGCAACAGTAGACATCAAAGTTGTGAACCTGTCCGAATGAGGAAAGCTCGTGATATTTAACAAGTAAGAAGAGACCTTTTCCCTCAATCTTGCGATGCCGAATCAGACACAATATTTCTCAGGCCTTTCAGTCTTAGATTATAAAAGTTGAACAACAATGTCCAAGCTTTTCAAAGCAATGAGACCAATGCCTTATTTCGGGAATTTGCAAACATTTTCAAATTAGCTGAGCTAATGAAATTAAACGACCACGAAGGGACTCGAACCCTCAATCTTCTGATTCGAAGTCAGACGCCTTATCCATTAGGCCACGCAGTCTATGTGATACATCCCTATTTGACATCAAACAGATTTTGCTATGCCACAGTAGACATCAAAGTTGTGAACCTGTCCAAATGAGGAAAGCTAGTGATATTTAACAAGTAAGAAGAGACCTTTTCCCTCAATCTTGCGATGCCGAATCAGACACAATATTTCTCTGGCCTTTCAGTCTTAGATTATAAAAGTTGAACAACAATGTCCAAGCTTTTCAAAGCAATGAGACCAATGCCTTATTTCGGGAATTCGCGAACATGTTCAAATTAGCTGAGCTAATGAAATTAAACGACCACGAAGGGACTCGAACCCTCAATCTTCTGATTCGTAGTCAGACACCTTATCCATTAGGCCACGCAGTCTATGTGATACATCCCTATTTGACATCATACAGACTTTGCTATGCCACAGTAGACATCAAAGTTGTGAACCTGTCCGAATGAGGAAAGCTAGTGATTTTTAACAAGTACAAAGATACTCTTTCCTTCAATCTTGTGATGCATATTCAGACACAATAATTCTCAGGCCTTGCAGTCTTAGATTATTAAAGTTGAACAACAATGTCCAAGCTTTTCAAAGCAACAAGACCAATGCCTTATTTAGGGAAATTGCAAACATGTACGAATTAGCTGAGCTAATGAAATTAAATGACCCTATTTGACATCATACAGACTTTGCTATGCAACAGTAGACATCAAAGTTGTGAACCTGTCCGAATGAGGAAAGCTCGTGATATTTAACAAGTAAGAAGAGACCTTTTCCCTCAATCTTGCGATGCCGAATCAGACACAATATTTCTCAGGCCTTTCAGTCTTAGATTATAAAAGTTGAAGAACAATGTCCAAGCTTTTCAAAGCAATGAGACCAATGCCTTATTTCGGGAATTTGCAAACATGTTCAAATTAGCTGAGCTAATGAAATTAAACGACCACGAAGGGACTCGAACCCTCAATCTTCTGATTCGTAGTCAGACGCCTTTTCCATTAGGCCACGCAGTCTATGTGATACATCCCTATTTGACATCATACAGACTTTGCTATGCCACAGTAGACATCAAAGTTGTGAACCTGTCCGAATGAGGAAAGCTAGTGATTTTTAACAAGTACAAAGATACTCTTTCCTTCAATCTTGTGATGCATATTCAGACACAATAATTCTCAGGCCTTGCAGTCTTAGATTATTAAAGTTGAACAACAATGTCCAAGCTTTTCAAAGCAACAAGACCAATGCCTTATTTAGGGAAATTGCAAACATGTACGAATTAGCTGAGCTAATGAAATTAAATGACCCTATTTGACATCATACAGACTTTGCTATGCAACAGTAGACATCAAAGTTGTGAACCTGTCCGAATGAGGAAAGCTCGTGATATTTAACAAGTAAGAAGAGACCTTTTCCCTCAATCTTGCGATGCCGAATCAGACACAATATTTCTCAGGCCTTTCAGTCTTAGATTATAAAAGTTGAACAACAATGTCCAAGCTTTTCAAAGCAATGAGACCAATGCCTTATTTCGGGAATTTGCAAACATTTTCAAATTAGCTGAGCTAATGAAATTAAACGACCACGAAGGGACTCGAACCCTCAATCTTCTGATTCGAAGTCAGACGCCTTATCCATTAGGCCACGCAGTCTATGTGATACATCCCTATTTGACATCAAACAGATTTTGCTATGCCACAGTAGACATCAAAGTTGTGAACCTGTCCAAATGAGGAAAGCTAGTGATATTTAACAAGTAAGAAGAGACCTTTTCCCTCAATCTTGCGATGCCGAATCAGACACAATATTTCTCAGGCCTTTCAGTCTTAGATTATAAAAGTTGAACAACAGTATCCAAGCTTTTCAAAGCAATGAGACCAATGCCTTATTTCGGGAATTTGCAAACATGTTCAAATTAGCTGAGCTAATGAAATTAAACGACCACGAAGGTACTCGAACCCTCAATCTTCTGATTCGAAGTCAGACGCCTTATCCATTAGGCCACGCAGTATATGTGATACATCCCTATTTGACATCATACAGACTTTGCTATGCCACAGTAGACATCAAAGTTGTGAACCTGTCCGAATGAGGAAAGCTAGTGATTTTTAACAAGTACAAAGATACTCTTTCCTTCAATCTTGTGATGCATATTCAGACACAATAATTCTCAGGCCTTGCAGTCTTAGATTATTAAAGTTGAACAACAATGTCCAAGCTTTTCAAAGCAACAAGACCAATGCCTTATTTAGGGAAATTGCAAACATGTACGAATTAGCTGAGCTAATGAAATTAAATGACCCTATTTGGCATCATACAGACTTTGCTATGCAACAGTAGACATCAAAGTTGTGAACCTGTCCGAATGAGGAAAGCTCGTGATATTTAACAAGTAAGAAGAGACCTTTTCCCTCAATCTTGCGATGCCGAATCAGACACAATATTTCTCAGGCCTTTCAGTCTTAGATTATAAAAGTTGAACAACAATGTCCAAGCTTTTCAAAGCAATGAGACCAATGCCTTATTTCGGGAATTTGCAAACATTTTCAAATTAGCTGAGCTAATGAAATTAAACGACCACGAAGGGACTCGAACCCTCAATCTTCTGATTCGAAGTCAGACGCCTTATCCATTAGGCCACGCAGTCTATGTGATACATCCCTATTTGACATCAAACAGATTTTGCTATGCCACAGTAGACATCAAAGTTGTGAACCTGTCCAAATGAGGAAAGCTAGTGATATTTAACAAGTAAGAAGAGACCTTTTCCCTCAATCTTGCGATGCCGAATCAGACACAATATTTCTCAGGCCTTTCAGTCTTAGATTATAAAAGTTGAACAACAATGTCCAAGCTTTTCAAAGCAATGAGACCAATGCCTTATTTCGGGAATTCGCGAACATGTTCAAATTAGCTGAGCTAATGAAATTAAACGACCACGAAGGGACTCGAACCCTCAATCTTCTGATTCGTAGTCAGACACCTTATCCATTAGGCCACGCAGTCTATGTGATACATCCCTATTTGACATCATACAGACTTTGCTATGCCACAGTAGACATCAAAGTTGTGAACCTGTCCGAATGAGGAAAGCTAGTGATTTTTAACAAGTACAAAGATACTCTTTCCTTCAATCTTGTGATGCATATTCAGACACAATAATTCTCAGGCCTTGCAGTCTTAGATTATTAAAGTTGAACAACAATGTCCAAGCTTTTCAAAGCAACAAGACCAATGCCTTATTTAGGGAAATTGCAAACATGTACGAATTAGCTGAGCTAATGAAATTAAATGACCCTATTTGACATCATACAGACTTTGCTATGCAACAGTAGACATCAAAGTTGTGAACCTGTCCGAATGAGGAAAGCTCGTGATATTTAACAAGTAAGAAGAGACCTTTTCCCTCAATCTTGCGATGCCGAATCAGACACAATATTTCTCAGGCCTTTCAGTCTTAGATTATAAAAGTTGAAGAACAATGTCCAAGCTTTTCAAAGCAATGAGACCAATGCCTTATTTCGGGAATTTGCAAACATGTTCAAATTAGCTGAGCTAATGAAATTAAACGACCACGAAGGGACTCGAACCCTCAATCTTCTGATTCGTAGTCAGACGCCTTATCCATTAGGCCACGCAGTCTATGTGATACATCCCTATTTGACATCATACAGACTTTGCTATGCCACAGTAGACATCAAAGTTGTGAACCTGTCCGAATGAGGAAAGCTAGTGATTTTTAACAAGTACAAAGATACTCTTTCCTTCAATCTTGTGATGCATATTCAGACACAATAATTCTCAGGCCTTGCAGTCTTAGATTATTAAAGTTGAACAACAATGTCCAAGCTTTTCAAAGCAACAAGACCAATGCCTTATTTAGGGAAATTGCAAACATGTACGAATTAGCTGAGCTAATGAAATTAAATGACCCTATTTGACATCATACAGACTTTGCTATGCAACAGTAGACATCAAAGTTGTGAACCTGTCCGAATGAGGAAAGCTCGTGATATTTAACAAGTAAGAAGAGACCTTTTCCCTCAATCTTGCGATGCCGAATCAGACACAATATTTCTCAGGCCTTTCAGTCTTAGATTATAAAAGTTGAACAACAATGTCCAAGCTTTTCAAAGCAATGAGACCAATGCCTTATTTCGGGAATTTGCAAACATTTTCAAATTAGCTGAGCTAATGAAATTAAACGACCACGAAGGGACTCGAACCCTCAATCTTCTGATTCGAAGTCAGACGCCTTATCCATTAGGCCACGCAGTCTATGTGATACATCCCTATTTGACATCAAACAGATTTTGCTATGCCACAGTAGACATCAAAGTTGTGAACCTGTCCAAATGAGGAAAGCTAGTGATATTTAACAAGTAAGAAGAGACCTTTTCCCTCAATCTTGCGATGCCGAATCAGACACAATATTTCTCAGGCCTTTCAGTCTTAGATTATAAAAGTTGAACAACAGTATCCAAGCTTTTCAAAGCAATGAGACCAATGCCTTATTTCGGGAATTTGCAAACATGTTCAAATTAGCTGAGCTAATGAAATTAAACGACCACGAAGGTACTCGAACCCTCAATCTTCTGATTCGAAGTCAGACGCCTTATCCATTAGGCCACGCAGTATATGTGATACATCCCTATTTGACATCATACAGACTTTGCTATGCCACAGTAGACATCAAAGTTGTGAACCTGTCCGAATGAGGAAAGCTAGTGATTTTTAACAAGTACAAAGATACTCTTTCCTTCAATCTTGAGATGCATATTCAGACACAATAATTCTCAGGCCTTGCAGTCTTAGATTATTAAAGTTGAACAACAATGTCCAAGCTTTTCAAAGCAACAAGACCAATGCCTTATTTAGGGAAATTGCAAACATGTACGAATTAGCTGAGCTAATGAAATTAAATGACCCTATTTGACATCATACAGACTTTGCTATGCAACAGTAGACATCAAAGTTGTGAACCTGTCCGAATGAGGAAAGCTCGTGATATTTAACAAGTAAGAAGAGACCTTTTCCCTCAATCTTGCGATGCCGAATCAGACACAATATTTCTCAGGCCTTTCAGTCTTAGATTATAAAAGTTGAACAACAATGTCCAAGCTTTTCAAAGCAATGAGACCAATGCCTTATTTCGGGAATTTGCAAACATGTTCAAATTAGCTGAGCTAATGAAATTAAACGACCACGAAGGGACTCGAACCCTCAATCTTCTGATTCGAAGTCAGACGCCCTATCCATTAGGCCACGCAGTCTATGTGATACATCCCTATTTGACATCAAACAGATTTTGCTATGCCACAGTAGACATCAAAGTTGTGAACCTGTCCAAATGAGGAAAGCTAGTGATATTTAACAAGTAAGAAGAGACCTTTTCCCTCAATCTTGCGATGCCGAATCAGACACAATATTTCTCAGGCCTTTCAGTCTTAGATTATAAAAGTTGAACAACAGTATCCAAGCTTTTCAAAGCAATGAGACCAATGCCTTATTTCGGGAATTTGCAAACACGTTCAAATTAGCTGAGCTAATGAAATTAAACGACCACGAAGGGACTCGAACCCTCAATCTTCTGATTCGAAGTCAGACGCCTTATCCATTAGGCCACGCAGTCTATGTGATACATTCCTATTTGACATCATACAGACTTTGCTATGCCACAGTAGACATCAAAGTTGTGAACCTGTCCGAATGAGGAAAGCTAGTGATTTTTAACAAGTACAAAGATACTCTTTCCTTCAATCTTGTGATGCATATTCAGACACAATAATTCTCAGGCCTTGCAGTCTTAGATTATTAAAGTTGAACAACAATGTCCAAGCTTTTCAAAGCAACAAGACCAATGCCTTATTTAGGGAAATTGCAAACATGTACGAATTAGCTGAGCTAATGAAATTAAATGACCCTATTTGGCATCATACAGACTTTGCTATGCAACAGTAGACATCAAAGTTGTGAACCTGTCCGAATGAGGAAAGCTCGTGATATTTAACAAGTAAGAAGAGACCTTTTCCCTCAATCTTGCGATGCCGAATCAGACACAATATTTCTCAGGCCTTTCAGTCTTAGATTATAAAAGTTGAACAACAATGTCCAAGCTTTTCAAAGCAATGAGACCAATGCCTTATTTCGGGAATTTGCAAACATTTTCAAATTAGCTGAGCTAATGAAATTAAACGACCACGAAGGGACTCGAACCCTCAATCTTCTGATTCGAAGTCAGACGCCTTATCCATTAGGCCACGCAGTCTATGTGATACATCCCTATTTGACATCAAACAGATTTTGCTATGCCACAGTAGACATCAAAGTTGTGAACCTGTCCAAATGAGGAAAGCTAGTGATATTTAACAAGTAAGAAGAGACCTTTTCCCTCAATCTTGCGATGCCGAATCAGACACAATATTTCTCAGGCCTTTCAGTCTTAGATTATAAAAGTTGAACAACAATGTCCAAGCTTTTCAAAGCAATGAGACCAATGCCTTATTTCGGGAATTCGCGAACATGTTCAAATTAGCTGAGCTAATGAAATTAAACGACCACGAAGGGACTCGAACCCTCAATCTTCTGATTCGTAGTCAGACACCTTATCCATTAGGCCACGCAGTCTATGTGATACATCCCTATTTGACATCATACAGACTTTGCTATGCCACAGTAGACATCAAAGTTGTGAACCTGTCCGAATGAGGAAAGCTAGTGATTTTTAACAAGTACAAAGATACTCTTTCCTTCAATCTTGTGATGCATATTCAGACACAATAATTCTCAGGCCTTGCAGTCTTAGATTATTAAAGTTGAACAACAATGTCCAAGCTTTTCAAAGCAACAAGACCAATGCCTTATTTAGGGAAATTGCAAACATGTACGAATTAGCTGAGCTAATGAAATTAAATGACCCTATTTGACATCATACAGACTTTGCTATGCAACAGTAGACATCAAAGTTGTGAACCTGTCCGAATGAGGAAAGCTCGTGATATTTAACAAGTAAGAAGAGACCTTTTCCCTCAATCTTGCGATGCCGAATCAGACACAATATTTCTCAGGCCTTTCAGTCTTAGATTATAAAAGTTGAAGAACAATGTCCAAGCTTTTCAAAGCAATGAGACCAATGCCTTATTTCGGGAATTTGCAAACATGTTCAAATTAGCTGAGCTAATGAAATTAAACGACCACGAAGGGACTCGAACCCTCAATCTTCTGATTCGTAGTCAGACGCCTTATCCATTAGGCCACGCAGTCTATGTGATACAACCCTATTTGACATCATACAGACTTTGCTATGCCACAGTAGACATCAAAGTTGTGAACCTGTCCGAATGAGGAAAGCTAGTGATTTTTAACAAGTACAAAGATACTCTTTCCTTCAATCTTGTGATGCATATTCAGACACAATAATTCTCAGGCCTTGCAGTCTTAGATTATTAAAGTTGAACAACAATGTCCAAGCTTTTCAAAGCAACAAGACCAATGCCTTATTTAGGGAAATTGCAAACATGTACGAATTAGCTGAGCTAATGAAATTAAATGACCCTATTTGACATCATACAGACTTTGCTATGCAACAGTAGACATCAAAGTTGTGAACCTGTCCGAATGAGGAAAGCTCGTGATATTTAACAAGTAAGAAGAGACCTTTTCCCTCAATCTTGCGATGCCGAATCAGACACAATATTTCTCAGGCCTTTCAGTCTTAGATTATAAAAGTTGAACAACAATGTCCAAGCTTTTCAAAGCAATGAGACCAATGCCTTATTTCGGGAATTCGCGAACATGTTCAAATTAGCTGAGCTAATGAAATTAAACGACCACGAAGGGACTCGAACCCTCAATCTTCTGATTCGTAGTCAGACACCTTATCCATTAGGCCACGCAGTCTATGTGATACATCCCTATTTGACATCATACAGACTTTGCTATGCCACAGTAGACATCAAAGTTGTGAACCTGTCCGAATGAGGAAAGCTAGTGATTTTTAACAAGTACAAAGATACTCTTTCCTTCAATCTTGTGATGCATATTCAGACACAATAATTCTCAGGCCTTGCAGTCTTAGATTATTAAAGTTGAACAACAATGTCCAAGCTTTTCAAAGCAACAAGACCAATGCCTTATTTAGGGAAATTGCAAACATGTACGAATTAGCTGAGCTAATGAAATTAAATGACCCTATTTGACATCATACAGACTTTGCTATGCAACAGTAGACATCAAAGTTGTGAACCTGTCCGAATGAGGAAAGCTCGTGATATTTAACAAGTAAGAAGAGACCTTTTCCCTCAATCTTGCGATGCCGAATCAGACACAATATTTCTCAGGCCTTTCAGTCTTAGATTATAAAAGTTGAAGAACAATGTCCAAGCTTTTCAAAGCAATGAGACCAATGCCTTATTTCGGGAATTTGCAAACATGTTCAAATTAGCTGAGCTAATGAAATTAAACGACCACGAAGGGACTCGAACCCTCAATCTTCTGATTCGTAGTCAGACGCCTTATCCATTAGGCCACGCAGTCTATGTGATACAACCCTATTTGACATCATACAGACTTTGCTATGCCACAGTAGACATCAAAGTTGTGAACCTGTCCGAATGAGGAAAGCTAGTGATTTTTAACAAGTACAAAGATACTCTTTCCTTCAATCTTGTGATGCATATTCAGACACAATAATTCTCAGGCCTTGCAGTCTTAGATTATTAAAGTTGAACAACAATGTCCAAGCTTTTCAAAGCAACAAGACCAATGCCTTATTTAGGGAAATTGCAAACATGTACGAATTAGCTGAGCTAATGAAATTAAATGACCCTATTTGACATCATACAGACTTTGCTATGCAACAGTAGACATCAAAGTTGTGAACCTGTCCGAATGAGGAAAGCTCGTGATATTTAACAAGTAAGAAGAGACCTTTTCCCTCAATCTTGCGATGCCGAATCAGACACAATATTTCTCAGGCCTTTCAGTCTTAGATTATAAAAGTTGAACAACAATGTCCAAGCTTTTCAAAGCAATGAGACCAATGCCTTATTTCGGGAATTTGCAAACATTTTCAAATTAGCTGAGCTAATGAAATTAAACGACCACGAAGGGACTCGAACCCTCAATCTTCTGATTCGAAGTTAGACGCCTTATCCATTAGGCCACGCAGTCTATGTGATACATCCCTATTTGACATCAAACAGATTTTGCTATGCCACAGTAGACATCAAAGTTGTGAACCTGTCCAAATGAGGAAAGCTAGTGATATTTAACAAGTAAGAAGAGACCTTTTCCCTCAATCTTGCGATGCCGAATCAGACACAATATTTCTCAGGCCTTTCAGTCTTAGATTATAAAAGTTGAACAACAATGTCCAAGCTTTTCAAAGCAATGAGACCAATGCCTTATTTCGGGAATTCGCGAACATGTTCAAATTAGCTGAGCTAATGAAATTAAACGACCACGAAGGGACTCGAACCCTCAATCTTCTGATTCGTAGTCAGACACCTTATCCATTAGGCCACGCAGTCTATGTGATACATCCCTATTTGACATCATACAGACTTTGCTATGCCACAGTAGACATCAAAGTTGTGAACCTGTCCGAATGAGGAAAGCTAGTGATTTTTAACAAGTACAAAGATACTCTTTCCTTCAATCTTGTGATGCATATTCAGACACAATAATTCTCAGGCCTTGCAGTCTTAGATTATTAAAGTTGAACAACAATGTCCAAGCTTTTCAAAGCAACAAGACCAATGCCTTATTTAGGGAAATTGCAAACATGTACGAATTAGCTGAGCTAATGAAATTAAATGACCCTATTTGACATCATACAGACTTTGCTATGCAACAGTAGACATCAAAGTTGTGAACCTGTCCGAATGAGGAAAGCTCGTGATATTTAACAAGTAAGAAGAGACCTTTTCCCTCAATCTTGCGATGCCGAATCAGACACAATATTTCTCAGGCCTTTCAGTCTTAGATTATAAAAGTTGAAGAACAATGTCCAAGCTTTTCAAAGCAATGAGACCAATGCCTTATTTCGGGAATTTGCAAACATGTTCAAATTAGCTGAGCTAATGAAATTAAACGACCACGAAGGGACTCGAACCCTAAATCTTCTGATTCGTAGTCAGACGCCTTATCCATTAGGCCACGCAGTCTATGTGATACATCCCTATTTGACATCATACAGACTTTGCTATGCCACAGTAGACATCAAAGTTGTGAACCTGTCCGAATGAGGAAAGCTAGTGATTTTTAACAAGTACAAAGATACTCTTTCCTTCAATCTTGTGATGCATATTCAGACACAATAATTCTCAGGCCTTGCAGTCTTAGATTATTAAAGTTGAACAACAATGTCCAAGCTTTTCAAAGCAACAAGACCAATGCCTTATTTAGGGAAATTGCAAACATGTACGAATTAGCTGAGCTAATGAAATTAAATGACCCTATTTGACATCATACAGACTTTGCTATGCAACAGTAGACATCAAAGTTGTGAACCTGTCCGAATGAGGAAAGCTCGTGATATTTAACAAGTAAGAAGAGACCTTTTCCCTCAATCTTGCGATGCCGAATCAGACACAATATTTCTCAGGCCTTTCAGTCTTAGATTATAAAAGTTGAACAACAATGTCCAAGCTTTTCAAAGCAATGAGACCAATGCCTTATTTCGGGAATTTGCAAACATTTTCAAATTAGCTGAGCTAATGAAATTAAACGACCACGAAGGGACTCGAACCCTCAATCTTCTGATTCGAAGTCAGACGCCTTATCCATTAGGCCACGCAGTCTATGTGATACATCCCTATTTGACATCAAACAGATTTTGCTATGCCACAGTAGACATCAAAGTTGTGAACCTGTCCAAATGAGGAAAGCTAGTGATATTTAACAAGTAAGAAGAGACCTTTTCCCTCAATCTTGCGATGCCGAATCAGACACAATATTTCTCAGGCCTTTCAGTCTTAGATTATAAAAGTTGAACAACAGTATCCAAGCTTTTCAAAGCAATGAGACCAATGCCTTATTTCGGGAATTTGCAAACACGTTCAAATTAGCTGAGCTAATGAAATTAAACGACCACGAAGGGACTCGAACCCTCAATCTTCTGATTCGAAGTCAGACGCCTTATCCATTAGGCCACGCAGTCTATGTGATACATTCCTATTTGACATCATACAGACTTTGCTATGCCACAGTAGACATCAAAGTTGTGAACCTGTCCGAATGAGGAAAGCTAGTGATTTTTAACAAGTACAAAGATACTCTTTCCTTCAATCTTGTGATGCATATTCAGACACAATAATTCTCAGGCCTTGCAGTCTTAGATTATTAAAGTTGAACAACAATGTCCAAGCTTTTCAAAGCAACAAGACCAATGCCTTATTTAGGGAAATTGCAAACATGTACGAATTAGCTGAGCTAATGAAATTAAATGACCCTATTTGGCATCATACAGACTTTGCTATGCAACAGTAGACATCAAAGTTGTGAACCTGTCCGAATGAGGAAAGCTCGTGATATTTAACAAGTAAGAAGAGACCTTTTCCCTCAATCTTGCGATGCCGAATCAGACACAATATTTCTCAGGCCTTTCAGTCTTAGATTATAAAAGTTGAACAACAATGTCCAAGCTTTTCAAAGCAATGAGACCAATGCCTTATTTCGGGAATTTGCAAACATTTTCAAATTAGCTGAGCTAATGAAATTAAACGACCACGAAGGGACTCGAACCCTCAATCTTCTGATTCGAAGTCAGACGCCTTATCCATTAGGCCACGCAGTCTATGTGATACATCCCTATTTGACATCAAACAGATTTTGCTATGCCACAGTAGACATCAAAGTTGTGAACCTGTCCAAATGAGGAAAGCTAGTGATATTTAACAAGTAAGAAGAGACCTTTTCCCTCAATCTTGCGATGCCGAATCAGACACAATATTTCTCAGGCCTTTCAGTCTTAGATTATAAAAGTTGAACAACAGTATCCAAGCTTTTCAAAGCAATGAGACCAATGCCTTATTTCGGGAATTTGCAAACATGTTCAAATTAGCTGAGCTAATGAAATTAAACGACCACGAAGGGACTCGAACCCTCAATCTTCTGATTCGAAGTCAGACGCCTTATCCATTAGGCCACGCAGTCTTTGTGATACATCCCTATTTGACATCATACAGACTTTGCTATGCCACAGTAGACATCAAAGTTGTGAACCTGTCCGAATGAGGAAAGCTAGTGATTTTTAACAAGTACAAAGATACTCTTTCCTTCAATCTTGTGATGCATATTCAGACACAATAATTCTCAGGCCTTGCAGTCTTAGATTATTAAAGTTGAACAACAATGTCCAAGCTTTTCAAAGCAACAAGACCAATGCCTTATTTAGGGAAATTGCAAACATGTACGAATTAGCTGAGCTAATGAAATTAAATGACCCTATTTGACATCATACAGACTTTGCTATGCAACAGTAGACATCAAAGTTGTGAACCTGTCCGAATGAGGAAAGCTCGTGATATTTAACAAGTAAGAAGAGACCTTTTCCCTCAATCTTGCGATGCCGAATCAGACACAATATTTCTCAGGCCTTTCAGTCTTAGATTATAAAAGTTGAAGAACAATGTCCAAGCTTTTCAAAGCAATGAGACCAATGCCTTATTTCGGGAATTTGCAAACATGTTCAAATTAGCTGAGCTAATGAAATTAAACTACCACGAAGGGACTCGAACCCTCAATCTTCTGATTCGTAGTCAGACGCCTTATCCATTAGGCCACGCAGTCTATGTGATACATCCCTATTTGACATCATACAGACTTTGCTATGCCACAGTAGACATCAAAGTTGTGAACCTGTCCGAATGAGGAAAGCTAGTGATTTTTAACAAGTACAAAGATACTCTTTCCTTCAATCTTGTGATGCATATTCAGACACAATAATTCTCAGGCCTTGCAGTCTTAGATTATTAAAGTTGAACAACAATGTCCAAGCTTTTCAAAGCAACAAGACCAATGCCTTATTTAGGGAAATTGCAAACATGTACGAATTAGCTGAGCTAATGAAATTAAATGACCCTATTTGACATCATACAGACTTTGCTATGCAACAGTAGACATCAAAGTTGTGAACCTGTCCGAATGAGGAAAGCTCGTGATATTTAACAAGTAAGAAGAGACCTTTTCCCTCAATCTTGCGATGCCGAATCAGACACAATATTTCTCAGGCCTTTCAGTCTTAGATTATAAAAGTTGAACAACAATGTCCAAGCTTTTCAAAGCAATGAGACCAATGCCTTATTTCGGGAATTTGCAAACATGTTCAAATTAGCTGAGCTAATGAAATTAAACGACCACGAAGGGACTCGAACCCTCAATCTTCTGATTCGTAGTCAGACACCTTATCCATTAGGCCACGCAGTCTATGTGATACATCCCTATTTGACATCATACAGACTTTGCTATGCCACAGTAGACATCAAAGTTGTGAACCTGTCCGAATGAGGAAAGCTAGTGATTTTTAACAAGTACAAAGATACTCTTTCCTTCAATCTTGTGATGCATATTCAGACACAATAATTCTCAGGCCTTGCAGTCTTAGATTATTAAAGTTGAACAACAATGTCCAAGCTTTTCAAAGCAACAAGACCAATGCCTTATTTAGGGAAATTGCAAACATGTACGAATTAGCTGAGCTAATGAAATTAAATGACCCTATTTGACATCATACAGACTTTGCTATGCAACAGTAGACATCAAAGTTGTGAACCTGTCCGAATGAGGAAAGCTCGTGATATTTAACAAGTAAGAAGAGACCTTTTCCCTCAATCTTGCGATGCCGAATCAGACACAATATTTCTCAGGCCTTTCAGTCTTAGATTATAAAAGTTGAACAACAATGTCCAAGCTTTTCAAAGCAATGAGACCAATGCCTTATTTCGGGAATTTGCGAACATGTTCAAATTAGCTGAGCTAATGAAATTAAACAACCACGAAGGGACTCGAACCCTCAATCTTCTGATTCGTAGTCAGACACCTTATCCATTAGGCCACGCAGTCTATGTGATACATCCCTATTTGACATCATACAGACTTTGCTATGCCACAGTAGACATCAAAGTTGTGAACCTGTCCGAATGAGGAAAGCTAGTGATTTTTAACAAGTACAAAGATACTCTTTCCTTCAATCTTGTGATGCATATTCAGACACAATAATTCTCAGGCCTTGCAGTCTTAGATTATTAAAGTTGAACAACAATGTCCAAGCTTTTCAAAGCAACAAGACCAATGCCTTATTTAGGGAAATTGCAAAGATGTACGAATTAGCTGAGCTAATGAAATTAAATGACCCTATTTGACATCATACAGACTTTGCTATGCAACAGTAGACTTCAAAGTTGTGAACCTGTCCGAATGAGGAAAGCTCGTGATATTTAACAAGTAAGAAGAGACCTTTTCCCTCAATCTTGCGATGCCGAATCAGACACAATATTTCTCAGGCCTTTCAGTCTTAGATTATAAAAGTTGAACAACAATGTCCAAGCTTTTCAAATCAATGAGACCAATGCCTTATTTCGGGAATTTGCAAACATGTTCAAATTAGCTGAGCTAATGAAATTAAACGACCACGAAGGGACTCGAACCCTCAATCTTCTGATTCGTAGTCAGACGCCTTATCCATTAGGCCACGCAGTCTATGTGATACATCCCTATTTGACATCATACAGACTTTGCTATGCCACAGTAGACATCAAAGTTGTGAACCTGTCCAAATGAGGAAAGCTAGTGATATTTAACAAGTAAGAAGAGACCTTTTCCCTCAATCTTGCGATGCCGAATCAGACACAATATTTCTCAGGCCTTTCAGTCTTAGATTATAAAAGTTGAACAACAGTGTCCAAGCTTTTCAAAGCAATGAGACCAATGCCTTATTTCGGGAATTTGAAAACATGTTCAAATTAGCTGAGCTAATGAAATTAAACGACCACGAAGGGACTCGAACCCTCAATCTTCTGATTCGAAGTCAGATGCCTTATCCATTAGGCCACGCAGTCTATGTGATACATTCCTATTTGACATCATACAGACTTTGCTATGCCACAGTAGACATCAAAGTTGTGAACCTGTCCGAATGAGGAAAGCTAGTGATTTTTAACAAGTACAAAGATACTCTTTCCTTCAATCTTGTGATGCATATTCAGACACAATAATTCTCAGGCCTTGCAGTCTTAGATTATTAAAGTTGAACAACAATGTCCAAGCTTTTCAAAGCAACAAGACCAATGCCTTATTTAGGGAAATTGCAAAGATGTACGAATTAGCTGAGCTAATGAAATTAAATGACCCTATTTGACATCATACAGACTTTGCTATGCAACAGTAGACATCAAAGTTGTGAACCTGTCCGAATGAGGAAAGCTCGTGATATTTAACAAGTAAGAAGAGACCTTTTCCCTCAATCTTGCGATGCCGAATCAGACACAATATTTCTCAGGCCTTTCAGTCTTAGATTATAAAAGTTGAACAACAATGTCCAAGCTTTTCAAAGCAATGAGACCAATGCCTTATTTCGGGAATTTGCAAACATGTTCAAATTAGCTGAGCTAATGAAATTAAACGACCACGAAGGGACTCAAACCCTCAATCTTCTGATTCGTAGTCAGACGCCTTATCCATTAGGCCACGCAGTCTATGTGATATATCCCTATTTGACATCATACAGACTTTGCTATGCCACAGTAGACATCAAAGTTGTGAACCTGTCCGAATGAGGAAAGCTAGTGATTTTTAACAAGTACAAAGATACTCTTTCCTTCAATCTTGTGATGCATATTCAGACACAATAATTCTCAGGCCTTGCAGTCTTAGATTATTAAAGTTGAACAACAATGTCCAAGCTTTTCAAAGCAACAAGACCAATGCCTTATTTAGGGAAATTGCAAACATGTACGAATTAGCTGAGCTAATGAAATTAAATGACCCTATTTGACATCATACAGACTTTGCTATGCAACAGTAGACATCAAAGTTGTGAACCTGTCCGAATGAGGAAAGCTCGTGATATTTAACAAGTAAGAAGAGACCTTTTCCCTCAATCTTGCGATGCCGAATCAGACACAATATTTCTCAGGCCTTTCAGTCTTAGATTATAAAAGTTGAACAACAATGTCCAAGCTTTTCAAAGCAATGAGACCAATGCCTTATTTCGGGAATTTGCAAACATTTTCAAATTAGCTGAGCTAATGAAATTAAACGACCACGAAGGGACTCGAACCCTCAATCCTCTGATTCGAAGTCAGACGCCTTATCCATTAGGCCACGCAGTCTATGTGATACATCCCTATTTGACATCAAACAGATTTTGCTATGCCACAGTAGACATCAAAGTTGTGAACCTGTCCAAATGAGGAAAGCTAGTGATATTTAACAAGTAAGAAGAGACCTTTTCCCTCAATCTTGCGATGCCGAATCAGACACAATATTTCTCAGGCCTTTCAGTCTTAGATTATAAAAGTTGAACAACAGTGTCCAAGCTTTTCAAAGCAATGAGACCAATGCCTTATTTAGGGAAATTGCAAACATGTACGAATTAGCTGAGCTAATGAAATTAAATGACCCTATTTGACATCATACAGACTTTGCTATGCAACAGTAGACATCAAAGTTGTGAACCTGTCCGAATGAGGAAAGCTCGTGATATTTAACAAGTAAGAAGAGACCTTTTCCCTCAATCTTGCGATGCCGAATCAGACACAATATTTCTCAGGCCTTTCAGTCTTAGATTATAAAAGTTGAACAACAATGTCCAAGCTTTTCAAAGCAATGAGACCAATGCCTTATTTCGGGAATTTGCGAACATGTTCAAATTAGCTGAGCTAATGAAATTAAACGACCACGAAGGGACTCGAACCCTCAATCTTCTGATTCGTAGTCAGACACCTTATCCATTAGGCCACGCAGTCTATGTGATACATCCCTATTTGACATCATACAGACTTTGCTATGCCACAGTAGACATCAAAGTTGTGAACCTGTCCGAATGAGGAAAGCTAGTGATTTTTAACAAGTACAAAGATACTCTTTCCTTCAATCTTGTGATGCATATTCAGACACAATAATTCTCAGGCCTTGCAGTCTTAGATTATTAAAGTTGAACAACAATGTCCAAGCTTTTCAAAGCAACAAGACCAATGCCTTATTTAGGGAAATTGCAAACATGTACGAATTAGCTGAGCTAATGAAATTAAATGACCCTATTTGACATCATACAGACTTTGCTATGCAACAGTAGACATCAAAGTTGTGAACCTGTCCGAATGAGGAAAGCTCGTGATATTTAACAAGTAAGAAGAGACCTTTTCCCTCAATCTTGCGATGCCGAATCAGACACAATATTTCTCAGGCCTTTCAGTCTTAGATTATAAAAGTTGAACAACAATGTCCAAGCTTTTCAAAGCAATGAGACCAATGCCTTATTTCGGGAATTTGCAAACATTTTCAAATTAGCTGAGCTAATGAAATTAAACGACCACGAAGGGACTCGAACCCTCAATCCTCTGATTCGAAGTCAGACGCCTTATCCATTAGGCCACGCAGTCTATGTGATACATCCCTATTTGACATCAAACAGATTTTGCTATGCCACAGTAGACATCAAAGTTGTGAACCTGTCCAAATGAGGAAAGCTAGTGATATTTAACAAGTAAGAAGAGACCTTTTCCCTCAATCTTGCGATGCCGAATCAGACACAATAATTCTCAGGCCTTGCAGTCTTAGATTATTAAAGTTGAACAACAATGTCCAAGCTTTTCAAAGCAACAAGACCAATGCCTTATTTAGGGAAATTGCAAACATGTACGAATTAGCTGAGCTAATGAAATTAAATGACCCTATTTGACATCATACAGACTTTGCTATGCAACAGTAGACATCAAAGTTGTGAACCTGTCCGAATGAGGAAAGCTCGTGATATTTAACAAGTAAGAAGAGACCTTTTCCCTCAATCTTGCGATGCCGAATCAGACACAATATTTCTCAGGCCTTTCAGTCTTAGATTATAAAAGTTGAACAACAATGTCCAAGCTTTTCAAAGCAATGAGACCAATGCCTTATTTCGGGAATTTGCAAACATTTTCAAATTAGCTGAGCTAATGAAATTAAACGACCACGAAGGGACTCGAACCCTCAATCCTCTGATTCGAAGTCAGACGCCTTATCCATTAGGCCACGCAGTCTATGTGATACATCCCTATTTGACATCAAACAGATTTTGCTATGCCACAGTAGACATCAAAGTTGTGAACCTGTCCAAATGAGGAAAGCTAGTGATATTTAACAAGTAAGAAGAGACCTTTTCCCTCAATCTTGCGATGCCGAATCAGACACAATATTTCTCAGGCCTTTCAGTCTTAGATTATAAAAGTTGAACAACAGTGTCCAAGCTTTTCAAAGCAATGAGACCAATGCCTTATTTCGGGAATTTGAAAACATGTTCAAATTAGCTGAGCTAATGAAATTAAACGACCACGAAGGGACTCGAACCCTCAATCTTCTGATTCGAAGTCAGACGCCTTATCCATTAGGCCACGCAGTCTATGTGATACATTCCTATTTGACATCATACAGACTTTGCTATGCCACAGTAGACATCAAAGTTGTGAACCTGTCCGAATGAGGAAAGCTAGTGATTTTTAACAAGTACAAAGATACTCTTTCCTTCAATCTTGAGATGCATATTCAGACACAATAATTCTCAGGCCTTGCAGTCTTAGATTATTAAAGTTGAACAACAATGTCCAAGCTTTTCAAAGCAACAAGACCAATGCCTTATTTAGGGAAATTGCAAACATGTACGAATTAGCTGAGCTAATGAAATTAAATGACCCTATTTGGCATCATACAGACTTTGCTATGCAACAGTAGACATCAAAGTTGTGAACCTGTCCGAATGAGGAAAGCTAGTGATTTTTAACAAGTACAAAGATACTCTTTCCTTCAATCTTGCGATGCCGAATCAGACACAATAATTCTCAGGCCTTGCAGTCTTAGATTATTAAAGTTGAACAACAATGTCCAAGCTTTTCAAAGCAACAAGACCAATGCCTTATTTAGGGAAATTGCAAACATGTACGAATTAGCTGAGCTAATGAAATTAAATGACCCTATTTGACATCATACAGACTTTGCTATGCAACAGTAGACATCAAAGTTGTGAACATGTCCGAATGAGGAAAGCTCGTGATATTTAACAAGTAAGAAGAGACCTTTTCCCTCAATCTTGCGATGCCGAATCAGACACAATATTTCTCAGGCCTTTCAGTCTTAGATTATAAAAGTTGAACAACAATGTCCAAGCTTTTCAAAGCAATGAGACCAATGCCTTATTTCGGGAATTTGCGAACATGTTCAAATTAGCTGAGCTAATGAAATTAAACGACCACGAAGGGACTCGAACCCTCAATCTTCTGATTCGTAGTCAGACACCTTATCCATTAGGCCACGCAGTCTATGTGATACATCCCTATTTGATATCATACAGACTTTGCTATGCCACAGTAGACATCAAAGTTGTGAACCTGTCCGAATGAGGAAAGCTAGTGATTTTTAACAAGTACAAAGATACTCTTTCCTTCAATCTTGTGATGCATATTCAGACACAATAATTCTCAGGCCTTGCAGTCTTAGATTATTAAAGTTGAACAACAATGTCCAAGCTTTTCAAAGCAACAAGACCAATGCCTTATTTAGGGAAATTGCAAACATGTACGAATTAGCTGAGCTAATGAAATTAAATGACCCTATTTGACATCATACAGACTTTGCTATGCAACAGTAGACATCAAAGTTGTGAACCTGTCCGAATGAGGAAAGCTCGTGATATTTAACAAGTAAGAAGAGACCTTTTCCCTCAATCTTGCGATGCCGAATCAGACACAATATTTCTCAGGCCTTTCAGTCTTAGATTATAAAAGTTGAACAACAATGTCCAAGCTTTTCAAAGCAATGAGACCAATGCCTTATTTCGGGAATTTGCGAACATGTTCAAATTAGCTGAGCTAATGAAATTAAACGACCACGAAGGGACTCGAACCCTCAATCTTCTGATTCGTAGTCAGACACCTTATCCATTAGGCCACGCAGTCTATGTGATACATCCCTATTTGACATCATACAGACTTTGCTATGCCACAGTAGACATCAAAGTTGTGAACCTGTCCGAATGAGGAAAGCTAGTGATTTTTAACAAGTACAAAGATACTCTTTCCTTCAATCTTGTGATGCATATTCAGACACAATAATTCTCAGGCCTTGCAGTCTTAGATTATTAAAGTTGAACAACAATGTCCAAGCTTTTCAAAGCAACAAGACCAATGCCTTATTTAGGGAAATTGCAAACATGTACGAATTAGCTGAGCTAATGAAATTAAATGACCCTATTTGACATCATACAGACTTTGCTATGCAACAGTAGACATCAAAGTTGTGAACCTGTCCGAATGAGGAAAGCTCGTGATATTTAACAAGTAAGAAGAGACCTTTTCCCTCAATCTTGCGATGCCGAATCAGACACAATATTTCTCAGGCCTTTCAGTCTTAGATTATAAAAGTTGAACAACAATGTCCAAGCTTTTCAAAGCAATGAGACCAATGCCTTATTTCGGGAATTTGCAAACATGTTCAAATTAGCTGAGCTAATGAAATTAAACGACCACGAAGGGACTCGAACCCTCAATCTTCTGATTCGTAGTCAGACGCCTTATCCATTAGGCCACGCAGTCTATGTGATACATCCCTATTTGACATCATACAGACTTTGCTATGCCACAGTAGACATCAAAGTTGTGAACCTGTCCGAATGAGGAAAGCTAGTGATTTTTAACAAGTACAAAGATACTCTTTCCTTCAATCTTGTGATGCATATTCAGACACAATAATTCTCAGGCCTTGCAGTCTTAGATTATTAAAGTTGAACAACAATGTCCAAGCTTTTCAAAGCAACAAGACCAATGCCTTATTTAGGGAAATTGCAAACATGTACGAATTAGCTGAGCTAATGAAATTAAATGACCCTATTTGACATCATACAGACTTTGCTATGCAACAGTAGACATCAAAGTTGTGAACCTGTCCGAATGAGGAAAGCTCGTGATATTTAACAAGTAAGAAGAGACCTTTTCCCTCAATCTTGCGATGCCGAATCAGACACAATATTTCTCAGGCCTTTCAGTCTTAGATTATAAAAGTTGAACAACAATGTCCAAGCTTTTCAAAGCAATGAGACCAATGCCTTATTTCGGGAATTTGCAAACATTTTCAAATTAGCTGAGCTAATGAAATTAAACGACCACGAAGGGACTCGAACCCTCAATCTTCTGATTCGAAGTCAGACGCCTTATCCATTAGGCCACGCAGTCTATGTGATACATCCCTATTTGACATCAAACAGATTTTGCTATGCCACAGTAGACATCAAAGTTGTGAACCTGTTCAAATGAGGAAAGCTAGTGATATTTAACAAGTAAGAAGAGACCTTTTCCCTCAATCTTGCGATGCCGAATCAGACACAATATTTCTCAGGCCTTTCAGTCTTAGATTATAAAAGTTGAACAACAGTATCCAAGCTTTTCAAAGCAATGAGACCAATGCCTTATTTCGGGAATTTGCAAACATGTTCAAATTAGCTGAGCTAATGAAATTAAACGACCACGAAGGGACTCGAACCCTCAATCTTCTGATTCGAAGTCAGACGCCTTATCCATTAGGCCACGCAGTCTATGTGATACATCCCTATTTGACATCATACAGACTTTGCTATGCCACAGTAGACATCAAAGTTGTGAACCTGTCCGAATGAGGAAAGCTAGTGATTTTTAACAAGTACAAAGATACTCTTTCCTTCAATCTTGTGATGCATATTCAGACACAATAATTCTCAGGCCTTGCAGTCTTAGATTATTAAAGTTGAACAACAATGTCCAAGCTTTTCAAAGCAACAAGACCAATGCCTTATTTAGGGAAATTGCAAACATGTACGAATTAGCTGAGCTAATGAAATTAAATGACCCTATTTGACATCATACAGACTTTGCTATGCAACAGTAGACATCAAAGTTGTGAACCTGTCCGAATGAGGAAAGCTAGTGATTTTTAACAAGTACAAAGATACTCTTTCCTTCAATCTTGTGATGCATATTCAGACACAATAATTCTCAGGCCTTGCAGTCTTAGATTATTAAAGTTGAACAACAATGTCCAAGCTTTTCAAAGCAACAAGACCAATGCCTTATTTAGGGAAATTGCAAACATGTACGAATTAGCTGAGCTAATGAAATTAAATGACCCTATTTGACATCATACAGACTTTGCTATGCAACAGTAGACATCAAAGTTGTGAACCTGTCCGAATGAGGAAAGCTCGTGATATTTAACAAGTAAGAAGAGACCTTTTCCCTCAATCTTGCGATGCCGAATCAGACACAATATTTCTCAGGCCTTGCAGTCTTAGATTATTAAAGTTGAACAACAATGTCCAAGCTTTTCAAAGCAATGAGACCAATGCCTTATTTCGGGAATTTGCAAACATTTTCAAATTAGCTGAGCTAATGAAATTAAACGACCACGAAGGGACTCGAACCCTCAATCTTCTGATTCGAAGTCAGACGCCTTATCCATTAGGCCACGCAGTCTATGTGATACATCCCTATTTGACATCAAACAGATTTTGCTATGCCACAGTAGACATCAAAGTTGTGAACCTGTTCAAATGAGGAAAGCTAGTGATATTTAACAAGTAAGAAGAGACCTTTTCCCTCAATCTTGCGATGCCGAATCAGACACAATATTTCTCAGGCCTTTCAGTCTTAGATTATAAAAGTTGAACAACAGTATCCAAGCTTTTCAAAGCAATGAGACCAATGCCTTATTTCGGGAATTTGCAAACATGTTCAAATTAGCTGAGCTAATGAAATTAAACGACCACGAAGGGACTCGAACCCTCAATCTTCTGATTCGAAGTCAGACGCCTTATCCATTAGGCCACGCAGTCTATGTGATACATCCCTATTTGACATCATACAGACTTTGCTATGCCACAGTAGACATCAAAGTTGTGAACCTGTCCGAATGAGGAAAGCTAGTGATTTTTAACAAGTACAAAGATACTCTTTCCTTCAATCTTGTGATGCATATTCAGACACAATAATTCTCAGGCCTTGCAGTCTTAGATTATTAAAGTTGAACAACAATGTCCAAGCTTTTCAAAGCAACAAGACCAATGCCTTATTTAGGGAAATTGCAAACATGTACGAATTAGCTGAGCTAATGAAATTAAATGACCCTATTTGACATCATACAGACTTTGCTATGCAACAGTAGACATCAAAGTTGTGAACCTGTCCGAATGAGGAAAGCTCATGATATTTAACAAGTAAGAAGAGACCTTTTCCCTCAATCTTGCGATGCCGAATCAGACACAATATTTCTCAGGCCTTTCAGTCTTAGATTATAAAAGTTGAACAACAATGTCCAAGCTTTTCAAAGCAATGAGACCAATGCCTTATTTCGGGAATTTGCGAACATGTTCAAATTAGCTGAGCTAATGAAATTAAACGACCACGAAGGGACTCGAACCCTCAATCTTCTGATTCGTAGTCAGACACCTTATCCATTAGGCCACGCAGTCTATGTGATACATCCCTATTTGACATCATACAGACTTTGCTATGCCACAGTAGACATCAAAGTTGTGAACCTGTCCGAATGAGGAAAGCTAGTGATTTTTAACAAGTACAAAGATACTCTTTCCTTCAATCTTGTGATGCATATTCAGACACAATAATTCTCAGGCCTTGCAGTCTTAGATTATTAAAGTTGAACAACAATGTCCAAGCTTTTCAAAGCAACAAGACCAATGCCTTATTTAGGGAAATTGCAAAGATGTACGAATTAGCTGAGCTAATGAAATTAAATGACCCTATTTGACATCATACAGACTTTGCTATGCAACAGTAGACATCAAAGTTGTGAACCTGTCCGAATGAGGAAAGCTCGTGATATTTAACAAGTAAGAAGAGACCTTTTCCCTCAATCTTGCGATGCCGAATCAGACACAATATTTCTCAGGCCTTTCAGTCTTAGATTATAAAAGTTGAACAACAATGTCCAAGCTTTTCAAAGCAATGAGACCAATGCCTTATTTCGGGAATTTGCAAACATGTTCAAATTAGCTGAGCTAATGAAATTAAACGACCACGAAGGGACTCGAACCCTCAATCTTCTGATTCGTAGTCAGACGCCTTATCCATTAGGCCACGCAGTCTATGTGATACATCCCTATTTGACATCATACAGACTTTGCTATGCCACAGTAGACATCAAAGTTGTGAACCTGTCCGAATGAGGAAAGCTAGTGATTTTTAACAAGTACAAAGATACTCTTTCCTTCAATCTTGTGATGCATATTCAGACACAATAATTCTCAGGCCTTGCAGTCTTAGATTATTAAAGTTGAACAACAATGTCCAAGCTTTTCAAAGCAACAAGACCAATGCCTTATTTAGGGAAATTGCAAACATGTACGAATTAGCTGAGCTAATGAAATTAAATGACCCTATTTGACATCATACAGACTTTGCTATGCAACAGTAGACATCAAAGTTGTGAACCTGTCCGAATGAGGAAAGCTCGTGATATTTAACAAGTAAGAAGAGACCTTTTCCCTCAATCTTGCGATGCCGAATCAGACACAATATTTCTCAGGCCTTTCAGTCTTAGATTATAAAAGTTGAACAACAATGTCCAAGCTTTTCAAAGCAATGAGACCAATGCCTTATTTCGGGAATTTGCAAACATTTTCAAATTAGCTGAGCTAATGAAATTAAACGACCACGAAGGGACTCGAACCCTCAATCCTCTGATTCGAAGTCAGACGCCTTATCCATTAGGCCACGCAGTCTATGTGATACATCCCTATTTGACATCAAACAGATTTTGCTATGCCACAGTAGACATCAAAGTTGTGAACCTGTCCAAATGAGGAAAGCTAGTGATATTTAACAAGTAAGAAGAGACCTTTTCCCTCAATCTTGCGATGCCGAATCAGACACAATATTTCTCAGGCCTTTCAGTCTTAGATTATAAAAGTTGAACAACAGTGTCCAAGCTTTTCAAAGCAATGAGACCAATGCCTTATTTCGGGAATTTGAAAACATGTTCAAATTAGCTGAGCTAATGAAATTAAACGACCACGAAGGGACTCGAACCCTCAATCTTCTGATTCGAAGTCAGACGCCTTATCCATTAGGCCACGCAGTCTATGTGATACATTCCTATTTGACATCATACAGACTTTGCTATGCCACAGTAGACATCAAAGTTGTGAACCTGTCCGAATGAGGAAAGCTAGTGATTTTTAACAAGTACAAAGATACTCTTTCCTTCAATCTTGTGATGCATATTCAGACACAATAATTCTCAGGCCTTGCAGTCTTAGATTATTAAAGTTGAACAACAATGTCCAAGCTTTTCAAAGCAACAAGACCAATGCCTTATTTAGGGAAATTGCAAAGATGTACGAATTAGCTGAGCTAATGAAATTAAATGACCCTATTTGACATCATACAGACTTTGCTATGCAACAGTAGACATCAAAGTTGTGAACCTGTCCGAATGAGGAAAGCTCGTGATATTTAACAAGTAAGAAGAGACCTTTTCCCTCAATCTTGCGATGCCGAATCAGACACAATATTTCTCAGGCCTTTCAGTCTTAGATTATAAAAGTTGAACAACAATGTCCAAGCTTTTCAAAGCAATGAGACCAATGCCTTATTTCGGGAATTTGCAAACATGTTCAAATTAGCTGAGCTAATGAAATTAAACGACCACGAAGGGACTCGAACCCTCAATCTTCTGATTCGTAGTCAGACGCCTTATCCATTAGGCCACGCAGTCTATGTGATACATCCCTATTTGACATCATACAGACTTTGCTATGCCACAGTAGACATCAAAGTTGTGAACCTGTCCGAATGAGGAAAGCTAGTGATTTTTAACAAGTACAAAGATACTCTTTCCTTCAATCTTGTGATGCATATTCAGACACAATAATTCTCAGGCCTTGCAGTCTTAGATTATTAAAGTTGAACAACAATGTCCAAGCTTTTCAAAGCAACAAGACCAATGCCTTATTTAGGGAAATTGCAAACATGTACGAATTAGCTGAGCTAATGAAATTAATTGACCCTATTTGACATCATACAGACTTTGCTATGCAACAGTAGACATCAAAGTTGTGAACCTGTCCGAATGAGGAAAGCTCGTGATATTTAACAAGTAAGAAGAGACCTTTTCCCTCAATCTTGCGATGCCGAATCAGACACAATATTTCTCAGGCCTTTCAGTCTTAGATTATAAAAGTTGAACAACAATGTCCAAGCTTTTCAAAGCAATGAGACCAATGCCTTATTTCGGGAATTTGCAAACATTTTCAAATTAGCTGAGCTAATGAAATTAAACGACCACGAAGGGACTCGAACCCTCAATCCTCTGATTCGAAGTCAGACGCCTTATCCATTAGGCCACGCAGTCTATGTGATACATCCCTATTTGACATCAAACAGATTTTGCTATGCCACAGTAGACATCAAAGTTGTGAACCTGTCCAAATGAGGAAAGCTAGTGATATTTAACAAGTAAGAAGAGACCTTTTCCCTCAATCTTGCGATGCCGAATCAGACACAATATTTCTCAGGCCTTTCAGTCTTAGATTATAAAAGTTGAACAACAGTGTCCAAGCTTTTCAAAGCAATGAGACCAATGCCTTATTTCGGGAATTTGAAAACATGTTCAAATTAGCTGAGCTAATGAAATTAAACGACCACGAAGGGACTCGAACCCTCAATCTTCTGATTCGAAGTCAGACGCCTTATCCATTAGGCCACGCAGTCTATGTGATACATTCCTATTTGACATCATACAGACTTTGCTATGCCACAGTAGACATCAAAGTTGTGAACCTGTCCGAATGAGGAAAGCTAGTGATTTTTAACAAGTACAAAGATACTCTTTCCTTCAATCTTGAGATGCATATTCAGACACAATAATTCTCAGGCCTTGCAGTCTTAGATTATTAAAGTTGAACAACAATGTCCAAGCTTTTCAAAGCAACAAGACCAATGCCTTATTTAGGGAAATTGCAAACATGTACGAATTAGCTGAGCTAATGAAATTAAATGACCCTATTTGGCATCATACAGACTTTGCTATGCAACAGTAGACATCAAAGTTGTGAACCTGTCCGAATGAGGAAAGCTAGTGATTTTTAACAAGTACAAAGATACTCTTTCCTTCAATCTTGCGATGCCGAATCAGACACAATATTTCTCAGGCCTTTCAGTCTTAGATTATAAAAGTTGAACAACAGTGTCCAAGCTTTTCAAAGCAATGAGACCAATGCCTTATTTCGGGAATTTGCAAACATGTTCAAATTAGCTGAGCTAATGAAATTAAACGACCAGGAAGGGACTCGAACACTCAATTTTCTGATTTGAAGTCAGAAGCCTTATCCATTAGGACACGCAGTCTATGTGATACATTCCTATTTGACATCATACAGACTTTGCGATGCCACAGCAGACATCAAAGTTGTGAACCTGTCCGAATGAGGAAAGCTAGTGATTTTTAACAAGTACAAAGATACTCTTTCCTTCAATCTTGTATTGCATATTCAGACACAATAATTCTCAGGCCTTGCAGTCTTAGATTATTAAAGTTGAACAACAATGTCCAAGCTTTTCAAAGCAACAAGACCAATGCCTTATTTAGGGAAATTGCAAACATGTACGAATTAGCTGAGCTAATGAAATTAAATGACCCTATTTGACATCATACAGACTTTGCTATGCAACAGTAGACATCAAAGTTGTGAACCTGTCCGAATGAGGAAAGCTCGTGATATTTAACAAGTAAGAAGAGACCTTTTCCCTCAATCTTGCGATGCCGAATCAGACACAATATTTCTCAGGCCTTTCAGTCTTAGATTATAAAAGTTGAACAACAATGTCCAAGCTTTTCAAAGCAATGAGACCAATGCCTTATTTCGGGAATTTGCAAACATGTTCAAATTAGCTGAGCTAATGAAATTAAACGACCACGAAGGGACTCGAACCCTCAATCTTCTGATTCGTAGTCAGACGCCTTATCCATTAGGCCACGCAGTCTATGTGATACATCCCTATTTGACATCATACAGACTTTGCTATGCCACAGTAGACATCAAAGTTGTGAACCTGTCCGAATGAGGAAAGCTAGTGATTTTTAACAAGTACAAAGATACTCTTTCCTTCAATCTTGTGATGCATATTCAGACACAATAATTCTCAGGCCTTGCAGTCTTAGATTATTAAAGTTGAACAACAATGTCCAAGCTTTTCAAAGCAACAAGACCAATGCCTTATTTAGGGAAATTGCAAACATGTACGAATTAGCTGAGCTAATGAAATTAAATGACCCTATTTGACATCATACAGACTTTGCTATGCAACAGTAGACATCAAAGTTGTGAACCTGTCCGAATGAGGAAAGCTCGTGATATTTAACAAGTAAGAAGAGACCTTTTCCCTCAATCTTGCGATGCCGAATCAGACACAATATTTCTCAGGCCTTTCAGTCTTAGATTATAAAAGTTGAACAACAATGTCCAAGCTTTTCAAAGCAATGAGACCAATGCCTTATTTCGGGAATTTGCAAACATTTTCAAATTAGCTGAGCTAATGAAATTAAACGACCACGAAGGGACTCGAACCCTCAATCCTCTGATTCGAAGTCAGACGCCTTATCCATTAGGCCACGCAGTCTATGTGATACATCCCTATTTGACATCAAACAGATTTTGCTATGCCACAGTAGACATCAAAGTTGTGAACCTGTCCAAATGAGGAAAGCTAGTGATATTTAACAAGTAAGAAGAGACCTTTTCCCTCAATCTTGCGATGCCGAATCAGACACAATATTTCTCAGGCCTTTCAGTCTTAGATTATAAAAGTTGAACAACAGTGTCCAAGCTTTTCAAAGCAATGAGACCAATGCCTTATTTCGGGAATTTGAAAACATGTTCAAATTAGCTGAGCTAATGAAATTAAACGACCACGAAGGGACTCGAACCCTCAATCTTCTGATTCGAAGTCAGACGCCTTATCCATTAGGCCACGCAGTCTATGTGATACATCCCTATTTGACATCATACAGACTTTGCTATGCCACAGTAGACATCAAAGTTGTGAACCTGTCCGAATGAGGAAAGCTAGTGATTTTTAACAAGTACAAAGATACTCTTTCCTTCAATCTTGTGATGCATATTCAGACACAATAATTCTCAGGCCTTGCAGTCTTAGATTATTAAAGTTGAACAACAATGTCCAAGCTTTTCAAAGCAACAAGACCAATGCCTTATTTAGGGAAATTGCAAACATGTACGAATTAGCTGAGCTAATGAAATTAAATGACCCTATTTGACATCATACAGACTTTGCTATGCAACAGTAGACATCAAAGTTGTGAACCTGTCCGAATGAGGAAAGCTCATGATATTTAACAAGTAAGAAGAGACCTTTTCCCTCAATCTTGCGATGCCGAATCAGACACAATATTTCTCAGGCCTTTCAGTCTTAGATTATAAAAGTTGAACAACAATGTCCAAGCTTTTCAAAGCAATGAGACCAATGCCTTATTTCGGGAATTTGCGAACATGTTCAAATTAGCTGAGCTAATGAAATTAAACGACCACGAAGGGACTCGAACCCTCAATCTTCTGATTCGTAGTCAGACACCTTATCCATTAGGCCACGCAGTCTATGTGATACATCCCTATTTGACATCATACAGACTTTGCTATGCCACAGTAGACATCAAAGTTGTGAACCTGTCCGAATGAGGAAAGCTAGTGATTTTTAACAAGTACAAAGATACTCTTTCCTTCAATCTTGTGATGCATATTCAGACACAATAATTCTCAGGCCTTGCAGTCTTAGATTATTAAAGTTGAACAACAATGTCCAAGCTTTTCAAAGCAACAAGACCAATGCCTTATTTAGGGAAATTGCAAAGATGTACGAATTAGCTGAGCTAATGAAATTAAATGACCCTATTTGACATCATACAGACTTTGCTATGCAACAGTAGACATCAAAGTTGTGAACCTGTCCGAATGAGGAAAGCTCGTGATATTTAACAAGTAAGAAGAGACCTTTTCCCTCAATCTTGCGATGCCGAATCAGACACAATATTTCTCAGGCCTTTCAGTCTTAGATTATAAAAGTTGAACAACAATGTCCAAGCTTTTCAAAGCAATGAGACCAATGCCTTATTTCGGGAATTTGCAAACATGTTCAAATTAGCTGAGCTAATGAAATTAAACGACCACGAAGGGACTCGAACCCTCAATCTTCTGATTCGTAGTCAGACGCCTTATCCATTAGGCCACGCAGTCTATGTGATACATCCCTATTTGACATCATACAGACTTTGCTATGCCACAGTAGACATCAAAGTTGTGAACCTGTCCGAATGAGGAAAGCTAGTGATTTTTAACAAGTACAAAGATACTCTTTCCTTCAATCTTGTGATGCATATTCAGACACAATAATTCTCAGGCCTTGCAGTCTTAGATTATTAAAGTTGAACAACAATGTCCAAGCTTTTCAAAGCAACAAGACCAATGCCTTATTTAGGGAAATTGCAAACATGTACGAATTAGCTGAGCTAATGAAATTAAATGACCCTATTTGACATCATACAGACTTTGCTATGCAACAGTAGACATCAAAGTTGTGAACCTGTCCGAATGAGGAAAGCTCGTGATATTTAACAAGTAAGAAGAGACCTTTTCCCTCAATCTTGCGATGCCGAATCAGACACAATATTTCTCAGGCCTTTCAGTCTTAGATTATAAAAGTTGAACAACAATGTCCAAGCTTTTCAAAGCAATGAGACCAATGCCTTATTTCGGGAATTTGCAAACATTTTCAAATTAGCTGAGCTAATGAAATTAAACGACCACGAAGGGACTCGAACCCTCAATCCTCTGATTCGAAGTCAGACGCCTTATCCATTAGGCCACGCAGTCTATGTGATACATCCCTATTTGACATCAAACAGATTTTGCTATGCCACAGTAGACATCAAAGTTGTGAACCTGTCCAAATGAGGAAAGCTAGTGATATTTAACAAGTAAGAAGAGACCTTTTCCCTCAATCTTGCGATGCCGAATCAGACACAATAATTCTCAGGCCTTGCAGTCTTAGATTATTAAAGTTGAACAACAATGTCCAAGCTTTTCAAAGCAACAAGACCAATGCCTTATTTAGGGAAATTGCAAAGATGTACGAATTAGCTGAGCTAATGAAATTAAATGACCCTATTTGACATCATACAGACTTTGCTATGCAACAGTAGACATCAAAGTTGTGAACCTGTCCGAATGAGGAAAGCTCGTGATATTTAACAAGTAAGAAGAGACCTTTTCCCTCAATCTTGCGATGCCGAATCAGACACAATATTTCTCAGGCCTTTCAGTCTTAGATTATAAAAGTTGAACAACAATGTCCAAGCTTTTCAAAGCAATGAGACCAATGCCTTATTTCGGGAATTTGCAAACATGTTCAAATTAGCTGAGCTAATGAAATTAAACGACCACGAAGGGACTCGAACCCTCAATCTTCTGATTCGTAGTCAGACGCCTTATCCATTAGGCCACGCAGTCTATGTGATACATCCCTATTTGACATCATACAGACTTTGCTATGCCACAGTAGACATCAAAGTTGTGAACCTGTCCGAATGAGGAAAGCTAGTGATTTTTAACAAGTACAAAGATACTCTTTCCTTCAATCTTGTGATGCATATTCAGACACAATAATTCTCAGGCCTTGCAGTCTTAGATTATTAAAGTTGAACAACAATGTCCAAGCTTTTCAAAGCAACAAGACCAATGCCTTATTTAGGGAAATTGCAAACATGTACGAATTAGCTGAGCTAATGAAATTAATTGACCCTATTTGACATCATACAGACTTTGCTATGCAACAGTAGACATCAAAGTTGTGAACCTGTCCGAATGAGGAAAGCTCGTGATATTTAACAAGTAAGAAGAGACCTTTTCCCTCAATCTTGCGATGCCGAATCAGACACAATATTTCTCAGGCCTTTCAGTCTTAGATTATAAAAGTTGAACAACAATGTCCAAGCTTTTCAAAGCAATGAGACCAATGCCTTATTTCGGGAATTTGCAAACATTTTCAAATTAGCTGAGCTAATGAAATTAAACGACCACGAAGGGACTCGAACCCTCAATCCTCTGATTCGAAGTCAGACGCCTTATCCATTAGGCCACGCAGTCTATGTGATACATCCCTATTTGACATCAAACAGATTTTGCTATGCCACAGTAGACATCAAAGTTGTGAACCTGTCCAAATGAGGAAAGCTAGTGATATTTAACAAGTAAGAAGAGACCTTTTCCCTCAATCTTGCGATGCCGAATCAGACACAATAATTCTCAGGCCTTGCAGTCTTAGATTATTAAAGTTGAACAACAATGTCCAAGCTTTTCAAAGCAACAAGACCAATGCCTTATTTAGGGAAATTGCAAAGATGTACGAATTAGCTGAGCTAATGAAATTAAATGACCCTATTTGACATCATACAGACTTTGCTATGCAACAGTAGACATCAAAGTTGTGAACCTGTCCGAATGAGGAAAGCTCGTGATATTTAACAAGTAAGAAGAGACCTTTTCCCTCAATCTTGCGATGCCGAATCAGACACAATATTTCTCAGGCCTTTCAGTCTTAGATTATAAAAGTTGAACAACAATGTCCAAGCTTTTCAAAGCAATGAGACCAATGCCTTATTTCGGGAATTTGCAAACATGTTCAAATTAGCTGAGCTAATGAAATTAAACGACCACGAAGGGACTCGAACCCTCAATCTTCTGATTCGTAGTCAGACGCCTTATCCATTAGGCCACGCAGTCTATGTGATACATCCCTATTTGACATCATACAGACTTTGCTATGCCACAGTAGACATCAAAGTTGTGAACCTGTCCGAATGAGGAAAGCTAGTGATTTTTAACAAGTACAAAGATACTCTTTCCTTCAATCTTGTGATGCATATTCAGACACAATAATTCTCAGGCCTTGCAGTCTTAGATTATTAAAGTTGAACAACAATGTCCAAGCTTTTCAAAGCAACAAGACCAATGCCTTATTTAGGGAAATTGCAAACATGTACGAATTAGCTGAGCTAATGAAATTAATTGACCCTATTTGACATCATACAGACTTTGCTATGCAACAGTAGACATCAAAGTTGTGAACCTGTCCGAATGAGGAAAGCTCGTGATATTTAACAAGTAAGAAGAGACCTTTTCCCTCAATCTTGCGATGCCGAATCAGACACAATATTTCTCAGGCCTTTCAGTCTTAGATTATAAAAGTTGAACAACAATGTCCAAGCTTTTCAAAGCAATGAGACCAATGCCTTATTTCGGGAATTTGCAAACATTTTCAAATTAGCTGAGCTAATGAAATTAAACGACCACGAAGGGACTCGAACCCTCAATCCTCTGATTCGAAGTCAGACGCCTTATCCATTAGGCCACGCAGTCTATGTGATACATCCCTATTTGACATCAAACAGATTTTGCTATGCCACAGTAGACATCAAAGTTGTGAACCTGTCCAAATGAGGAAAGCTAGTGATATTTAACAAGTAAGAAGAGACCTTTTCCCTCAATCTTGCGATGCCGAATCAGACACAATATTTCTCAGGCCTTTCAGTCTTAGATTATAAAAGTTGAACAACAGTGTCCAAGCTTTTCAAAGCAATGAGACCAATGCCTTATTTCGGGAATTTGAAAACATGTTCAAATTAGCTGAGCTAATGAAATTAAACGACCACGAAGGGACTCGAACCCTCAATCTTCTGATTCGAAGTCAGACGCCTTATCCATTAGGCCACGCAGTCTATGTGATACATTCCTATTTGACATCATACAGACTTTGCTATGCCACAGTAGACATCAAAGTTGTGAACCTGTCCGAATGAGGAAAGCTAGTGATTTTTAACAAGTACAAAGATACTCTTTCCTTCAATCTTGAGATGCATATTCAGACACAATAATTCTCAGGCCTTGCAGTCTTAGATTATTAAAGTTGAACAACAATGTCCAAGCTTTTCAAAGCAACAAGACCAATGCCTTATTTAGGGAAATTGCAAACATGTACGAATTAGCTGAGCTAATGAAATTAAATGACCCTATTTGGCATCATACAGACTTTGCTATGCAACAGTAGACATCAAAGTTGTGAACCTGTCCGAATGAGGAAAGCTAGTGATTTTTAACAAGTACAAAGATACTCTTTCCTTCAATCTTGCGATGCCGAATCAGACACAATATTTCTCAGGCCTTTCAGTCTTAGATTATAAAAGTTGAACAACAGTGTCCAAGCTTTTCAAAGCAATGAGACCAATGCCTTATTTCGGGAATTTGCAAACATGTTCAAATTAGCTGAGCTAATGAAATTAAACGACCAGGAAGGGACTCGAACACTCAATTTTCTGATTTGAAGTCAGAAGCCTTATCCATTAGGACACGCAGTCTATGTGATACATTCCTATTTGACATCATACAGACTTTGCGATGCCACAGCAGACATCAAAGTTGTGAACCTGTCCGAATGAGGAAAGCTAGTGATTTTTAACAAGTACAAAGATACTCTTTCCTTCAATCTTGTATTGCATATTCAGACACAATAATTCTCAGGCCTTGCAGTCTTAGATTATTAAAGTTGAACAACAATGTCCAAGCTTTTCAAAGCAACAAGACCAATGCCTTATTTAGGGAAATTGCAAACATGTACGAATTAGCTGAGCTAATGAAATTAAATGACCCTATTTGACATCATACAGACTTTGCTATGCAACAGTAGACATCAAAGTTGTGAACCTGTCCGAATGAGGAAAGCTCGTGATATTTAACAAGTAAGAAGAGACCTTTTCCCTCAATCTTGCGATGCCGAATCAGACACAATATTTCTCAGGCCTTTCAGTCTTAGATTATAAAAGTTGAACAACAATGTCCAAGCTTTTCAAAGCAATGAGACCAATGCCTTATTTCGGGAATTTGCAAACATGTTCAAATTAGCTGAGCTAATGAAATTAAACGACCACGAAGGGACTCGAACCCTCAATCTTCTGATTCGTAGTCAGACGCCTTATCCATTAGGCCACGCAGTCTATGTGATACATCCCTATTTGACATCATACAGACTTTGCTATGCCACAGTAGACATCAAAGTTGTGAACCTGTCCGAATGAGGAAAGCTAGTGATTTTTAACAAGTACAAAGATACTCTTTCCTTCAATCTTGTGATGCATATTCAGACACAATAATTCTCAGGCCTTGCAGTCTTAGATTATTAAAGTTGAACAACAATGTCCAAGCTTTTCAAAGCAACAAGACCAATGCCTTATTTAGGGAAATTGCAAACATGTACGAATTAGCTGAGCTAATGAAATTAAATGACCCTATTTGACATCATACAGACTTTGCTATGCAACAGTAGACATCAAAGTTGTGAACCTGTCCGAATGAGGAAAGCTCGTGATATTTAACAAGTAAGAAGAGACCTTTTCCCTCAATCTTGCGATGCCGAATCAGACACAATATTTCTCAGGCCTTTCAGTCTTAGATTATAAAAGTTGAACAACAATGTCCAAGCTTTTCAAAGCAATGAGACCAATGCCTTATTTCGGGAATTTGCAAACATTTTCAAATTAGCTGAGCTAATGAAATTAAACGACCACGAAGGGACTCGAACCCTCAATCCTCTGATTCGAAGTCAGACGCCTTATCCATTAGGCCACGCAGTCTATGTGATACATCCCTATTTGACATCAAACAGATTTTGCTATGCCACAGTAGACATCAAAGTTGTGTACCTGTCCGAATGAGGAAAGCTAGTGATTTTTAACAAGTACAAAGATACTCTTTCCTTCAATCTTGTGATGCATATTCAGACACAATAATTCTCAGGCCTTGCAGTCTTAGATTATTAAAGTTGAACAACAATGTCCAAGCTTTTCAAAGCAACAAGACCAATGCCTTATTTAGGGAAATTGCAAACATGTACGAATTAGCTGAGCTAATGAAATTAAATGACCCTATTTGGCATCATACAGACTTTGCTATGCAACAGTAGACATCAAAGTTGTGAACCTGTCCGAATGAGGAAAGCTAGTGATTTTTAACAAGTACAAAGATACTCTTTCCTTCAATCTTGCGATGCCGAATCAGACACAATATTTCTCAGGCCTTTCAGTCTTAGATTATAAAAGTTGAACAACAGTGTCCAAGCTTTTCAAAGCAATGAGACCAATGCCTTATTTCGGGAATTTGCAAACATGTTCAAATTAGCTGAGCTAATGAAATTAAACGACCAGGAAGGGACTCGAACACTCAATTTTCTGATTTGAAGTCAGAAGCCTTATCCATTAGGACACGCAGTCTATGTGATACATTCCTATTTGACATCATACAGACTTTGCGATGCCACAGCAGACATCAAAGTTGTGAACCTGTCCGAATGAGGAAAGCTAGTGATTTTTAACAAGTACAAAGATACTCTTTCCTTCAATCTTGTATTGCATATTCAGACACAATAATTCTCAGGCCTTGCAGTCTTAGATTATTAAAGTTGAACAACAATGTCCAAGCTTTTCAAAGCAACAAGACCAATGCCTTATTTAGGGAAATTGCAAACATGTACGAATTAGCTGAGCTAATGAAATTAAATGACCCTATTTGACATCATACAGACTTTGCTATGCAACAGTAGACATCAAAGTTGTGAACCTGTCCGAATGAGGAAAGCTAGTGATATTTAACAAGTAAGAAGAGACCTTTTCCCTCAATCTTGCGATGCCGAATCAGACACAATATTTCTCAGGCCTTTCAGTCTTAGATTATAAAAGTTGAACAACAGTGTCCAAGCTTTTCAAAGCAATGAGACCAATGCCTTATTTCGGGAATTTGAAAACATGTTCAAATTAGCTGAGCTAATGAAATTAAACGACCACGAAGGGACTCGAACCCTCAATCTTCTGATTCGAAGTCAGACGCCTTATACATTAGGCCACGCAGTATATGTGATACATCCCTATTTGACATCATACAGACTTTGCTATGCCACAGTAGACATCAAAGTTGTGTACCTGTCCGAATGAGGAAAGCTAGTGATTTTTAACAAGTACAAAGATACTCTTTCCTTCAATCTTGTGATGCATATTCAGACACAATAATTCTCAGGCCTTGCAGTCTTAGATTATTAAAGTTGAACAACAATGTCCAAGCTTTTCAAAGCAACAAGACCAATGCCTTATTTAGGGAAATTGCAAACATGTACGAATTAGCTGAGCTAATGAAATTAAATGACCCTATTTGACATCATACAGACTTTGCTATGCAACAGTAGACATCAAAGTTGTGAACCTGTCCGAATGAGGAAAGCTCGTGATATTTAACAAGTAAGAAGAGACCTTTTCCCTCAATCTTGCGATGCCGAATCAGACACAATATTTCTCAGGCCTTTCAGTCTTAGATTATAATAGTTGAACAACAATGTCCAAGCTTTTCAAAGCAATGAGACCAATGCCTTATTTCGGGAATTTGCAAACATGTTCAAATTAGCTGAGCTAATGAAATTAAACAACCACGAAGGGACTCGAACCCTCAATCTTCTGATTCGAAGTCAGATGCCTTATCCATTAGGCCACGCAGTCTATGTGATACATCCCTATTTGACATCATACAGATTTTGCTATGCCACAGTAGACATCAAAGTTGTGAACCTGTCCAAATGAGGAAAGCTAGTGATATTTAACAAGTAAGAAGAGACCTTTTCCCTCAATCTTGCGATGCTGAATCAGACACAATATTTCTCAGGCCTTTCAGTCTTAGATTATAAAAGTTGAACAACAGTGTCCAAGCTTTTCAAAGCAATGAGACCAATGCCTTATTTCGGGAATTTGAAAACATGTTCAAATTAGCTGAGCTAATGAAATTAAACGACCACGAAGGGACTCGAACCCTCAATCTTCTGATTCGAAGTCAGACGCCTTATCCATTAGGCCACGCAGTCTATGTGATACATTCCTATTTGACATCATACAGACTTTGCTATGCCACAGTAGACATCAAAGTTGTGAACCTGTCCGCATGAGGAAAGCTAGTGATTTTTAACAAGTACAAAGATACTCTTTCCTTCAATCTTGAGATGCATATTCAGACACAATAATTCTCAGGCCTTGCAGTCTTAGATTATTAAAGTTGAACAACAATGTCCAAGCTTTTCAAAGCAATGAGACCAATGCCTTATTTCGGGAATTTGCAAACATGTTCAAATTAGCTGAGCTAATGAAATTAAACAACCACGAAGGGACTCGAACCCTCAATCTTCTGATTCGAAGTCAGACGCCTTATCCATTAGGCCACGCAGTCTATGTGATACATCCATATTTGACATCATACAGACTTTGCTATGCCACAGTAGACATCAAAGTTGTGAACCTGTCCGAATGAGGAAAGCTAGTGATATTTAACAAGTAAGAAGAGACCTTTTCCCTCAATCTTGCGATGCCGAATCAGACACAATATTTCTCAGGCCTTTCAGTCTTAGATTATAAAATTTTAACAACAGTGTTCAAGCTTTTCAAAGCAATGAGACCAATGCTTTATTTCGGGAATTTGCAAACATGTTCAAATTAACTGACCTAATGAAATTAAACGACCATGAAGGGACTCGAACCCTCAATCTTCTGATTCGAAGTCAGACGCCTTATCCATTAGTCCACGTAGTCTATGTGATACATTCCTATTTGACATCATACAGACTTTGCTATGCCACAGTAGACATCAAAGTTGTGAACCTGTCCGAATGAGGAAAGCTAGTGATTTTTAACAAGTACAAAGATACTCTTTCCTTCAATCTTGTGATGCATATTCAGACACAATAATTCTCAGGCCTTGCAGTCTTAGATTATTAAAGTTGAACAACAATGTCCAAGCTTTTCAAAGCAACAAGACCAATGCCTTATTTAGGGAAATTGCAAACATGTACAAATTAGCTGAGCTAATGAAATTAAATGACCCTATTTGACATCATACAGACGTTGCTATGCAACAGTAGACATCAAAGTTGTGAACCTGTCCGAATGAGGAAAGCTAGTGATATTTAACAAGTAAGAAGAGACCTTTTCCCTCAATCTTGCGATGCCGAATCAGACACAATATTTCTCAGGCCTTTCAGTCTTAGATTATAAAATTTTAACCACAGTGTTCAAGCTTTTCAAAGCAATGAGACCAATGCTTTATTTCGGGAATTTGCAAACATGTTCAAATTAGCTGACCTAATGAAATTAAACGACCATGAAGGGACTCGAACCCTCAATCTTCTGATTCGAAGTCAGACGCCTTATCCATTAGTCCACGTAGTCTATGTGATACATTCCTATTTGACATCATACAGACTTTGCTATGCCACAGTAGACATCAAAGTTGTGAACCTGTCCGAATGAGGAAAGCTAGTGATTTTTAACAAGTACAAAGATACTCTTTCCTTCAATCTTGTGATGCATATTCAGACACAATAATTCTCAGGCCTTGCAGTCTTAGATTATTAAAGTTGAACAACAATGTCCAAGCTTTTCAAAGCAACAAGACCAATGCCTTATTTAGGGAAATTGCAAACATGTACGAATTAGCTGAGCTAATGAAATTAAATGACCCTATTTGACATCATACAGACTTTGCTATGCAACAGTAGACATCAAAGTTGTGAACCTGTCCGAATGAGGAAAGCTCGTGATATTTAACAAGTAAGAAGAGACCTTTTCCCTCAATCTTGCGATGCTGAATCAGACACAATATTTCTCAGGCATTTCAGTCTTAGATTATAAAAGTTGAACAACAATGTCCAAGCTTTTCAAAGCAATGAGACCAATGCCTTATTTCGGGAATTTGCAAACATGTTCAAATTAGCTGAGCTAATGAAATTAAACAACCACGAAGGGACTCGAACCCTCAATCTTCTGATTTGAAGTCAGACGCCTTATCCATTAGGCCACGCAGTCTATGTGATACATTCCTATTTGACATCATACAGACTTTGCTATGCCACAGTAGACATCAAAGTTGTGAACCTGTCCGAATGAGGAAAGATAGTGATATTTAACAAGTAAGAAGAGACCTTTTCCCTCAATCTTGCGATGCCGAATCAGACACAATATTTCTCAGGCCTTTCAGTCTTAGATTATAAAAGTTGAACAACAGTGTCCAAGCTTTTCAAAGCAATGAGACCAATGCCTTATTTCGGGAATTTGAAAACATGTACGAATTAGCTGAGCTAATGAAATTAAATGACCCTATTTGACATCATACAGACTTTGCTATGCCACAGTAGACATCAAAGTTGTGAACCTGTCCGAATGAGGAAAGCTAGTGATATTTAACATGTAAGAAGAGACCTTTTCCCTCAATCTTGCGATGCCGAATCAGACACAATATTTCTCAGGCCTTTCAGTCTTAGATTATAAAAGTTGAACAACAATGTCCAAGCTTTTCAAAGCAATGAGACCAATGCCTTATTTCGGGAATTTGCAAACATGTTCAAATTAGCTGCGCTAATGAAATTAAAAGACAACGAAGGTAATCGAACCCTAAATCTTCTGATTTGAAGTCAGACGCCTTATCCATTAGGCCACGCAGTCTATGTGATACATCCCTATTTGACATCATACAGACTTTGCTATGCCACAGTAGACATCAAAGTTGTGAACCTGTCCGAATGAGGAAAGCTAGTGATTTTTAACAAGTACAAAGATACTCTTTCCTTCAATCTTGTGATGCATATTCAGACACAATAATTCTCAGGCCTTGCAGTCTTAGATTATTAAAGTTGAACAACAATGTCCAAGCTTTTCAAAGCAACAAGACCAATGCCTTATTTAGGGAAATTGCAAACATGTACGAATTAGCTGAGCTAATGAAATTAAATGACCCTATTTGACATCATACAGACTTTGCTATGCAACAGTAGACATCAAAGTTGTGAACCTGTCCGAATGAGGAAAGCTAGTGATATTTAACAAGTAAGAAGAGACCTATTCCCTCAATCTTGCGATGCCGAATCAGACACAATATTTCTCAGGCCTTTCAGTCTTAGATTATAAAAGTTGAACAACAGTGTCCAAGCTTTTCAGAGCAATGAGACCAATGCCTTATTTCGGGAATTTGCAAACATGTTCAAATTAGCTGAGCTAATTAAATTAAATGACCACGAAGGGACTCGAACCCTCAATCTTCTGATTCGAAGCCAGACGCCTTATCCATTAGGCCACACAGTCTATGTGATACATCCCTATTTGACATCATACAGATTTTGCTATGCCACAGTAGACATCAAAGTTGTGAACCTATCCAAATGAGGAAAGCTAGTGATATTTAACAAGTAAGAAGAGACCTTTTCCCTCAATCTTGCGATGCTGAATCAGACACAATATTTCTCAGGCCTTTCAGTCTTAGATTATAAAAGTTGAACAACAGTGTCCAAGCTTTTCAAAGCAATGAGACCAATGCCTTATTTCGGGAATTTGAAAACATGTTCAAATTAGCTGAGCTAATGAAATTAAACGACCACGAAGGGACTCGAACCCTCAATCTTCTGATTCAAAGTCAGACGCCTTAGCCATTAGGCCACGCAGTCTATGTGATACATTCCTATTTGACATCATACAGACTTTGCTATGCCACAGTAGACATCAAAGTTGTGAACCTGTCCGAATGAGGAAAGCTAGTGATTTTTAACAAGTACAAAGATACTCTTTCCTTCAATCTTGAGATGCATATTCAGACACAATAATTCTCAGGCCTTGCAGTCTTAGATTATTAAAGTTGAACAACAATGTCCAAGCTTTTCAAAGCAACAAGACCAATGCCTTATTTAGGGAAATTGCAAACATGTACGAATTAGCTGAGCTAATGAAATTAAATGACCCTATTTGACATCATACAGACTTTGCTATGCAACAGTAGACATCAAAGTTGTGAACCTGTCCGAATGAGGAAAGCTCGTGATATTTAACAAGTAAGAAGAGACCTTTTCCCTCAATCTTGCGATGCCGAATCAGACACAATATTTCTCAGGCCTTTCAGTCTTAGATTATAAAAGTTGAACAACAATGTCCAAGCTTTTCAAAGCAATGAGACCAATGCCTTATTTCGGGAATTTGCAAACATGTTCAAATTAGCTGAGCTAATGAAATTAAACGACCACGAAGGGACTCGAACCCTCAATCTTCTGATTCGAAGTCAGACGCCTTATCCATTAGGCCACGCAGTCTATGTGATACATCCCTATTTGACATCATACAGATTTTGCTATGCCACAGTAGACATCAAAGTTGTGAACCTGTCCAAATGAGGAAAGCTAGTGATATTTAACAAGTAAGAAGAGACCTTTTCCCTCAATCTTGCGATGCCGAATCAGACACAATATTTCTCAGGCCTTTCAGTCTTAGATTATAAAAGTTGAACAACAATGTCCAAGCTTTTCAAAGCAATGAGACCAATGCCTTATTTCGGGAATTTGCAAACATGTTCAAATTAGCTGAGCTAATTAAATTAAACGACCACGAAGGGACTCGAACCCTCAATCTTCTGATTCGAAGTCAGACGCCTTATCCATTAGGCCACGCAGTCTATGTGATACATCCCTATTTGACATCATACAGACTTTGCTATGCCACAGTAGACATCAAAGTTGTGAACCTGTCCGAATGAGGAAAGCTAGTGATTTTTAACAAGTACAAAGATACTCTTTCCTTCAATCTTGTGATGCATATTCAGACACAATAATTCTCAGGCCTTGCAGTCTTAGATTATTAAAGTTGTACAACAATGTCCAAGCTTTTCAAAGCAATGAGACCAATGCCTTATTTCGGGAATTTGCAAACATGTTCAAATTAGCTGAGCTAATGAATTTAAGTGACCACGAAGGGACTCGAACCCTCAATCTTCTGATTCGAAGTCAGACGCCTTAGCCATTAGGCCACGCAGTCTATGTCATACATTCCTATTTGACATCATACAGACTTTGCTATGCCACAGTAGACATCAAAGTTGTGAACCTGTCCGAATGAGGAAAGCTAGTGATTTTTAACAAGTACAAAGATACTCTTTCCTTCAATCTTGTGATGCATATTCAGACACAATAATTCTCAGGCCTTGCAGTCTTAGATTATTAAAGTTGAACAACAATGTCCAAGCTTTTCAAAGCAACAAGACCAATGCCTTATTTAGGGAAATTGCAAACATGTACGAATTAGCTGAGCTAATGAAATTAAATGACCCTATTTGACATCATACAGACTTTGCTATGCAACAGTAGACATCAAAGTTGTGAACCTGTCCGAATGAGGAAAGCTCGTGATATTTAACAAGTAAGAAGAGACCTTTTCCCTCAATCTTGCGATGCCGAATCAGACACAATATTTCTCAGGCCTTTCAGTCTTAGATTATAAAAGTTGAACAACAATGTCCAAGCTTTTCAAAGCAATGAGACCAATGCCTTATTTCGGGAATTTGCAAACATGTTCAAATTAGCTGAGCTAATGAAATTAAACAACCACGAAGGGACTCAAACCCTCAATCTTCTGATTCGAAGTCAGACGCCTTATCCATTAGGCCACACAGTCTATGTGATACATCCCTATTTGACATCATACAGATTTTGCTATGCCACAGTAGACATCAAAGTTGTGAACCTATCCAAATGAGGAAAGCTAGTGATATTTAACAAGTAAGGAGAGACCTTTTCCCTCAATCTTGCGATGCCGAATCAGACACAATATTTCGCAGGCCTTTCAGTCTTAGATTATAAAAGTTGAACAACAGTGTCCAAGCTTTTCAAAGCAATGAGACCAATGCCTTATTTCGGGAATTTGAAAGCATGTTCAAATTAGCTGAGCTAATGAAATTAAACGACCACGAAGGGACTCGAACCCTCAATCTTCTGATTCAAAGTCAGACGCCTTAGCCATTAGGCCACGCAGTCTATGTGATACATTCCTATTTGACATCATACAGACTTTGCTATGCCACAGTAGACATCAAAGTTGTGAACCTGTCCAAATGAGGAAAGCTAGTGATATTTAACAAGTAAGAAGAGACCTTTTCCCTCAATCTTGCGATGCCGAATCAGACACAATAATTCTCAGGCCTTTCAGTCTTAGATTATAAAAGTTGAACAACAATGTCCAAGCTTTTCAAAGCAATGAGACCAATGCCTTATTTCGGGAATTTGCAAACATGTTCAAATTAGCTGAGCTAATTAAATTAAACGACCACGAAGGGACACGAACCCTCAATCTTCTGATTCGAAGTCAGACGCCTTAGCCATTAGGCCACGCAGTCTATGTGATACATTCCTATTTGACATCATACAGACTTTGCTATGCCACAGTAGACATCAAAGTTGTGAACCTGTCCGAATGAGGAAAGCTAGTGATTTTTAACAAGTACAAAGATACTCTTTCCTTCAATCTTGTGATGCATATTCAGACACAATAATTCTCAGGCCTTGCAGTCTTAGATTATTAAAGTTGAACAACAATGTCCAAGCTTTTCAAAGCAACAAGACCAATGCCTTATTTAGGGAAATTGCAAACATGTACGAATTAGCTGAGCTAATGAAATTAAATGACCCTATTTGACATCATACAGACTTTGCTATGCAACAGTAGACATCAAAGTTGTGAACCTGTCCGAATGAGGAAAGCTCGTGATATTTAACAAGTAAGAAGAGACCTTTTCCCTCAATCTTGCGATGCCGAATCAGACACAATATTTATCAGGCCTTTCAGTCTTAGATTATAAAAGTTGAACAACAATGTCCAAGCTTTTCAAAGCAATGAGACCAATGCCTTATTTCGGGAATTTGCAAACATGTTCAAATTAGCTGAGCTAATGAAATTAAACGACCACGAAGGGACTCGAACCCTCAATCTTCTGATTCGAAGTCAGACGCCTTATCCATTAGGCCACGCAGTCTATGTGATACATCCCTATTTGACATCATACAGATTTTGCTATGCCACAGTAGACATCAAAGTTGTCAACCTGTCCAAATGAGGAAAGCTAGTGATATTTAACAAGTAAGAAGAGACCTTTTCCCTCAATCTTGCAATGCCGAATCAGACACAATATTTCTCAGGCCTTTCAGTCTTAGATTATAAAAGTTGAACAACAATGTCCAAGCTTTTCAAAGCAATGAGACCAATGCCTTATTTCGGGAATTTGCAAACATGTTCAAATTAGCTGAGCTAATTAAATTAAACGACCACGAAGGGACTCGAACCCTCAATCTTCTGATTCGAAGTCAGACGCCTTATCCATTAGGCCACGCAGTCTATGTGATACATCCCTATTTGACATCATACAGACTTTGCTATGCCACAGTAGACATCAAAGTTGTGAACCTGTCCGAATGAGGAAAGCTAGTGATTTTTAACAAGTACAAAAATACTCTTTCCTTCAATCTTGTGATGCATATTCAGACACAATAATTCTCAGGCCTTGCAGTCTTAGATTATTAAAGTTGAACAACAATGTCCAAGCTTTTCAAAGCAACAAGACCAATGCCTTATTTAGGGAAATTGCAAACATGTACGAATTAGCTGAGCTAATGAAATTAAATGACCCTATTTGACATCATACAGACTTTGCTATGCAACAGTAGACATCAAAGTTGTGAACCTGTCCGAATGAGGAAAGCTCGTGATATTTAACAAGTAAGAAGAGACCTTTTCCCTCAATCTTGCGATGCCGAATCAGACAGAATATTTCTCAGGCCTTTCAGTCTTAGATTATAAAAGTTGAACAACAATGTCCAAGCTTTTCAAAGCAATGAGACCAATGCCTTATTTCGGGAATTTGCAAACATGTTCAAATTAGCTGAGCTAATTAAATTAAACGACCACGAAGGGACACGAACCCTCAATCTTCTGATTCGAAGTCAGACGCCTTATCCATTAGGCCACGCAGTCTATGTGATACATCCCTATTTGACATCATACAGACTTTGCTATGCCACAGTAGACATCAAAGTTGTGAACCTGTCCGAATGAGGAAAGCTAGTGATTTTTAACAAGTACAAAGATACTCTTTCCTTCAATCTTGTGATGCATATTCAGACACAATAATTCTCAGGCCTTGCAGTCTTAGATTATTAAAGTTGTACAACAATGTCCAAGCTTTTCAAAGCAATGAGACCAATGCCTTATTTCGGGAATTTGCAAACATGTTCAAATTAGCTGAGCTAATGAATTTAAGTGACCACGAAGGGACACGAACCCTCAATCTTCTGATTCGAAGTCAGACGCCTTAGCCATTAGGCCACGCAGTCTATGTGATACATTCCTATTTGACATCATACAGACTTTGCTATGCCACAGTAGACATCAAAGTTGTGAACCTGTCCGAATGAGGAAAGCTAGTGATTTTTAACAAGTACAAAGATACTCTTTCCTTCAATCTTGTGATGCATATTCAGACACAATAATTCTCAGGCCTTGCAGTCTTAGATTATTAAAGTTGAACAACAATGTCCAAGCTTTTCAAAGCAACAAGACCAATGCCTTATTTAGGGAAATTGCAAACATGTACGAATTAGCTGAGCTAATGAAATTAAATGACCCTATTTGACATCATACAGACTTTGCTATGCAACAGTAGACATCAAAGTTGTGAACCTGTCCGAATGAGGAAAGCTCGTGATATTTAACAAGTAAGAAGAGACCTTTTCCCTCAATCTTGCGATGCCGAATCAGACACAATATTTATCAGGCCTTTCAGTCTTAGATTATAAAAGTTGAACAACAATGTCCAAGCTTTTCAAAGCAATGAGACCAATGCCTTATTTCGGGAATTTGCAAACATGTTCAAATTAGCTGAGCTAATGAAATTAAACGACCACGAAGGGACTCGAACCCTCAATCTTCTGATTCGAAGTCAGACGCCTTATCCATTAGGCCACGCAGTCTATGTGATACATCCCTATTTGACATCATACAGATTTTGCTATGCCACAGTAGACATCAAAGTTGTCAACCTGTCCAAATGAGGAAAGCTAGTGATATTTAACAAGTAAGAAGAGACCTTTTCCCTCAATCTTGCAATGCCGAATCAGACACAATATTTCTCAGGCCTTTCAGTCTTAGATTATAAAAGTTGAACAACAATGTCCAAGCTTTTCAAAGCAATGAGACCAATGCCTTATTTCGGGAATTTGCAAACATGTTCAAATTAGCTGAGCTAATTAAATTAAACGACCACGAAGGGACTCGAACCCTCAATCTTCTGATTCGAAGTCAGACGCCTTATCCATTAGGCCACGCAGTCTATGTGATACATCCCTATTTGACATCATACAGACTTTGCTATGCCACAGTAGACATCAAAGTTGTGAACCTGTCCGAATGAGGAAAGCTAGTGATTTTTAACAAGTACAAAAATACTCTTTCCTTCAATCTTGTGATGCATATTCAGACACAATAATTCTCAGGCCTTGCAGTCTTAGATTATTAAAGTTGAACAACAATGTCCAAGCTTTTCAAAGCAACAAGACCAATGCCTTATTTAGGGAAATTGCAAACATGTACGAATTAGCTGAGCTAATGAAATTAAATGACCCTATTTGACATCATACAGACTTTGCTATGCAACAGTAGACATCAAAGTTGTGAACCTGTCCGAATGAGGAAAGCTCGTGATATTTAACAAGTAAGAAGAGACCTTTTCCCTCAATCTTGCGATGCCGAATCAGACAGAATATTTCTCAGGCCTTTCAGTCTTAGATTATAAAAGTTGAACAACAATGTCCAAGCTTTTCAAAGCAATGAGACCGATGCCTTATTTCGGGAATTTGCAAACATGTTCAAATTAGCTGAGCTAATGAAATTAAACAACCACGAAGGGACTCGAACCCTCAATCTTCTGATTCGAAGTCAGACGCCTTATCCATTAGGCCACACAGTCTATGTGATACATCCCTATTTGACATCATACAGATTTTGCTATGCCACAGTAGACATCAAAGTTGTGAACCTATCCAAATGAGGAAAGCTAGTGATATTTAACAAGTAAGAAGAGACCTTTTCCCTCAATCTTGCGATGCCGAATCAGACACAATATTTCTCAGGCCTTTCAGTCTTAGATTATAAAAGTTGAACAACAATGTCCAAGCTTTTCAAAGCAATGAGACCAATGCCTTATTTCGGGAATTTGAAAACATGTTCAAATTAGCTGCGCTAATGAAATTAAAAGACAATGAAGGTAATCGAACCCTAAATCTTCTGATTCGAAGTCAGACGCCTTATCCATTAGGCCACGCAGTCTATGTGATACATCCCTATTTGACATCATACAGTAGACATCAAAGTTGTGAACCTGTCCGAATGAGGAAAGCAAGTGATATTTAACAAGTAAGAAGAGACCTTTTCCCTCAATCTTGCGATGCCGAATCAGACACAATATTTCTTCTCCTTTCAGTCTTAGATTATAAAAGTTGAACAACAGTGTCCAAGCTTTTCAAAGCAATGAGACCAATGCCTTATTTCGGGAATTTGCAAACATGTTCAAATTAGCTGAGCTAATGAAATTAAACGACCACGAAGGGACTCGAACCCTCAATCTTCTGATTCGAAGTCAGACGCCTTATCCATTATGCCACGCAGTCTATGTGATACATTCCTATTTGACATCATACAGACTTTGCTATGCCACAGTAGACATCAAAGTTGTGAACCTGTCCGAATGAGGAAAGCTAGTGATTTTTAACAAGTACAAAGATACTCTTTCCTTCAATCTTGTGATGCATATTCAGACACAATAATTCTCAGGCCTTGCAGTCTTAGATTATTAAAGTTGAACAACAATGTCCAAGCTTTTCAAAGCAACAAGACCAATGCCTTATTTAGGGAAATTGCAAACATGTACGAATTAGCTGAGCTAATGAAATTAAATGACCCTATTTGACATCATACAGACTTTGCTATGCAACAGTAGACATCAAAGTTGTGAACCTGTCCGAATGAGGAAAGCTAGTGATATTTAAAAAGTAAGAAGAGACCTATTCCCTCAATCTTGCGATGCCGAATCAGACACAATATTTCTCAGGCCTTTCAGTCTTAGATTATAAAAGTTGAACAACAGTGTCCAAGCTTTTCAAAGCAATGAGACCAATGCCTTATTTCGGGAATTTGCAAACATGTTCAAATTAGCTGAGCTAATTAAATTAAACGACCACGAAGGGACTCGAACCCTCAATCTTCTGATTCGAAGTCAGACGCCTTATCCATTAGGCCACACAGTCTATGTGATACATCCCTATTTGACATCATACAGATTTTGCTATGCCACAGTAGACATCAAAGTTGTGAACCTATCCAAATGAGGAAAGCTAGTGATATTTAACAAGTAAGAAGAGACCTTTTCCCTCAATCTTGCGATGCTGAATCAGACACAATATTTCTCAGGCCTTTCAGTCTTAGATTATAAAAGTTGAACAACAGTGTCCAAGCTTTTCAAAGCAATGAGACCAATGCCTTATTTCGGGAATTTGAAAACATGTTCAAATTAGCTGAGCTAATGAAATTAAACGACCACGAAGGGACTCGAACCCTCAATCTTCTGATTCAAAGTCAGACGCCTTAGCCATTAGGCCACGCAGTCTATGTGATACATTCCTATTTGACATCATACAGACTTTGCTATGCCACAGTAGACATCAAAGTTGTGAACCTGTCCGAATGAGGAAAGCTAGTGATTTTTAACAAGTACAAAGATACTCTTTCCTTCAATCTTGAGATGCATATTCAGACACAATAATTCTCAGGCCTTGCAGTCTTAGATTATTAAAGTTGAACAACAATGTCCAAGCTTTTCAAAGCAACAAGACCAATGCCTTATTTAGGGAAATTGCAAACATGTACGAATTAGCTGAGCTAATGAAATTAAATGACCCTATTTGACATCATACAGACTTTGCTATGCAACAGTAGACATCAAAGTTGTGAACCTGTCCGAATGAGGAAAGCTCGTGATATTTAACAAGTAAGAAGAGACCTTTTCCCTCAATCTTGCGATGCCGAATCAGACACAATATTTCTCAGGCCTTTCAGTCTTAGATTATAAAAGTTGAACAACAATGTCCAAGCTTTTCAAAGCAATGAGACCAATGCCTTATTTCGGGAATTTGCAAACATGTTCAAATTAGCTGAGCTAATGAAATTAAACGACCACGAAGGGACTCGAACCCTCAATCTTCTGATTCGAAGTCAGACGCCTTATCCATTAGGCCACGCAGTCTATGTGATACATCCCTATTTGACATCATACAGATTTTGCTATGCCACAGTAGACATCAAAGTTGTGAACCTGTCCAAATGAGGAAAGCTAGTGATATTTAACAAGTAAGAAGAGACCTTTTCCCTCAATCTTGCGATGCCGAATCAGACACAATATTTCTCAGGCCTTTCAGTCTTAGATTATAAAAGTTGAACAACAATGTCCAAGCTTTTCAAAGCAATGAGACCAATGCCTTATTTCGGGAATTTGCAAACATGTTCAAATTAGCTGAGCTAATTAAATTAAACAACCACGAAGGGACTCGACCCCTCAATCTTCTGATTCGAAGTCAGACGCCTTATCCATTAGGCCACGCAGTCTATGTGATACATCCCTATTTGACATCATACAGACTTTGCTATGCCACAGTAGACATCAAAGTTGTGAACCTGTCCGAATGAGGAAAGCTAGTGATTTTTAACAAGTACAAAGATACTCTTTCCTTCAATCTTGTGATGCATATTCAGACACAATAATTCTCAGGCCTTGCAGTCTTAGATTATTAAAGTTGTACAACAATGTCCAAGCTTTTCAAAGCAATGAGACCAATGCCTTATTTCGGGAATTTGCAAACATGTTCAAATTAGCTGCGCTAATGAAATTAAAAGACAACGAAGGTAATCGAACCCTAAATCTTCTGATTCGAAGTCAGACGCCTTATCCATTAGGCCACGCAGTCTATGTGATACATCCCTATTTGACATCATACAGACTTTGCTATGCCACAGTAGACATCAAAGTTGTGAACCTGTCCGAATGAGGAAAGCAAGTGATATTTAACAAGTAAGAAGAGACCTTTTCCCTCAATCTTGCGATGCCGAATCAGACACAATATTTCTTCTCCTTTCAGTCTTAGATTATAAAAGTTTAACAACAGTGTCCAAGCTTTTCAAAGCAATGAGACCAATGCCTTATTTCGGGAATTTGCAAACATGTTCAAATTAGCTGAGCTAATGAAATTAAACGACCACGAAGGGACTCGAACCCTCAATCTTCTGATTCGAAGTCAGACGCCTTATCCATTATGCCACGCAGTCTATGTGATACATTCCTATTTGACATCATACAGACTTTGCTATGCCACAGTAGACATCAAAGTTGTGAACCTGTCCGAATGAGGAAAGCTAGTGATTTTTAACAAGTACAAAGATACTCTTTCCTTCAATCTTGTGATGCATATTCAGACACAATAATTCTCAGGCCTTGCAGTCTTAGATTATTAAAGTTGAACAACAATGTCCAAGCTTTTCAAAGCAACAAGACCAATGCCTTATTTAGGGAAATTGCAAACATGTACGAATTAGCTGAGCTAATGAAATTAAATGACCCTATTTGACATCATACAGACTTTGCTATGCAACAGTAGACATCAAAGTTGTGAACCTGTCCGAATGAGGAAAGCTAGTGATATTTAACAAGTAAGAAGAGACCTATTCCCTCAATCTTGCGATGCCGAATCAGACACAATATTTCTCAGGCCTTTCAGTCTTAGATTATAAAAGTTGAACAACAGTGTCCAAGCTTTTCAAAGCAATGAGACCAATGCCTTATTTCGGGAATTTGCAAACATGTTCAAATTAGCTGAGCTAATTAAATTAAACGACCACGAAGGGACTCGAACCCTCAATCTTCTGATTCGAAGTCAGACGCCTTATCCATTAGGCCACGCAGTCTATGTGATACATTCCTATTTGACATCATACAGACTTTGCTATGCCACAGTAGACATCAAAGTTGTGAACCTGTCCGAATGAGGAAAGCTAGTGATTTTTAACAAGTACAAAGATACTCTTTCCTTCAATCTTGAGATGCATATTCAGACACAATAATTCTCAGGCCTTGCAGTCTTAGATTATTAAAGTTGAACAACAATGTCCAAGCTTTTCAAAGCAACAAGACCAATGCCTTATTTAGGGAAATTGCAAACATGTACGAATTAGCTGAGCTAATGAAATTAAATGACCCTATTTGACATCATACAGACTTTGCTATGCAACAGTAGACATCAAAGTTGTGAACCTGTCCGAATGAGGAAAGCTCGTGATATTTAACAAGTAAGAAGAGACCTTTTCCCTCAATCTTGCGATGCCGAATCAGACACAATATTTCTCAGGCCTTTCAGTCTTAGATTATAAAAGTTGAACAACAATGTCCAAGCTTTTCAAAGCAATGAGACCAATGCCTTATTTCGGGAATTTGCAAACATGTTCAAATTAGCTGAGCTAATGAAATTAAACGACCACGAAGGGACTCGAACCCTCAATCTTCTGATTCAAAGTCAGACGCCTTAGCCATTAGGCCACGCAGTCTATGTGATACATTCCTATTTGACATCATACAGACTTTGCTATGCCACAGTAGACATCAAAGTTGTGAACCTGTCCAAATGAGGAAAGCTAGTGATATTTAACAAGTAAGAAGAGACCTTTTCCCTCAATCTTGCGATGCCGAATCAGACACAATAATTCTCAGGCCTTTCAGTCTTAGATTATAAAAGTTGAACAACAATGTCCAAGCTTTTCAAAGCAATGAGACCAATGCCTTATTTCGGGAATTTGCAAACATGTTCAAATTAGCTGAGCTAATTAAATTAAACGACCACGAAGGGACACGAACCCTCAATCTTCTGATTCGAAGTCAGACGCCTTATCCATTAGGCCACGCAGTCTATGTGATACATCCCTATTTGACATCATACAGACTTTGCTATGCCACAGTAGACATCAAAGTTGTGAACCTGTCCGAATGAGGAAAGCTAGTGATTTTTAACAAGTACAAAGATACTCTTTCCTTCAATCTTGTGATGCATATTCAGACACAATAATTCTCAGGCCTTGCAGTCTTAGATTATTAAAGTTGTACAACAATGTCCAAGCTTTTCAAAGCAATGAGACCAATGCCTTATTTCGGGAATTTGCAAACATGTTCAAATTAGCTGAGCTAATGAATTTAAGTGACCACGAAGGGACACGAACCCTCAATCTTCTGATTCGAAGTCAGACGCCTTAGCCATTAGGCCACGCAGTCTATGTGATACATTCCTATTTGACATCATACAGACTTTGCTATGCCACAGTAGACATCAAAGTTGTGAACCTGTCCGAATGAGGAAAGCTAGTGATTTTTAACAAGTACAAAGATACTCTTTCCTTCAATCTTGTGATGCATATTCAGACACAATAATTCTCAGGCCTTGCAGTCTTAGATTATTAAAGTTGAACAACAATGTCCAAGCTTTTCAAAGCAACAAGACCAATGCCTTATTTAGGGAAATTGCAAACATGTACGAATTAGCTGAGCTAATGAAATTAAATGACCCTATTTGACATCATACAGACTTTGCTATGCAACAGTAGACATCAAAGTTGTGAACCTGTCCGAATGAGGAAAGCTCGTGATATTTAACAAGTAAGAAGAGACCTTTTCCCTCAATCTTGCGATGCCGAATCAGACACAATATTTATCAGGCCTTTCAGTCTTAGATTATAAAAGTTGAACAACAATGTCCAAGCTTTTCAAAGCAATGAGACCAATGCCTTATTTCGGGAATTTGCAAACATGTTCAAATTAGCTGAGCTAATGAAATTAAACGACCACGAAGGGACTCGAACCCTCAATCTTCTGATTCGAAGTCAGACGCCTTATCCATTAGGCCACGCAGTCTATGTGATACATCCCTATTTGACATCATACAGATTTTGCTATGCCACAGTAGACATCAAAGTTGTGAACCTGTCCAAATGAGGAAAGCTAGTGATATTTAACAAGTAAGAAGAGACCTTTTCCCTCAATCTTGCAATGCCGAATCAGACACAATATTTCTCAGGCCTTTCAGTCTTAGATTATAAAAGTTGAACAACAATGTCCAAGCTTTTCAAAGCAATGAGACCAATGCCTTATTTCGGGAATTTGCAAACATGTTCAAATTAGCTGAGCTAATTAAATTAAACGACCACGAAGGGACTCGAACCCTCAATCTTCTGATTCGAAGTCAGACGCCTTATCCATTAGGCCACGCAGTCTATGTGATACATCCCTATTTGACATCATACAGACTTTGCTATGCCACAGTAGACATCAAAGTTGTGAACCTGTCCGAATGAGGAAAGCTAGTGATTTTTAACAAGTACAAAAATACTCTTTCCTTCAATCTTGTGATGCATATTCAGACACAATAATTCTCAGGCCTTGCAGTCTTAGATTATTAAAGTTGAACAACAATGTCCAAGCTTTTCAAAGCAACAAGACCAATGCCTTATTTAGGGAAATTGCAAACATGTACGAATTAGCTGAGCTAATGAAATTAAATGACCCTATTTGACATCATACAGACTTTGCTATGCAACAGTAGACATCAAAGTTGTGAACCTGTCCGAATGAGGAAAGCTCGTGATATTTAACAAGTAAGAAGAGACCTTTTCCCTCAATCTTGCGATGCCGAATCAGACAGAATATTTCTCAGGCCTTTCAGTCTTAGATTATAAAAGTTGAACAACAATGTCCAAGCTTTTCAAAGCAATGAGACCAATGCCTTATTTCGGGAATTTGCAAACATGTTCAAATTAGCTGAGCTAATGAAATTAAACGACCACGAAGGGATTCGAACCCTCAATCTTCTGATTCGAAGTCAGACGCCTTATCCATTAGGCCACACAGTCTATGTGATACATCCCTATTTGACATCATACAGATTTTGCTATGCCACAGTAGACATCAAAGTTGTGAACCTATCCAAATGAGGAAAGCTAGTGATATTTAACAAGTAAGAAGAGACCTTTTCCCTCAATCTTGCGATGCCGAATCAGACACAATATTTCTCAGGCCTTTCAGTCTTAGATTATAAAAGTTGAACAACAGTGTCCAAGCTTTTCAAAGCAATGAGACCAATGCCTTATTTCGGGAATTTGAAAACATGTTCAAATTAGCTGAGCTAATGAAATTAAACGACCACGAAGGGACTCGAACCCTCAATCTTCTGATTCGAAGTCAGACTCCTTAGCCATTAGGCCACGCAGTCTATGTGATACATTCCTATTTGACATCATACAGACTTTGCTATGCCACAGTAGACATCAAAGTTGTGAACCTGTCCGAATGAGGAAAGCTAGTGATTTTTAACAAGTACAAAGATACTCTTGTGATACTCTTGTGATGCATATTCAGACACAATAATTCTCAGGCCTTGCAGTCTTAGATTATTAAAGTTGTACAACAATGTCCAAGCTTTTCAAAGCAATGAGACCAATGCCTTATTTCGGGAATTTGCAAACATGTTCAAATTAGCTGAGCTAATGAAATTAAGTGACCACGAAGGGACTCGAACCCTCAATCTTCTGATTCGAAGTCAGACGCCTTAGCCATTAGGCCACGCAGTTTATGTGATACATTCCTATTTGACATCATACAGACTTTGCTATGCCACAGTAGACATCAAAGTTGTGAACCTGTCCGAATGAGGAAAGCTAGTGATTTTTAACAAGTACAAAGATACTCTTTCCTTCAATCTTGTGATGCATATTCAGACACAATAATTCTCAGGCCTTGCAGTCTTAGATTATTAAAGTTGAACAACAATGTCCAAGCTTTTCAAAGCAACAAGACCAATGCCTTATTTAGGGAAATTGCAAACATGTACGAATTAGCTGAGCTAATGAAATTAAATGACCCTATTTGACATCATACAGACTTTGCTATGCAACAGTAGACATCAAAGTTGTGAACCTGTCCGAATGAGGAAAGCTCGTGATATTTAACAAGTAAGAAGAGACCTTTTCCCTCAATCTTGCGATGCCGAATCAGACACAATATTTCTCAGGCCTTTCAGTCTTAGATTATAAAAGTTGAACAACAATGTCCAAGCTTTTCAAAGCAATGAGACCAATGCCTTATTTCGGGAATTTGCAATCATGTTCAAATTAGCTGAGCTAATGAAATTAAACGACCACGAAGGGACTCGAACCCTCAATCTTCTGATTCGAAGTCAGACTCCTTAGCCATTAGGCCACGCAGTCTATGTGATACATTCCTATTTGACATCATACAGACTTTGCTATGCCACAGTAGACATCAAAGTTGTGAACCTGTCCGAATGAGGAAAGCTAGTGATTTTTAATAAGTACAAAGATACTCTTTCCTTCAATCTTGTGATGCATATTCAGACACAATAATTCTCAGGCCTTGCAGTCTTAGATTATTAAAGTTGAACAACAATGTCCAAGCTTTTCAAAGCAATGAGACCAATGCCTTATTTAGGGAAATTGCAAACATGTACGAATTAGCTGAGCTAATGAAATTAAATGACCCTATTTGACATCATACAGACTTTGCTATGCAACAGTAGACATCAAAGTTGTGAACCTGTCCGAATGAGGAAAGCTCGTGATATTTAACAAGTAAGAAGAGACCTTTTCCCTCAATCTTGCGATGCCGAATCAGACACAATATTTCTCAGGCCTTTCAGTCTTAGATTATAAAAGTTGAACAACAATGTCCAAGCTTTTCAAAGCAATGAGACCAATGCCTTATTTCGGGAATTTGCAAACATGTTCAAATTAGCTGAGCTAATGAAATTAAACAACCACGAAGGGACTCGAACCCTCAATCTTCTGATTCGAAGTCAGACGCCTTATCCATTAGGCCACGCAGTCTATGTGATACATCCCTATTTGACATCATACAGATTTTGCTATGCCACAGTAGACATCAAAGTTGTGAACCTGTCCAAATGAGGAAAGCTAGTGATATTTAACAAGTAAGAAGAGACCTTTTCCCTCAATCTTGCGATGCCGAATCAGACACAATATTTCTCAGGCCTTTCAGTCTAAGATTATAAAAGTTGAACAACAGTGTCCAAGCTTTTCAAAGCAATGAGACCAATGCCTTATTTCGGGAATTTGAAAACATGTTCAAATTAGCTGAGCTAATGAAATTAAACGACCACGAAGGGACTCGAACCCTCAATCTTCTGATTCGAAGTCAGACTCCTTAGCCATTAGGCCACGCAGTCTATGTGATACATTCCTATTTGACATCATACAGACTTTGCTATGCCACAGTAGACATCAAAGTTGTGAACCTGTCCGAATGAGGAAAGCTAGTGATTTTTAACAAGTACAAAGATACTCTTTCCTTCAATCTTGTGATGCATATTCAGACACAATAATTCTCAGGCCTTGCAGTCTTAGATTATTAAAGTTGAACAACAATGTCCAAGCTTTTCAAAGCAATGAGACCAATGCCTTATTTAGGGAAATTGCAAACATGTACGAATTAGCTGAGCTAATGAAATTAAATGACCCTATTTGACATCATACAGACTTTGCTATGCAACAGTAGACATCAAAGTTGTGAAGCTCTCCGAATGAGGAAAGCTCGTGATATTTAACAAGTAAGAAGAGACCTTTTCCCTCAATCTTGCGATGCCGAATCAGACACAATATTTCTCAGGCCTTTCAGTCTTAGATTATAAAAGTTGAACAACAATGTCCAAGCTTTTCAAAGCAATGAGACCAATGCCTTATTTCGGGAATTTGCAAACATGTTCAAATTAGCTGAGCTAATGAAATTAAGTGACCACGAAGGGACTCGAACCCTCAATCTTCTGATTCGAAGTCAGACGCCTTAGCCATTAGGCCACGCAGTTTATGTGATACATTCCTATTTGACATCATACAGACTTTGCTATGCCACAGTAGACATCAAAGTTGTGAACCTATCCAAATGAGGAAAGCTAGTGATATTTAACAAGTAAGAAGAGACCTTTTCCCTCAATCTTGCGATGCCGAATCAGACACAATATTTCTCAGGCCTTTCAGTCTTAGATTATAAAAGTTGAACAACAGTGTCCAAGCTTTTCAAAGCAATGAGACCAATGCCTTATTTCGGGAATTTGAAAACATGTTCAAATTAGCTGAGCTAATGAAATTAAACGACCACGAAGGGACTCGAACCTTCAATCTTCTGATTCGAAGTCAGACTCCTTAGCCATTAGGCCACGCAGTCTATGTGATACATTCCTATTTGACATCATACAGACTTTGCTATGCCACAGTAGACATCAAAGTTGTGAACCTGTCCGAATGAGGAAAGCTAGTGATTTTTAACAAGTACAAAGATACTCTTTCCTTCAATCTTGTGATGCATATTCAGACACAATAATTCTCAGGCCTTGCAGTCTTAGATTATTAAAGTTGTACAACAATGTCTAAGCTTTTCAAAGCAATGAGACCAATGCCTTATTTCGGGAATTTGCAAACATGTTCAAATTAGCTGAGCTAATGAAATTAAGTGACCACGAAGGGACTCGAACCCTCAATCTTCTGATTCGAAGTCAGACGCCTTAGCCATTAGGCCACGCAGTTTATGTGATACATTCCTATTTGACATCATACAGACTTTGCTATGCCACAGTAGACATCAAAGTTGTGAACCTGTCCGAATGAGGAAAGCTAGTGATTTTTAACAAGTACAAAGATACTCTTTCCTTCAATCTTGTGATGCATATTCAGACACAATAATTCTCAGGCCTTGCAGTCTTAGATTATTAAAGTTGAACAACAATGTCCAAGCTTTTCAAAGCAATGAGACCAATGCCTTATTTAGGGAAATTGCAAACATGTACGAATTAGCTGAGCTAATGAAATTAAATGACCCTATTTGACATCATACAGACTTTGCTATGCAACAGTAGACATCAAAGTTGTGAACCTGTCCGAATGAGGAAAGCTCGTGATATTTAACAAGTAAGAAGAGACCTTTTCCCTCAATCTTGCGATGCCGAATCAGACACAATATTTCTCAGGCCTTTCAGTCTTAGATTATAAAAGTTGAACAACAATGTCCAAGCTTTTCAAAGCAATGAGACCAATGCCTTATTTCGGGAATTTGCAAACATGTTCAAATTAGCTGAGCTAATGAAATTAAACAACCACGAAGGGACTCGAACCCTCAATCTTCTGATTCGAAGTCAGACGCCTTATCCATTAGGCCACGCAGTCTATGTGATACATCCCTATTTGACATCATACAGATTTTGCTATGCCACAGTAGACATCAAAGTTGTGAACCTGTCCAAATGAGGAAAGCTAGTGATATTTAACAAGTAAGAAGAGACCTTTTCCCTCAATCTTGCGATGCCGAATCAGACACAATATTTCTCAGGCCTTTCAGTCTAAGATTATAAAAGTTGAACAACAGTGTCCAAGCTTTTCAAAGCAATGAGACCAATGCCTTATTTCGGGAATTTGAAAACATGTTCAAATTAGCTGAGCTAATGAAATTAAACGACCACGAAGGGACTCGAACCCTCAATCTTCTGATTCGAAGTCAGACTCCTTAGCCATTAGGCCACGCAGTCTATGTGATACATTCCTATTTGACATCATACAGACTTTGCTATGCCACAGTAGACATCAAAGTTGTGAACCTGTCCGAATGAGGAAAGCTAGTGATTTTTAACAAGTACAAAGATACTCTTTCCTTCAATCTTGTGATGCATATTCAGACACAATAATTCTCAGGCCTTGCAGTCTTAGATTATTAAAGTTGAACAACAATGTCCAAGCTTTTCAAAGCAATGAGACCAATGCCTTATTTAGGGAAATTGCAAACATGTACGAATTAGCTGAGCTAATGAAATTAAATGACCCTATTTGACATCATACAGACTTTGCTATGCAACAGTAGACATCAAAGTTGTGAACCTGTCCGAATGAGGAAAGCTCGTGATATTTAACAAGTAAGAAGAGACCTTTTCCCTCAATCTTGCGATGCCGAATCAGACACAATATTTCTCAGGCCTTTCAGTCTTAGATTATAAAAGTTGAACAACAATGTCCAAGCTTTTCAAAGCAATGAGACCAATGCCTTATTTCGGGAATTTGCAAACATGTTCAAATTAGCTGAGCTAATGAAATTAAACAACCACGAAGGGACTCGAACCCTCAATCTTCTGATTCGAAGTCAGACGCCTTATCCATTAGGCCACGCAGTCTATGTGATACATCCCTATTTGACATCATACAGATTTTGCTATGCCACAGTTGTGAACCTGTCCGAATGAGGAAAGCTAGTGATTTTTAACAAGTACAAAGATACTCTTTCCTTCAATCTTGTGATGCATATTCAGACACAATAATTCTCAGGCCTTGCAGTCTTAGATTATTAAAGTTGAACAACAATGTCCAAGCTTTTCAAAGCAATGAGACCAATGCCTTATTTAGGGAAATTGCAAACATGTACGAATTAGCTGAGCTAATGAAATTAAATGACCCTATTTGACATCATACAGACTTTGCTATGCAACAGTAGACATCAAAGTTGTGAAGCTGTCCGAATGAGGAAAGCTCGTGATATTTAACAAGTAAGAAGAGACCTTTTCCCTCAATCTTGCGATGCCGAATCAGACACAATATTTCTCAGGCCTTTCAGTCTTAGATTATAAAAGTTGAACAACAATGTCCAAGCTTTTCAAAGCAATGAGACCAATGCCTTATTTCGGGAATTTGCAAACATGTTCAAATTAGCTGAGCTAATGAAATTAAACAACCACGAAGGGACTCGAACCCTCAATCTTCTGATTCGAAGTCAGACGCCTTATCCATTAGGCCACGCAGTCTATGTGATACATCCCTATTTGACATCATACAGATTTTGCTATGCCACAGTAGACATCAAAGTTGTGAACCTGTCCAAATGAGGAAAGCTAGTGATATTTAACAAGTAAGAAGAGACCTTTTCCCTCAATCTTGCGATGCCGAATCAGACACAATATTTCTCAGGCCTTTCAGTCTTAGATTATAAAAGTTGAACAACAGTGTCCAAGCTTTTCAAAGCAATGAGACCAATGCCTTATTTCGGGAATTTGAAAACATGTTCAAATTAGCTGAGCTAATGAAATTAAGTGACCACGAAGGGACTCGAACCCTCAATCTTCTGATTCGAAGTCAGACGCCTTAGCCATTAGGCCACGCAGTCTATGTGATACATTCCTATTTGACATCATACAGACTTTGCTATGCCACAGTAGACATCAAAGTTGTGAACCTGTCCGAATGAGGAAAGCTAGTGATTTTTAACAAGTACAAAGATACTCTTTCCTTCAATCTTGTGATGCATATTCAGACACAATAATTCTCAGGCCTTGCAGTCTTAGATTATTAAAGTTGTATAACAATGTCCAAGCTTTTCAAAGCAACAAGACCAATGCCTTATTTAGGGAAATTGCAAACATGTACGAATTAGCTGAGCTAATGAAATTAAATGACCCTATTTGACATCATACAGACTTTGCTATGCAACAGTAGACATCAAAGTTGTGAACCTGTCCGAATGAGCAAAGCTCGTGATATTTAACAAGTAAGAAGAGACCTTTTCCCTCAATCTTGCGATGCCGAATCAGACACAATATTTCTCAGGCCTTTCAGTCTTAGATTATAAAAGTTGAACAACAATGTCCAAGCTTTTCAAAGCAATGAGACCAATGCCTTATTTCGGGAATTTGCAAACATGTTCAAATTAGCTGAGCTAATGAAATTAAACGACCACGAAGGGACTAGAACCCTCAATCTTCTGATTCGAAGTCAGACGCCTTATCCATTAGGCCACGCAGTCTATGTGATACATCCCTATTTGACATCATACAGATTTTGCTATGCCACAGTAGACATCAAAGTTGTGAACCTGTCCAAATGAGGAAAGCTAGTGATATTTAGCAAGTAAGAAGAGACCTTTTCCCTCAATCTTGCGATGCCGAATCAGACACAATATTTCTCAGGCCTTTCAGTCTTAGATTATAAAAGTTGAACAACAGTGTCCAAGCTTTTCAAAGCAATGAGACCAATGCCTTATTTCGGGAATTTGAAAACATGTTCAAATTAGCTGAGCTAATGAAATTAAACGACCACGAAGGGACTCGAACCCTCAATCTTCTGATTCGAAGTCAGACGCCTTAGCCATTAGGCCACGCAGTCTATGTGATACATTCCTATTTGACATCATACAGACTTTGCTATGCCACAGTAGACATCAAAGTTGTGAACCTGTCCGAATGAGGAAAGCTAGTGATTTTTAACAAGTACAAAGATACTCTTTCCTTCAATCTTGTGATGCATATTCAGACACAATAATTCTCAGGCCTTGCAGTCTTAGATTATTAAAGTTGAACAACAATGTCCAAGCTTTTCAAAGCAACAAGACCAATGCATTATTTAGGGAAATTGCAAACATGTACGAATTAGCTGAGCTAATGAAATTAAATGACCCTATTTGACATCATACAGACTTTGCTATGCAACAGTAGACATCAAAGTTGTGAACCTGTCCGAATGAGGAAAGCTAGTGATTTTTAACAAGTACAAAGATACTCTTTCCTTCAATCTTGTGATGCATATTCAGACACAATAATTCTCAGGCCTTGCAGTCTTAGATTATTAAAGTTGAACAACAATGTCCAAGCTTTTCAAAGCAACAAGACCAATGCATTATTTAGGGAAATTGCAAACATGTACGAATTAGCTGAGCTAATGAAATTAAATGACCCTATTTGACATCATACAGACTTTGCTATGCAACAGTAGACATCAAAGTTGTGAACCTGTCCGAATGAGGAAAGCTAGTGATTTTTAACAAGTACAAAGATACTCTTTCCTTCAATCTTGTGATGCATATTCAGACACAATAATTCTCAGGCCTTGCAGTCTTAGATTATTAAAGTTGAACAACAATGTCCAAGCTTTTCAAAGCAATGAGACCAATGCCTTATTTCAGGAATTTGCAAACATGTTCAAATTAGCTGAGCTAATGAAATTAAGTGACCACGAAGGGACTCGAACCCTCAATCTTCTGATTCGAAGTCAGACGCCTTAGCCATTAGGCCACGCAGTCTATGTGATACATTCCTATTTGACATCATACAGACTTTGCTATGCCACAGTAGACATCAAAGTTGTGAACCTGTCCGAATGAGGAAAGCTAGTGATTTTTAACAAGTACAAAGATACTCTTTCCTTCAATCTTGTGATGCATATTCAGACACAATAATTCTCAGGCCTTGCAGTCTTAGATTATTAAAGTTGAACAACAATGTCCAAGCTTTTCAAAGCAACAAGACCAATGCCTTATTTAGGGAAATTGCAAACATGTACGAATTAGCTGAGCTAATGAAATTAAATGACCCTATTTGACATCATACAGACTTTGCTATGCAACAGTAGACATCAAAGTTGTGAACCTGTCCGAATGAGGAAAGCTCGTGATATTTAACAAGTAAGAAGAGACCTTTTCCCTCAATCTTGCGATGCCGAATCAGACACAATATTTCTCAGGCCTTTCAGTCTTAGATTATAAAAGTTGAACAACAATGTCCAAGCTTTTCAAAGCAATGAGACCAATGCCTTATTTCGGGAATTTGCAAACATGTTCAAATTAGCTGAGGTAATGAAATTAAGTGACCACGAAGGGACTCGAACCCTCAATCTTCTGATTCGAAGTCAGACGCCTTAGCCATTAGGCCACGCAGTCTATGTGATACATTCCTATTTGACATCATACAGACTTTGCTATGCCACAGTAGACATCAAAGTTGTGAACCTGTCCGAATGAGGAAAGCTAGTGATTTTTAACAAGTACAAAGATACTCTTTCCTTCAATCTTGTGATGCATATTCAGACACAATAATTCTCAGGCCTTGCAGTCTTAGATTATTAAAGTTGAACAACAATGTCCAAGCTTTTCAAAGCAACAAGACCAATGCCTTATTTAGGGAAATTGCAAACATGTACGAATTAGCTGAGCTAATGAAATTAAATGACCCTATTTGACATCATACAGACTTTGCTATGCAACAGTAGACATCAAAGTTGTGAACCTGTCCGAATGAGCAAAGCTCGTGATATTTAACAAGTAAGAAGAGACCTTTTCCCTCAATCTTGCGATGCCGAATCAGACACAATATTTCTCAGGCCTTTCAGTCTTAGATTATAAAAGTTGAACAACAATGTCCAAGCTTTTCAAAGCAATGAGACCAATGCCTTATTTCGGGAATTTGCAAACATGTTCAAATTAGCTGAGGTAATGAAATTAAGTGACCACGAAGGGACTCGAACCCTCAATCTTCTGATTCGAAGTCAGACGCCTTAGCCATTAGGCCACGCAGTCTATGTGATACATTCCTATTTGACATCATACAGACTTTGCTATGCCACAGTAGACATCAAAGTTGTGAACCTGTCCGAATGAGGAAAGCTAGTGATTTTTAACAAGTACAAAGATACTCTTTCCTTCAATCTTGTGATGCATATTCAGACACAATAATTCTCAGGCCTTGCAGTCTTAGATTATTAAAGTTGAACAACAATGTCCAAGCTTTTCAAAGCAACAAGACCAATGCCTTATTTAGGGAAATTGCAAACATGTACGAATTAGCTGAGCTAATGAAATTAAATGACCCTATTTGACATCATACAGACTTTGCTATGCAACAGTAGACATCAAAGTTGTGAACCTGTCCGAATGAGCAAAGCTCGTGATATTTAACAAGTAAGAAGAGACCTTTTCCGTCAATCTTGCGATGCCGAATCAGACACAATATTTCTCAGGCCTTTCAGTCTTAGATTATAAAAGTTGAACAACAATGTCCAAGCTTTTCAAAGCAATGAGACCAATGCCTTATTTCGGGAATTTGCAAACATATTCAAATTAGCTGAGCTAATGAAATTAAACGACCACGAAGGGACTCGAACCCTCAATCTTCTGATTCGAAGTCAGACGCCTTATCCATCAGGCCACGCAGTCTATGTGATACATCCCTATTTGACATCATACAGATTTTGCTATGCCACAGTAGACATCAAAGTTGTGAACCTGTCCAAATGAGGAAAGCTAGTGATATTTAGCAAGTAAGAAGAGACCTTTTCCCTCAATCTTGCGATGCCGAATCAGACACAATATTTCTCAGGCCTTTCAGTCTTAGATTATAAAAGTTGAACAACAGTGTCCAAGCTTTTCAAAGCAATGAGACCAATGCCTTATTTCGGGAATTTGAAAACATGTTCAAATTAGCTGAGCTAATGAAATTAAACGACCACGAAGGGACTCGAACCCTCAATCTTCTGATTCGAAGTCAGACGCCTTAGCCATTAGGCCACGCAGTCTATGTGATACATTCCTATTTGACATCATACAGACTTTGCTATGCCACAGTAGACATCAAAGTTGTGAACCTGTCCGAATGAGGAAAGCTAGTGATTTTTAACAAGTACAAAGATACTCTTTCCTTCAATCTTGTGATGCATATTCAGACACAATAATTCTCAGGCCTTGCAGTCTTAGATTATTAAAGTTGAACAACAATGTCCAAGCTTTTCAAAGCAACAAGACCAATGCATTATTTAGGGAAATTGCAAACATGTACGAATTAGCTGAGCTAATGAAATTAAATGACCCTATTTGACATCATACAGACTTTGCTATGCAAAAATAGACATCAAAGTTGTGAACCTGTCCGAATGAGGAAAGCTAGTGATTTTTAACAAGTACAAAGATACTCTTTCCTTCAATCTTGTGATGCATATTCAGACACAATAATTCTCAGGCCTTGCAGTCTTAGATTATTAAAGTTGTACAACAATGTCCAAGCTTTTCAAAGCAATGAGACCAATGCCTTATTTCGGGAATTTGCAAACATGTTCAAATAAGCTGAGCTAATGAAATTAAGTGACCACGAAGGGACTCGAACCCTCAATCTTCTGATTCGAAGTCAGACGCCTTAGCCATTAGGCCACGCAGTCTATGTGATACATTCCTATTTGACATCATACAGACTTTGCTATGCCACAGTAGACATCAAAGTTGTGAACCTGTCCGAATGAGCAAAGCTCGTGATATTTAACAAGTAAGAAGAGACCTTTTCCCTCAATCTTGCGATGCCGAATCAGACACAATATTTCTCAGGCCTTTCAGTCTTAGATTATAAAAGTTGAACAACAATGTCCAAGCTTTTCAAAGCAATGAGACCAATGCCTTATTTCGGGAATTTGCAAACATGTTCAAATTAGCTGAGGTAATGAAATTAAGTGACCACGAAGGGACTCGAACCCTCAATCTTCTGATTCGAAGTCAGACGCCTTAGCCATTAGGCCACGCAGTCTATGTGATACATTCCTATTTGACATCATACAGACTTTGCTATGCCACAGTAGACATCAAAGTTGTGAACCTGTCCGAATGAGGAAAGCTAGTGATTTTTAACAAGTACAAAGATACTCTTTCCTTCAATCTTGTGATGCATATTCAGACACAATAATTCTCAGGCCTTGCAGTCTTAGATTATTAAAGTTGAACAACAATGTCCAAGCTTTTCAAAGCAACAAGACCAATGCCTTATTTAGGGAAATTGCAAACATGTACGAATTAGCTGAGCTAATGAAATTAAATGACCCTATTTGACATCATACAGACTTTGCTATGCAACAGTAGACATCAAAGTTGTGAACCTGTCCGAATGAGCAAAGCTCGTGATATTTAACAAGTAAGAAGAGACCTTTTCCGTCAATCTTGCGATGCCGAATCAGACACAATATTTCTCAGGCCTTTCAGTCTTAGATTATAAAAGTTGAACAACAATGTCCAAGCTTTTCAAAGCAATGAGACCAATGCCTTATTTCGGGAATTTGCAAACATATTCAAATTAGCTGAGCTAATGAAATTAAACGACCACGAAGGGACTCGAACCCTCAATCTTCTGATTCGAAGTCAGACGCCTTATCCATCAGGCCACGCAGTCTATGTGATACATCCCTATTTGACATCATACAGATTTTGCTATGCCACAGTAGACATCAAAGTTGTGAACCTGTCCAAATGAGGAAAGCTAGTGATATTTAGCAAGTAAGAAGAGACCTTTTCCCTCAATCTTGCGATGCCGAATCAGACACAATATTTCTCAGGCCTTTCAGTCTTAGATTATAAAAGTTGAACAACAGTGTCCAAGCTTTTCAAAGCAATGAGACCAATGCCTTATTTCGGGAATTTGAAAACATGTTCAAATTAGCTGAGCTAATGAAATTAAACGACCACGAAGGGACTCGAACCCTCAATCTTCTGATTCGAAGTCAGACGCCTTAGCCATTAGGCCACGCAGTCTATGTGATACATTCCTATTTGACATCATACAGACTTTGCTATGCCACAGTAGACATCAAAGTTGTGAACCTGTCCGAATGAGGAAAGCTAGTGATTTTTAACAAGTACAAAGATACTCTTTCCTTCAATCTTGTGATGCATATTCAGACACAATAATTCTCAGGCCTTGCAGTCTTAGATTATTAAAGTTGAACAACAATGTCCAAGCTTTTCAAAGCAACAAGACCAATGCATTATTTAGGGAAATTGCAAACATGTACGAATTAGCTGAGCTAATGAAATTAAATGACCCTATTTGACATCATACAGACTTTGCTATGCAAAAATAGACATCAAAGTTGTGAACCTGTCCGAATGAGGAAAGCTAGTGATTTTTAACAAGTACAAAGATACTCTTTCCTTCAATCTTGTGATGCATATTCAGACACAATAATTCTCAGGCCTTGCAGTCTTAGATTATTAAAGTTGTACAACAATGTCCAAGCTTTTCAAAGCAATGAGACCAATGCCTTATTTCGGGAATTTGCAAACATGTTCAAATAAGCTGAGCTAATGAAATTAAGTGACCACGAAGGGACTCGAACCCTCAATCTTCTGATTCGAAGTCAGACGCCTTAGCCATTAGGCCACGCAGTCTATGTGATACATTCCTATTTGACATCATACAGACTTTGCTATGCCACAGTAGACATCAAAGTTGTGAACCTGTCCGAATGAGGAAAGCTAGTGATTTTTAACAAGTACAAAGATACTCTTTCCTTCAATCTTGTGATGCATATTCAGACACAATAATTCTCAGGCCTTGCAGTCTTAGATTATTAAAGTTGTACAACAATGTCCAAGCTTTTCAAAGCAATGAGACCAATGCCTTATTTCGGGAATTTGCAAACATGTTCAAATTAGCTGAGCTAATGAAATTAAACGACCACGAAGGGACTCAAACCCTCAATCTTCTGATTCGAAGTCAGACGCCTTATCCATTAGGCCACGCAGTCTATGTGATACATCCCTATTTGACATCATACAGACTTTGCTATGCCACAGTAGACATCAAAGTTGTGAACCTGTCCGAATGAGGAAAGCTAGTGATTTTTAACAAGTACAAAGATACTCTTTCCTTCAATCTTGTGATGCATATTCAGACACAATAATTCTCAGGCCTTGCAGTCTTAGATTATTAAAGTTGAACAACAATGTCCAAGCTTTTCAAAGCAACAAGACCAATGCCTTATTTAGGGAAATTGCAAACATGTACGAATTAGCTGAGCTAATGAAATTAAATGACCCTATTTGACATCATACAGACTTTGCTATGCAACAGTGGACATCAAAGTTGTGAACCTGTCCGAATGAGGAAAGCTCGTGATATTTAACAAGTAAGAAGAGACCTTTTCCCTCAATCTTGCGATGCCGAATCAGACACAATATTTCTCAGGCCTTTCAGTCTTAGATTATAAAAGTTGAACAACAATGTCCAAGCTTTTCAAAGCAATGAGACCAATGCCTTATTTCGGGAATTTGCAAACATGTTCAAATTAGCTGAGCTAATGAAATTAAACGACCACGAAGGGACTCGAACCCTCAATCTTCTGATTCGAAGTCAGACGCCTTAGCCATTACGCCACGCAGTCTATGTGATACATTCCTATTTGACATCATACAGACTTTGCTATGCCACAGTAGACATCAAAGTTGTGAACCTGTCCGAATGAGGAAAGCTAGTGATTTTTAACAAGTACAAAGATACTCTTTCCTTCAATCTTGTGATGCATATTCAGACACAATAATTCTCAGGCCTTGCAGTCTTAGATTATTAAAGTTGTACAACAATGTCCAAGCTTTTCAAAGCAATGAGACCAATGCCTTATTTCGGGAATTTGCAAACATGTTCAAATTAGCTGAGCTAATGAAATTAAGTGACCACGAAGTGACTCGAACCCTCAATCTTCTGATTCGAAGTCAGACGCCTTAGCCATTAGGCCACGCAGTCTATGTGATACATTCCTATTTGACATCATACAGACTTTGCTATGCCACAGTAGACATCAAAGTTGTGAACCTGTCCGAATGAGGAAAGCTAGTGATTTTTAACAAGTACAAAGATACTCTTTCCTTCAATCTTGTGATGCATATTCAGACACAATAATTCTCAGGCCTTGCAGTCTTAGATTATTAAAGTTGTACAACAATGTCCAAGCTTTTCAAAGCAATGAGACCAATGCCTTATTTCGGGAATTTGCAAACATGTTCAAATTAGCTGAGCTAATGAAATTAAATGACCACGAAGGGACTCGAATCCTCAATCTTCTGATTCGAAGTCAGACGCCTTATCCATTAGGCCACGCAGTCTATGTGATACATCCCTATTTGACATCATACAGACTTTGCTATGCCACAGTAGACATCAAAGTTGTGAACCTGTCCGAATGAGGAAAGCTAGTGATATTTAACAAGTAAGAAGAGACCTTTTCCCTCAATCTTGCGATGCCGAATCAGACACAATATTTCTCAGGCCTTTCAGTCTTAGATTATAAAAGTTGAACAACAATGTCCAAGCTTTTCAAAGCAATGAGACCAATGCCTTATTTCGGGAATTTGCAAACATGTTCAAATTAGCTGAGCTAATGAAATTAAACGACCACGAAGGGACTCGAACCCTCAATCTTCTGATTCGAAGACAGACGCCTTATCCATTAGGCCACGCAGTCTATGTGATACATCCCTATTTGACATCATACAGATTTTGCTATGCCACAGTAGACATCAAAGTTGTGAACCTGTCCAAATGAGGAAAGCTAGTGATATTTAACAAGTAAGAAGAGACCTTTTCCCTCAATCTTGCGATGCCGAATCAGACACAATATTTCTCAGGCCTTTCAGTCTTAGATTATAAAAGTTGAACAACAGTGTCCAAGCTTTTCAAAGCAATGAGACCAATGCCTTATTTCGGGAATTTGCAAACATGTTCAAATTAGCTGAGCTAATGAAATTAAACGACCACGAAGGGACTCGAACCCTCAATCTTCTGATTCGAAGTCAGACGCCTTAGCCATTAGGCTACGCAGTCTATGTGATACATTCCTATTTGACATCATACAGACTTTGCTATGCCACAGTAGACATCAAAGTTGTGAACCTGTCCGAATGAGGAAAGCTAGTGATTTTTAACAAGTACAAAGATACTCTTTCCTTCAATCTTGTGATGCATATTCAGACACAATAATTCTCAGGCCTTGCAGTCTTAGATTATTAAAGTTGTACAACAATGTCCAAGCTTTTCAAAGCAATGAGACCAATGCCTTATTTCGGGAATTTGCAAACATGTTCAAATTAGCTGAGCTAATGAAATTAAATGACCACGAAGGGACTCGAATCCTCAATCTTCTGATTCGAAGTCAGACGCCTTATCCATTAGGCCACGCAGTCTATGTGATACATCCCTATTTGACATCATACAGACTTTGCTATGCCACAGTAGACATCAAAGTTGTGAACCTGTCCGAATGAGGAAAGCTAGTGATATTTAACAAGTAAGAAGAGACCTTTTCCCTCAATCTTGCGATGCCGAATCAGACACAATATTTCTCAGGCCTTTCAGTCTTAGATTATAAAAGTTGAACAACAATGTCCAAGCTTTTCAAAGCAATGAGACCAATGCCTTATTTCGGGAATTTGCAAACATGTTCAAATTAGCTGAGCTAATGAAATTAAACGACCACGAAGGGACTCGAACCCTCAATCTTCTGATTCGAAGTCAGACGCCTTATCCATTAGGCCACGCAGTCTATGTGATACATCCCTATTTGACATCATACAGATTTTGCTATGCCACAGTAGACATCAAAGTTGTGAACCTGTCCAAATGAGGAAAGCTAGTGATATTTAACAAGTAAGAAGAGACCTTTTCCCTCAATCTTGCGATGCCGAATCAGACACAATATTTCTCAGGCCTTTCAGTCTTAGATTATAAAAGTTGAACAACAGTGTCCAAGCTTTTCAAAGCAATGAGACCAATGCCTTATTTCGGGAATTTGAAAACATGTTCAAATTAGCTGAGCTAATGAAATTAAACGACCACGAAGGGACTCGAACCCTCAATCTTCTGATTCGAAGTCAGACGCCTTAGCCATTAGGCTACGCAGTCTATGTGATACATTCCTATTTGACATCATACAGACTTTGCTATGCCACAGTAGACATCAAAGTTGTGAACCTGTCCGAATGAGGAAAGCTAGTGATTTTTAACAAGTACAAAGATACTCTTTCCTTCAATCTTGTGATGCATATTCAGACACAATAATTCTCAGGCCTTGCAGTCTTAGATTATTAAAGTTGTACAACAATGTCCAAGCTTTTCAAAGCAATGAGACCAATGCCTTATTTCGGGAATTTGCAAACATGTTCAAATTAGCTGAGCTAATGAAATTAAATGACCACGAAGGGACTCGAATCCTCAATCTTCTGATTCGAAGTCAGACGCCTTATCCATTAGGCCACGCAGTCTATGTGATACATCCCTATTTGACATCATACAGATTTTGCTATGCCACAGTAGACATCAAAGTTGTGAACCTGTCCGAATGAGGAAAGCTAGTGATATTTAACAAGTAAGAAGAGACCTTTTCCCTCAATCTTGCGATGCCGAATCAGACACAATATTTCTCAGGCCTTTCAGTCTTAGATTATAAAAGTTGAACAACAATGTCCAAGCTTTTCAAAGCAATGAGACCAATGCCTTATTTCAGGAATTTGCAAACATGTTCAAATTAGCTGAGCTAATGAAATTAAACGACCACGAAGGGACTCGAACCCTCAATATTCTGATTCGAAGTCAGACGCCTTAGCCATTAGGCCACGCAGTCTATGTGATACATTCCTATTTGACATCATACAGACTTTGCTATGCCACAGTAGACATCAAAGTTGTGAACCTGTCCGAATGAGGAAAGCTAGTGATTTTTAACAAGTACAAAGATACTCTTTCCTTCAATCTTGTGATGCATATTCAGACACAATATTTCTCAGGCCTTGCAGTCTTAGATTATTAAAGTTGTACAACAATGTCCAAGCTTTTCAAAGCAATGAGACCAATGCCTTATTTCGGGAATTTGAAAACATGTTCAAATTAGCTGAGCTAATGAAATTAAACGACCACGAAGGGACTCGAACCCTCAATCTTCTGATTCGAAGTCAGACGCCTTAGCCATTAGGCCACGCAGTCTATGTGATACATTCCTATTTGACATCATACAGACTTTGCTATGCCACAGTAGACATCAAAGTTGTGAACCTGTCCGAATGAGGAACGCTAGTGATTTTTAACAAGTACAAAGATACTCTTTCCTTCAATCTTGTGATGCATATTCAGACACAATAATTCTCAGGCCTTGCAGTCTTAGATTATTAAAGTTGTACAACAATGTCCAAGCTTTTCAAAGCAATGAGACCAATGCCTTATTTCGGGAATTTGCAAACATGTTCAAATTAGCTGAGCTAATGAAATTAAGTGACCACGAAGGGACTCGAACCCTCAATCTTCTGATTTGAAGTCAGACGCCTTAGCCATTAGGCCACGCAGTCTATGTGATACATCCCTATTTGACATCATACAGACTTTGCTATGCCACAGTAGACATCAAAGTTGTGAACCTGTCCGAATGAGGAAAGCTAGTGATTTTTAACAAGTACAAAGATACTCTTTCCTTCAATCTTGTGATGCATATTCAGACACAATAATTCTCAGGCCTTGCAGTCTTAGATTATTAAAGTTGAACAACAATGTCCAAGCTTTTCAAAGCAACAAGACCAATGCCTTATTTAGGGAAATTGCAAACATGTACGAATTAGCTGAGCTAATGAAATTAAATGACCCTATTTGACATCATACAGACTTTGCTATGCCACAGTAGACATCAAAGTTGTGAACCTGTCCGAATGAGGAAAGCTAGTGATTTTTAACAAGTACAAAGATACTCTTTCCTTCAATCTTGTGATGCATATTCAGACACAATAATTCTCAGGCCTTGCAGTCTTAGATTATTAAAGTTGTACAACAATGTCCAAGCTTTTCAAAGCAATGAGACCAATGCCTTATTTCGGGAATTTGCAAACATGTTCAAATTAGCTGAGCTAATGAAATTAAGTGACCACGAAGTGACTCGAACCCTCAATCTTCTGATTCGAAGTCAGACGCCTTAGCCATTAGGCCACGCAGTCTATGTGATACATTCCTATTTGACATCATACAGACTTTGCTATGCCACAGTAGACATCAAAGTTGTGAACCTGTCCGAATGAGGAAAGCTAGTGATTTTTAACAAGTACAAAGATACTCTTTCCTTCAATCTTGTGATGCATATTCAGACACAATAATTCTCAGGCCTTGCAGTCTTAGATTATTAAAGTTGTACAACAATGTCCAAGCTTTTCAAAGCAATGAGACCAATGCCTTATTTCGGGAATTTGCAAACATGTTCAAATTAGCTGAGCTAATGAAATTAAATGACCACGAAGGGACTCGAATCCTCAATCTTCTGATTCGAAGTCAGACGCCTTATCCATTAGGCCACGCAGTCTATGTGATACATCCCTATTTGACATCATACAGACTTTGCTATGCCACAGTAGACATCAAAGTTGTGAACCTGTCCGAATGAGGAAAGCTAGTGATATTTAACAAGTAAGAAGAGACCTTTTCCCTCAATCTTGCGATGCCGAATCAGACACAATATTTCTCAGGCCTTTCAGTCTTAGATTATAAAAGTTGAACAACAATGTCCAAGCTTTTCAAAGCAATGAGACCAATGCCTTATTTCGGGAATTTGCAAACATGTTCAAATTAGCTGAGCTAATGAAATTAAACGACCACGAAGGGACTTGAACCCTCAATCTTCTGATTCGAAGTCAGACGCCTTATCCATTAGGCCACGCAGTCTATGTGATACATCCCTATTTGACATCATACAGATTTTGCTATGCCACAGTAGACATCAAAGTTGTGAACCTGTCCAAATGAGGAAAGCTAGTGATATTTAACAAGTAAGAAGAGACCTTTTCCCTCAATCTTGCGATGCCGAATCAGACACAATATTTCTCAGGCCTTTCAGTCTTAGATTATAAAAGTTGAACAACAGTGTCCAAGCTTTTCAAAGCAATGAGACCAATGCCTTATTTCGGGAATTTGAAAACATGTTCAAATTAGCTGAGCTAATGAAATTAAACGACCACGAAGGGACTCGAACCCTCAATCTTCTGATTCGAAGTCAGACGCCTTAGCCATTAGGCTACGCAGTCTATGTGATACATTCCTATTTGACATCATACAGACTTTGCTATGCCACAGTAGACATCAAAGTTGTGAACCTGTCCGAATGAGGAAAGCTAGTGATTTTTAACAAGTACAAAGATACTCTTTCCTTCAATCTTGTGATGCATATTCAGACACAATAATTCTCAGGCCTTGCAGTCTTAGATTATTAAAGTTGTACAACAATGTCCAAGCTTTTCAAAGCAATGAGACCAATGCCTTATTTCGGGAATTTGCAAACATGTTCAAATTAGCTGAGCTAATGAAATTAAGTGACCACGAAGTGACTCGAACCCTCAATCTTCTGATTCGAAGTCAGACGCCTTAGCCATTAGGCCACGCAGTCTATGTGATACATTCCTATTTGACATCATACAGACTTTGCTATGCCACAGTAGACATCAAAGTTGTGAACCTGTCCGAATGAGGAAAGCTAGTGATTTTTAACAAGTACAAAGATACTCTTTCCTTCAATCTTGTGATGCATATTCAGACACAATAATTCTCAGGCCTTGCAGTCTTAGATTATTAAAGTTGTACAACAATGTCCAAGCTTTTCAAAGCAATGAGACCAATGCCTTATTTCGGGAATTTGCAAACATGTTCAAATTAGCTGAGCTAATGAAATTAAATGACCACGAAGGGACTCGAATCCTCAATCTTCTGATTCGAAGTCAGACGCCTTATCCATTAGGCCACGCAGTCTATGTGATACATTCCTATTTGACATCATACAGACTTTGCTATGCCACAGTAGACATCAAAGTTGTGAACCTGTCCGAATGAGGAAAGCTAGTGATTTTTAACAAGTACAAAGATACTCTTTCCTTCAATCTTGTGATGCATATTCAGACACAATAATTCTCAGGCCTTGCAGTCTTAGATTATTAAAGTTGTACAACAATGTCCAAGCTTTTCAAAGCAATGAGACCAATGCCTTATTTCGGGAATTTGCAAACATGTTCAAATTAGCTGAGCTAATGAAATTAAGTGACCACGAAGGGACTCGAACCCTCAATCTTCTGATTTGAAGTCAGACGCCTTAGCCATTAGGCCACGCAGTCTATGTGATACATCCCTATTTGACATCATACAGACTTTGCTATGCCACAGTAGACATCAAAGTTGTGAACCTGTCCGAATGAGGAAAGCTAGTGATTTTTAACAAGTACAAAGATACTCTTTCCTTCAATCTTGTGATGCATATTCAGACACAATAATTCTCAGGCCTTGCAGTCTTAGATTATTAAAGTTGAACAACAATGTCCAAGCTTTTCAAAGCAACAAGACCAATGCCTTATTTAGGGAAATTGCAAACATGTACGAATTAGCTGAGCTAATGAAATTAAATGACCCTATTTGACATCATACAGACTTTGCTATGCCACAGTAGACATCAAAGTTGTGAACCTGTCCGAATGAGGAAAGCTAGTGATTTTTAACAAGTACAAAGATACTCTTTCTTCAATCTTGTGATGCATATTCAGACACAATAATTCTCAGGCCTTGCAGTCTTAGATTATTAAAGTTGTACAACAATGTCCAAGCTTTTCAAAGCAATGAGACCAATGCCTTATTTCGGGAATTTGCAAACATGTTCAAATTAGCTGAGCTAATGAAATTAAGTGACCACGAAGTGACTCGAACCCTCAATCTTCTGATTCGAAGTCAGACGCCTTAGCCATTAGGCCACGCAGTCTATGTGATACATTCCTATTTGACATCATACAGACTTTGCTATGCCACAGTAGACATCAAAGTTGTGAACCTGTCCGAATGAGGAAAGCTAGTGATTTTTAACAAGTACAAAGATACTCTTTCCTTCAATCTTGTGATGCATATTCAGACACAATAATTCTCAGGCCTTGCAGTCTTAGATTATTAAAGTTGTACAACAATGTCCAAGCTTTTCAAAGCAATGAGACCAATGCCTTATTTCGGGAATTTGCAAACATGTTCAAATTAGCTGAGCTAATGAAATTAAATGACCACGAAGTGACTCGAACCCTCAATCTTCTGATTCGAAGTCAGACGCCTTAGCCATTAGGCCACGCAGTCTATGTGATACATTCCTATTTGACATCATACAGACTTTGCTATGCCACAGTAGACATCAAAGTTGTGAACCTGTCCGAATGAGGAAAGCTAGTGATTTTTAACAAGTACAAAGATACTCTTTCCTTCAATCTTGTGATGCATATTCAGACACAATAATTCTCAGGCCTTGCAGTCTTAGATTATTAAAGTTGTACAACAATGTCCAAGCTTTTCAAAGCAATGAGACCAATGCCTTATTTCGGGAATTTGCAAACATGTTCAAATTAGCTGAGCTAATGAAATTAAATGACCACGAAGGGACTCGAATCCTCAATCTTCTGATTCGAAGTCAGACGCCTTATCCATTAGGCCACGCAGTCTATGTGATACATTCCTATTTGACATCATACAGACTTTGCTATGCCACAGTAGACATCAAAGTTGTGAACCTGTCCGAATGAGGAAAGCTAGTGATTTTTAACAAGTACAAAGATACTCTTTCCTTCAATCTTGTGATGCATATTCAGACACAATAATTCTCAGGCCTTGCAGTCTTAGATTATTAAAGTTGTACAACAATGTCCAAGCTTTTCAAAGCAATGAGACCAATGCCTTATTTCGGGCATTTGCAAACATGTTCAAATTAGCTGAGCTAATGAAATTAAGTGACCACGAAGGGACTCGAACCCTCAATCTTCTGATTTGAAGTCAGACGCCTTAGCCATTAGGCCACGCAGTCTATGTGATACATCCCTATTTGACATCATACAGACTTTGCTATGCCACAGTAGACATCAAAGTTGTGAACCTGTCCGAATGAGGAAAGCTAGTGATTTTTAACAAGTACAAAGATACTCTTTCCTTCAATCTTGTGATGCATATTCAGACACAATAATTCTCAGGCCTTGCAGTCTTAGATTATTAAAGTTGAACAACAATGTCCAAGCTTTTCAAAGCAACAAGACCAATGCCTTATTTAGGGAAATTGCAAACATGTACGAATTAGCTGAGCTAATGAAATTAAATGACCCTATTTGACATCATACAGACTTTGCTATGCCACAGTAGACATCAAAGTTGTGAACCTGTCCGAATGAGGAAAGCTAGTGATTTTTAACAAGTACAAAGATACTCTTTCCTTCAATCTTGTGATGCATATTCAGACACAATAATTCTCAGGCCTTGCAGTCTTAGATTATTAAAGTTGTACAACAATGTCCAAGCTTTTCAAAGCAATGAGACCAATGCCTTATTTCGGGAATTTGCAAACATGTTCAAATAAGCTGAGCTAATGAAATTAAGTGACCACGAAGTGACTCGAACCCTCAATCTTCTGATTCGAAGTCAGACGCCTTAGCCATTAGGCCACGCAGTCTATGTGATACATTCCTATTTGACATCATACAGACTTTGCTATGCCACAGTAGACATCAAAGTTGTGAACCTGTCCGAATGAGGAAAGCTAGTGATTTTTAACAAGTACAAAGATACTCTTTCCTTCAATCTTGTGATGCATATTCAGACACAATAATTCTCAGGCCTTGCAGTCTTAGATTATTAAAGTTGTACAATAATGTCCAAGCTTTTCAAAGCAATGAGACCAATGCCTTATTTCGGGAATTTGCAAACATGTTCAAATTAGCTGAGCTAATGAAATTAAATGACCACGAAGGGACTCGAATCCTCAATCTTCTGATTCGAAGTCAGACGCCTTATCCATTAGGCCACGCAGTCTATGTGATACATCCCTATTTGACATCATACAGACTTTGCTATGCCACAGTAGACATCAAAGTTGTGAACCTGTCCGAATGAGGAAAGCTAGTGATATTTAACAAGTAAGAAGAGACCTTTTCCCTCAATCTTGCGATGCCGAATCAGACACAATATTTCTCAGGCCTTTCAGTCTTAGATTATAAAAGTTGAACAACAATGTCCAAGCTTTTCAAAGCAATGAGACCAATGCCTTATTTCGGGAATTTGCAAACATGTTCAAATTAGCTGAGCTAATGAAATTAAACGACCACGAAGGGACTTGAACCCTCAATCTTCTGATTCGAAGTCAGACGCCTTATCCATTAGGCCACGCAGTCTATGTGATACATCCCTATTTGACATCATACAGATTTTGCTATGCCACAGTAGACATCAAAGTTGTGAACCTGTCCAAATGAGGAAAGCTAGTGATATTTAACAAGTAAGAAGAGACCTTTTCCCTCAATCTTGCGATGCCGAATCAGACACAATATTTCTCAGGCCTTTCAGTCTTAGATTATAAAAGTTGAACAACAGTGTCCAAGCTTTTCAAAGCAATGAGACCAATGCCTTATTTCGGGAATTTGAAAACATGTTCAAATTAGCTGAGCTAATGAAATTAAACGACCACGAAGGGACTCGAACCCTCAATCTTCTGATTCGAAGTCAGACGCCTTAGCCATTAGGCTACGCAGTCTATGTGATACATTCCTATTTGACATCATACAGACTTTGCTATGCCACAGTAGACATCAAAGTTGTGAACCTGTCCGAATGAGGAAAGCTAGTGATTTTTAACAAGTACAAAGATACTCTTTCCTTCAATCTTGTGATGCATATTCAGACACAATAATTCTCAGGCCTTGCAGTCTTAGATTATTAAAGTAGTACAACAATGTCCAAGCTTTTCAAAGCAATGAGACCAATGCCTTATTTCGGGAATTTGCAAACATGTTCAAATTAGCTGAGCTAATGAAATTAAGTGACCACGAAGTGACTCGAACCCTCAATCTTCTGATTCGAAGTCAGACGCCTTAGCCATTAGGCCACGCAGTCTATGTGATACATTCCTATTTGACATCATACAGACTTTGCTATGCCACAGTAGACATCAAAGTTGTGAACCTGTCCGAATGAGGAAAGCTAGTGATTTTTAACAAGTACAAAGATACTCTTTCCTTCAATCTTGTGATGCATATTCAGACACAATAATTCTCAGGCCTTGCAGTCTTAGATTATTAAAGTTGTACAACAATGTCCAAGCTTTTCAAAGCAATGAGACCAATGCCTTATTTCGAGAATTTGCAAACATGTTCAAATTAGCTGAGCTAATGAAATTAAATGACCACGAAGGGACTCGAATCCTCAATCTTCTGATTCGAAGTCAGACGCCTTATCCATTAGGCCACGCAGTCTATGTGATACATCCCTATTTGACATCATACAGACTTTGCTATGCCACAGTAGACATCAAAGTTGTGAACCTGTCCGAATGAGGAAAGCTAGTGATATTTAACAAGTAAGAAGAGACCTTTTCCCTCAATCTTGCGATGCCGAATCAGACACAATATTTCTCAGGCCTTTCAGTCTTAGATTATAAAAGTTGAACAACAATGTCCAAGCTTTTCAAAGCAATGAGACCAATGCCTTATTTCGGGAATTTGCAAACATGTTCAAATTAGCTGAGCTAATGAAATTAAACGACCACGAAGGGACTTGAACCCTCAATCTTCTGATTCGAAGTCAGACGCCTTATCCATTAGGCCACGCAGTCTATGTGATACATCCCTATTTGACATCATACAGATTTTGCTATGCCACAGTAGACATCAAAGTTGTGAACCTGTCCAAATGAGGAAAGCTAGTGATATTTAACAAGTAAGAAGAGACCTTTTCCCTCAATCTTGCGATGCCGAATCAGACACAATATTTCTCAGGCCTTTCAGTCTTAGATTATAAAAGTTGAACAACAGTGTCCAAGCTTTTCAAAGCAATGAGACCAATGCCTTATTTCGGGAATTTGAAAACATGTTCAAATTAGCTGAGCTAATGAAATTAAACGACCACGAAGGGACTCGAACCCTCAATCTTCTGATTCGAAGTCAGACGCCTTAGCCATTAGGCTACGCAGTCTATGTGATACATTCCTATTTGACATCATACAGACTTTGCTATGCCACAGTAGACATCAAAGTTGTGAACCTGTGCGAATGAGGAAAGCTAGTGATTTTTAACAAGTACAAAGATACTCTTTCCTTCAATCTTGTGATGCATATTCAGACACAATAATTCTCAGGCCTTGCAGTCTTAGATTATTAAAGTTGTACAACAATGTCCAAGCTTTTCAAAGCAATGAGACCAATGCCTTATTTCGGGAATTTGCAAACATGTTCAAATTAGCTGAGCTAATGAAATTAAGTGACCACGAAGTGACTCGAACCCTCAATCTTCTGATTCGAAGTCAGACGCCTTAGCCATTAGGCCACGCAGTCTATGTGATACATTCCTATTTGACATCATACAGACTTTGCTATGCCACAGTAGACATCAAAGTTGTGAACCTGTCCGAATGAGGAAAGCTAGTGATTTTTAACAAGTACAAAGATACTCTTTCCTTCAATCTTGTGATGCATATTCAGACACAATAATTCTCAGGCCTTGCAGTCTTAGATTATTAAAGTTGTACAACAATGTCCAAGCTTTTCAAAGCAATGAGACCAATGCCTTATTTCGGGAATTTGCAAACATGTTCAAATTAGCTGAGCTAATGAAATTAAATGACCACGAAGGGACTCGAATCCTCAATCTTCTGATTCGAAGTCAGACGCCTTATCCATTAGGCCACGCAGTCTATGTGATACATCCCTATTTGACATCATACAGACTTTGCTATGCCACAGTAGACATCAAAGTTGTGAACCTGTCCGAATGAGGAAAGCTAGTGATATTTAACAAGTAAGAAGAGACCTTTTCCCTCAATCTTGCGATGCCGAATCAGACACAATATTTCTCAGGCCTTTCAGTCTTAGATTATAAAAGTTGAACAACAATGTCCAAGCTTTTCAAAGCAATGAGACCAATGCCTTATTTCGGGAATTTGCAAACATGTTCAAATTAGCTGAGCTAATGAAATTAAACGACCACGAAGGGACTCGAACCCTCAATCTTCTGATTCGAAGTCAGACGCCTTATCCATTAGGCTACGCAGTCTATGTGATACATCCCTATTTGACATCATACAGATTTTGCTATGCCACAGTAGACATCAAAGTTGTGAACCTGTCCAAATGAGGAAAGCTAGTGATATTTAACAAGTAAGAAGAGACCTTTTCCCTCAATCTTGCGATGCCGAATCAGACACAATATTTCTCAGGCCTTTCAGTCTTAGATTATAAAAGTTGAACAACAGTGTCCAAGCTTTTCAAAGCAATGAGACCAATGCCTTATTTCGGGAATTTGAAAACATGTTCAAATTAGCTGAGCTAATGAAATTAAATGACCACGAAGGGACTCGAACCCTCAATCTTCTGATTCGAAGTCAGACGCCTTAGCCATTAGGCTACGCAGTCTATGTGATACATTCCTATTTGACATCATACAGACTTTGCTATGCCACAGTAGACATCAAAGTTGTGAACCTGTCCGAATGAGGAAAGCTAGTGATTTTTAACAAGTACAAAGATACTCTTTCCTTCAATCTTGTGATGCATATTCAGACACAATAATTCTCAGGCCTTGCAGTCTTAGATTATTAAAGTTGTACAACAATGTCCAAGCTTTTCAAAGCAATGAGACCAATGCCTTATTTCGGGAATTTGCAAACATGTTCAAATTAGCTGAGCTAATGAAATTAAATGACCCTATTTGACATCATACAGACTTTGCTATGCAACAGTGGACATCAAAGTTGTGAACCTGTCCGAATGAGGAAAGCTCGTGATATTTAACAAGTAAGAAGAGACCTTTTCCCTCAATCTTGCGATGCCGAATCAGACACAATATTTCTCAGGCCTTTCAGTCTTAGATTATAAAAGTTGAACAACAATGTCCAAGCTTTTCAAAGCAATGAGACCAATGCCTTATTTCGGGAATTTGCAAACATGTTCAAATTAGCTGAGCTAATGAAATTAAACGACCACGAAGGGACTCGAACCCTCAATCTTCTGATTCGAAGTCAGACGCCTTATCCATTAGGCCACGCAGTCTATGTGATACATCCCTATTTGACATCATACAGATTTTGCTATGCCACAGTAGACATCAAAGTTGTGAACCTGTCCAAATGAGGAAAGCTAGTGATATTTAACAAGTAAGAAGAGACCTTTTCCCTCAATCTTGCGATGCCGAATCAGACACAATAATTCTCAGGCCTTGCAGTCTTAGATTATTAAAGTTGTACAACAATGTCCAAGCTTTTCAAAGCAATGAGACCAATGCCTTATTTCGGGAATTTGAAAACATGTTCAAATTAGCTGAGCTAATGAAATTAAACGACCACGAAGGGACTCGAACCCTCAATCTTCTGATTCGAAGTCAGGCGCCTTAGCCATTAGGCCACGCAGTCTATGTGATACATTCCTATTTGACATCATACAGACTTTGCTATGCCACAGTAGACATCAAAGTTGTGAACCTGTCCGAATGAGGAAAGCTAGTGATTTTTAACAAGTACAAAGATACTCTTTCCTTCAATCTTGTGATGCATATTCAGACACAATAATTCTCAGGCCTTGCAGTCTTAGATTATTAAAGTTGTACAACAATGTCCAAGCTTTTCAAAGCAATGAGACCAATGCCTTATTTCGGGAATTTGCAAACATGTTCAAATTAGCTGAGCTAATGAAATTAAGTGACCACGAAGTGACTCGAACCCTCAATCTTCTGATTCGAAGTCAGACGCCTTAGCCATTAGGCCACGCAGTCTATGTGATACATTCCTATTTGACATCATACAGACTTTGCTATGCCACAGTAGACATCAAAGTTGTGAACCTGTCCGAATGAGGAAAGCTAGTGATTTTTAACAAGTACAAAGATACTCTTTCCTTCAATCTTGTGATGCATATTCAGACACAATAATTCTCAGGCCTTGCAGTCTTAGATTATTAAAGTTGTACAACAATGTCCAAGCTTTTCAAAGCAATGAGACCAATGCCTTATTTCGGGAATTTGCAAACATGTTCAAATTAGCTGAGCTAATGAAATTAAATGACCACGAAGGGACTCGAATCCTCAATCTTCTGATTCGAAGTCAGACGCCTTATCCATTAGGCCACGCAGTCTATGTGATACATCCCTATTTGACATCATACAGACTTTGCTATGCCACAGTAGACATCAAAGTTGTGAACCTGTCCGAATGAGGAAAGCTAGTGATATTTAACAAGTAAGAAGAGACCTTTTCCCTCAATCTTGCGATGCCGAATCAGACACAATATTTCTCAGGCCTTTCAGTCTTAGATTATAAAAGTTGAACAACAATGTCCAAGCTTTTCAAAGCAATGAGACCAATGCCTTATTTCGGGAATTTGCAAACATGTTCAAATTAGCTGAGCTAATGAAATTAAACGACCACGAAGGGACTCGAACCCTCAATCTTCTGATTCGAAGTCAGACGCCTTATCCATTAGGCCACGCAGTCTATGTGATACATCCCTATTTGACATCATACAGATTTTGCTATGCCACAGTAGACATCAAAGTTGTGAACCTGTCCGAATGAGGAAAGCTAGTGATTTTTAACAAGTACAAAGATACTCTTTCCTTCAATCTTGTGATGCATATTCAGACACAATAATTCTCAGGCCTTGCAGTCTTAGATTATTAAAGTTGTACAACAATGTCCAAGCTTTTCAAAGCAATGAGACCAATGCCTTATTTCGGGAATTTGCAAACATGTTCAAATTAGCTGAGCTAATGAAATTAAATGACCACGAAGGGACTCGAATCCTCAATCTTCTGATTCGAAGTCAGACGCCTTATCCATTAGGCCACGCAGTCTATGTGATACATCCCTATTTGACATCATACAGACTTTGCTATGCCACAGTAGACATCAAAGTTGTGAACCTGTCCGAATGAGGAAAGCTAGTGATATTTAACAAGTAAGAAGAGACCTTTTCCCTCAATCTTGCGATGCCGAATCAGACACAATATTTCTCAGGCCTTTCAGTCTTAGATTATAAAAGTTGAACAACAATGTCCAAGCTTTTCAAAGCAATGAGACCAATGCCTTATTTCGGGAATTTGCAAACATGTTCAAATTAGCTGAGCTAATGAAATTAAACGACCACGAAGGGACTCGAACCCTCAATCTTCTGATTCGAAGTCAGACGCCTTATCCATTAGGCCACGCAGTCTATGTGATACATCCCTATTTGACATCATACAGATTTTGCTATGCCACAGTAGACATCAAAGTTGTGAACCTGTCCAAATGAGGAAAGCTAGTGATATTTAACAAGTAAGAAGAGACCTTTTCCCTCAATCTTGCGATGCCGAATCAGACACAATATTTCTCAGGCCTTTCAGTCTTAGATTATAAAAGTTGAACAACAGTGTCCAAGCTTTTCAAAGCAATGAGACCAATGCCTTATTTCGGGAATTTGAAAACATGTTCAAATTAGCTGAGCTAATGAAATTAAATGACCACGAAGGGACTCGAACCCTCAATCTTCTGATTCGAAGTCAGACGCCTTAGCCATTAGGCTACGCAGTCTATGTGATACATTCCTATTTGACATCATACAGACTTTGCTATGCCACAGTAGACATCAAAGTTGTGAACCTGTCCGAATGAGGAAAGCTAGTGATTTTTAACAAGTACAAAGATACTCTTTCCTTCAATCTTGTGATGCATATTCAGACACAATAATTCTCAGGCCTTGCAGTCTTAGATTATTAAAGTTGTACAACAATGTCCAAGCTTTTCAAAGCAATGAGACCAATGCCTTATTTCGGGAATTTGCAAACATGTTCAAATTAGCTGAGCTAATGAAATTAAATGACCCTATTTGACATCATACAGACTTTGCTATGCAACAGTGGACATCAAAGTTGTGAACCTGTCCGAATGAGGAAAGCTCGTGATATTTAACAAGTAAGAAGAGACCTTTTCCCTCAATCTTGCGATGCCGAATCAGACACAATATTTCTCAGGCCTTTCAGTCTTAGATTATAAAAGTTGAACAACAATGTCCAAGCTTTTCAAAGCAATGAGACCAATGCCTTATTTCGGGAATTTGCAAACATGTTCAAATTAGCTGAGCTAATGAAATTAAACGACCACGAAGGGACTCGAACCCTCAATCTTCTGATTCGAAGTCAGACGCCTTATCCATTAGGCCACGCAGTCTATGTGATACATCCCTATTTGACATCATACAGATTTTGCTATGCCACATTAGACATCAAAGTTGTGAACCTGTCCAAATGAGGAAAGCTAGTGATATTTAACAAGTAAGAAGAGACCTTTTCCCTCAATCTTGCGATGCCGAATCAGACACAATAATTCTCAGGCCTTGCAGTCTTAGATTATTAAAGTTGTACAACAATGTCCAAGCTTTTCAAAGCAATGAGACCAATGCCTTATTTCGGGAATTTGAAAACATGTTCAAATTAGCTGAGCTAATGAAATTAAACGACCACGAAGGGACTCGAACCCTCAATCTTCTGATTCGAAGTCAGACGCCTTAGCCATTAGGCCACGCAGTCTATGTGATACATTCCTATTTGACATCATACAGACTTTGCTATGCCACAGTAGACATCAAAGTTGTGAACCTGTCCGAATGAGGAAAGCTAGTGATTTTTAACAAGTACAAAGATACTCTTTCCTTCAATCTTGTGATGCATATTCAGACACAATAATTCTCAGGCCTTGCAGTCTTAGATTATTAAAGTTGTACAACAATGTCCAAGCTTTTCAAAGGAATGAGACCAATGCCTTATTTCGGGAATTTGCAAACATGTTCAAATTAGCTGAGCTAATGAAATTAAGTGACCACGAAGTGACTCGAACCCTCAATCTTCTGATTCGAAGTCAGACGCCTTAGCCATTAGGCCACGCAGTCTATGTGATACATTCCTATTTGACATCATACAGACTTTGCTATGCCACAGTAGACATCAAAGTTGTGAACCTGTCCGAATGAGGAAAGCTAGTGATTTTTAACAAGTACAAAGATACTCTTTCCTTCAATCTTGTGATGCATATTCAGACACAATAATTCTCAGGCCTTGCAGTCTTAGATTATTAAAGTTGTACAACAATGTCCAAGCTTTTCAAAGCAATGAGACCAATGCCTTATTTCGGGAATTTGCAAACATGTTCAAATTAGCTGAGCTAATGAAATTAAATGACCACGAAGGGACTCGAATCCTCAATCTTCTGATTCGAAGTCAGACGCCTTATCCATTAGGCCACGCAGTCTATGTGATACATCCCTATTTGACATCATACAGACTTTGCTATGCCACAGTAGACATCAAAGTTGTGAACCTGTCCGAATGAGGAAAGCTAGTGATATTTAACAAGTAAGAAGAGACCTTTTCCCTCAATCTTGCGATGCCGAATCAGACACAATATTTCTCAGGCCTTTCAGTCTTAGATTATAAAAGTTGAACAACAGTGTCCAAGCTTTTCAAAGCAATGAGACCAATGCCTTATTTCGGGAATTTGAAAACATGTTCAAATTAGCTGAGCTAATGAAATTAAATGACCACGAAGGGACTCGAACCCTCAATCTTCTGATTCGAAGTCAGACGCCTTAGCCATTAGGCTACGCAGTCTATGTGATACATTCCTATTTGACATCATACAGACTTTGCTATGCCACAGTAGACATCAAAGTTGTGAACCTGTCCGAATGAGGAAAGCTAGTGATTTTTAACAAGTACAAAGATACTCTTTCCTTCAATCTTGTGATGCATATTCAGACACAATAATTCTCAGGCCTTGCAGTCTTAGATTATTAAAGTTGTACAACAATGTCCAAGCTTTTCAAAGCAATGAGACCAATGCCTTATTTCGGGAATTTGCAAACATGTTCAAATTAGCTGAGCTAATGAAATTAAATGACCCTATTTGACATCATACAGACTTTGCTATGCAACAGTGGACATCAAAGTTGTGAACCTGTCCGAATGAGGAAAGCTCGTGATATTTAACAAGTAAGAAGAGACCTTTTCCCTCAATCTTGCGATGCCGAATCAGACACAATATTTCTCAGGCCTTTCAGTCTTAGATTATAAAAGTTGAACAACAATGTCCAAGCTTTTCAAAGCAATGAGACCAATGCCTTATTTCGGGAATTTGCAAACATGTTCAAATTAGCTGAGCTAATGAAATTAAACGACCACGAAGGGACTCGAACCCTCAATCTTCTGATTCGAAGTCAGACGCCTTATCCATTAGGCCACGCAGTCTATGTGATACATCCCTATTTGACATCATACAGATTTTGCTATGCCACATTAGACATCAAAGTTGTGAACCTGTCCAAATGAGGAAAGCTAGTGATATTTAACAAGTAAGAAGAGACCTTTTCCCTCAATCTTGCGATGCCGAATCAGACACAATAATTCTCAGGCCTTGCAGTCTTAGATTATTAAAGTTGTACAACAATGTCCAAGCTTTTCAAAGCAATGAGACCAATGCCTTATTTCGGGAATTTGAAAACATGTTCAAATTAGCTGAGCTAATGAAATTAAACGACCACGAAGGGACTCGAACCCTCAATCTTCTGATTCGAAGTCAGACGCCTTAGCCATTAGGCCACGCAGTCTATGTGATACATTCCTATTTGACATCATACAGACTTTGCTATGCCACAGTAGACATCAAAGTTGTGAACCTGTCCGAATGAGGAAAGCTAGTGATTTTTAACAAGTACAAAGATACTCTTTCCTTCAATCTTGTGATGCATATTCAGACACAATAATTCTCAGGCCTTGCAGTCTTAGATTATTAAAGTTGTACAACAATGTCCAAGCTTTTCAAAGCAATGAGACCAATGCCTTATTTCGGGAATTTGCAAACATGTTCAAATTAGCTGAGCTAATGAAATTAAGTGACCACGAAGTGACTCGAACCCTCAATCTTCTGATTCGAAGTCAGACGCCTTAGCCATTAGGCCACGCAGTCTATGTGATACATTCCTATTTGACATCATACAGACTTTGCTATGCCACAGTAGACATCAAAGTTGTGAACCTGTCCGAATGAGGAAAGCTAGTGATTTTTAACAAGTACAAAGATACTCTTTCCTTCAATCTTGTGATGCATATTCAGACACAATAATTCTCAGGCCTTGCAGTCTTAGATTATTAAAGTTGTACAACAATGTCCAAGCTTTTCAAAGCAATGAGACCAATGCCTTATTTCGGGAATTTGCAAACATGTTCAAATTAGCTGAGCTAATGAAATTAAATGACCACGAAGGGACTCGAATCCTCAATCTTCTGATTCGAAGTCAGACGCCTTATCCATTAGGCCACGCAGTCTATGTGATACATCCCTATTTGACATCATACAGACTTTGCTATGCCACAGTAGACATCAAAGTTGTGAACCTGTCCGAATGAGGAAAGCTAGTGATATTTAACAAGTAAGAAGAGACCTTTTCCCTCAATCTTGCGATGCCGAATCAGACACAATATTTCTCAGGCCTTTCAGTCTTAGATTATAAAAGTTGAACAACAATGTCCAAGCTTTTCAAAGCAATGAGACCAATGCCTTATTTCGGGAATTTGCAAACATGTTCAAATTAGCTGAGCTAATGAAATTAAATGACCACGAAGGGACTCGAATCCTCAATCTTCTGATTCGAAGTCAGACGCCTTATCCATTAGGCCACGCAGTCTATGTGATACATCCCTATTTGACATCATACAGACTTTGCTATGCCACAGTAGACATCAAAGTTGTGAACCTGTCCGAATGAGGAAAGCTAGTGATATTTAACAAGTAAGAAGAGACCTTTTCCCTCAATCTTGCGATGCCGAATCAGACACAATATTTCTCAGGCCTTTCAGTCTTAGATTATAAAAGTTGAACAACAATGTCCAAGCTTTTCAAAGCAATGAGACCAATGCCTTATTTCGGGAATTTGCAAACATGTTCAAATTAGCTGAGCTAATGAAATTAAACGACCACGAAGGGACTCGAACCCTCAATCTTCTGATTCGAAGTCAGACGCCTTATCCATTAGGCCACGCAGTCTATGTGATACATCCCTATTTGACATCATACAGATTTTGCTATGCCACAGTAGACATCAAAGTTGTGAACCTGTCCAAATGAGGAAAGCTAGTGATATTTAACAAGTAAGAAGAGACCTTTTCCCTCAATCTTGCGATGCCGAATCAGACACAATATTTCTCAGGCCTTTCAGTCTTAGATTATAAAAGTTGAACAACAGTGTCCAAGCTTTTCAAAGCAATGAGACCAATGCCTTATTTCGGGAATTTGAAAACATGTTCAAATTAGCTGAGCTAATGAAATTAAACGACCACGAAGGGACTCGAACCCTCAATCTTCTGATTCGAAGTCAGACGCCTTAGCCATTAGGCTACGCAGTCTATGTGATACATTCATATTTGACATCATACAGACTTTGCTATGCCACAGTAGACATCAAAGTTGTGAACCTGTCCGAATGAGGAAAGCTAGTGATTTTTAACAAGTACAAAGATACTCTTTCCTTCAATCTTGTGATGCATATTCAGACACAATAATTCTCAGGCCTTGCAGTCTTAGATTATTAAAGTTGTACAACAATGTCCAAGCTTTTCAAAGCAATGAGACCAATGCCTTATTTCGGGAATTTGCAAACATGTTCAAATTAGCTGAGCTAATGAAATTAAATGACCACGAAGGGACTCGAATCCTCAATCTTCTGATTCGAAGTCAGACGCCTTATCCATTAGGCCACGCAGTCTATGTGATACATCCCTATTTGACATCATACAGACTTTGCTATGCCACAGTAGACATCAAAGTTGTGAACCTGTCCGAATGAGGAAAGCTAGTGATATTTAACAAGTAAGAAGAGACCTTTTCCCTCAATCTTGCGATGCCGAATCAGACACAATATTTCTCAGGCCTTTCAGTCTTAGATTATAAAAGTTGAACAACAATGTCCAAGCTTTTCAAAGCAATGAGACCAATGCCTTATTTCGGGAATTTGCAAACATGTTCAAATTAGCTGAGCTAATGAAATTAAACGAGCACGAAGGGACTCGAATCCTCAATCTTCTGATTCGAAGTCAGACGCCTTAGCCATTAGGCCACGCAGTCTATGTGATACATTCCTATTTGACATCATACAGACTTTGCTATGCCACAGTAGACATCAAAGTTGTGAACCTGTCCGAATGAGGAAAGCTAGTGATTTTTAACAAGTACAAAGATACTCTTTCCTTCAATCTTGTGATGCATATTCAGACACAATAATTCTCAGGCCTTGCAGTCTTAGATTATTAAAGTTGTACAACAATGTCCAAGCTTTTCAAAGCAATGAGACCAATGCCTTATTTCGGGAATTTGCAAACATGTTCAAATTAGCTGAGCTAATGAAATTAAGTGACCACGAAGGGACTCGAACCCTCAATCTTCTGATTTGAAGTCAGACGCCTTAGCCATTAGGCCACGCAGTCTATGTGATACATTCCCTATTTGACATCATACAGACTTTGCTATGCCACAGTAGACATCAAAGTTGTGAACCTGTCCGAATGAGGAAAGCTAGTGATTTTTAACAAGTACAAAGATACTCTTTCCTTCAATCTTGTGATGCATATTCAGACACAATAATTCTCAGGCCTTGCAGTCTTAGATTATTAAAGTTGAACAACAATGTCCAAGCTTTTCAAAGCAACAAGACCAATGCCTTATTTAGGGAAATTGCAAACATGTACGAATTAGCTGAGCTAATGAAATTAAATGACCCTATTTGACATCATACAGACTTTGCTATGCAACAGTGGACATCAAAGTTGTGAACCTGTCCGAATGAGGAAAGCTCGTGATATTTAACAAGTAAGAAGAGACCTTTTCCCTCAATCTTGCGATGCCGAATCAGACACAATATTTCTCAGGCCTTTCAGTCTTAGATTATAAAAGTTGAACAACAATGTCCAAGCTTTTCAAAGCAATGAGACCAATGCCTTATTTCGGGAATTTGCAAACATGTTCAAATTAGCTGAGCTAATGAAATTAAACGACCACGAAGGGACTCGAACCCTCAATCTTCTGATTCGAAGTCAGACGCCTTATCCATTAGGCCACGCAGTCTATGTGATACATCCCTATTTGACATCATACAGATTTTGCTATGCCACAGTAGACATCAAAGTTGTGAACCTGTCCAAATGAGGAAAGCTAGTGATATTTAACAAGTAAGAAGAGACCTTTTCCCTCAATCTTGCGATGCCGAATCAGACACAATATTTCTCAGGCCTTTCAGTCTTAGATTATAAAAGTTGAACAACAGTGTCCAAGCTTTTCAAAGCAATGAGACCAATGCCTTATTTCGGGAATTTGAAAAGATGTTCAAATTAGCTGAGCTAATGAAATTAAACAACCACGAAGGGACTCGAACCCTCAATCTTCTGATTCGAAGTCAGACGCCTTAGCCATTAGGCCACGCAGTCGATGTGATACATTCCTATTTGACATCATACAGACTTTGCTATGCCACAGTAGACATCAAAGTTGTGAACCTGTCCGAATGAGGAAAGCTAGTGATTTTTAACAAGTACAAAGATACTCTTTCCTTCAATCTTGTGATGCATATTCAGACACAATAATTCTCAGGCCTTGCAGTCTTAGATTATTAAAGTTGTACAACAATGTCCAAGCTTTTCAAAGCAATGAGACCAATGCCTTATTTCGGGAATTTGCAAACATGTTCAAATTAGCTGAGCTAATGAAATTAAATGACCACGAAGGGACTCGAATTCTCAATCTTCTGATTCGAAGTCAGATGCCTTATCCATTAGGCCACGCAGTCTATGTGATACATCCCTATTTGACATCATACAGACTTTGCTATGCCACAGTAGACATCAAAGTTGTGAACCTGTCCGAATGAGGAAAGCTAGTGATTTTTAACAAGTACAAAGATACTCTTTCCTTCAATCTTGTGATGCATATTCAGACACAATAATTCTCAGGCCTTGCAGTCTTAGATTATTAAAGTTGAACAACAATGTCCAAGCTTTTCAAAGCAACAAGACCAATGCCTTATTTAGGGAAATTGCAAACATGTACGAATTAGCTGAGCTAATGAAATTAAATGACCCTATTTGACATCATACAGACTTTGCTATGCAACAGTGGACATCAAAGTTGTGAACCTGTCCGAATGAGGAAAGCTCGTGATATTTAACAAGTAAGAAGAGACCTTTTCCCTCAATCTTGCGATGCCGAATCAGACACAATATTTCTCAGGCCTTTCAGTCTTAGATTATAAAAGTTGAACAACAATGTCCAAGCTTTTCAAAGCAATGAGACCAATGCCTTATTTCGGGAATTTGCAAACATGTTCAAATTAGCTGAGCTAATGAAATTAAACGACCACGAAGGGACTCGAACCCTCAATCTTCTGATTCGAAGTCAGACGCCTTATCCATTAGGCCACGCAGTCTATGTGATACATCCCTATTTGACATCATACAGACTTTGCTATGCCACAGTAGACATCAAAGTTGTGAACCTGTCCGAATGAGGAAAGCTAGTGATTTTTAACAAGTACAAAGATACTCTTTCCTTCAATCTTGTGATGCATATTCAGACACAATAATTCTCAGGCCTTGCAGTCTTAGATTATTAAAGTTGAACAACAATGTCCAAGCTTTTCAAAGCAACAAGACCAATGCCTTATTTAGGGAAATTGCAAACATGTACGAATTAGCTGAGCTAATGAAATTAAATGACCCTATTTGACATCATACAGACTTTGCTATGCAACAGTGGACATCAAAGTTGTGAACCTGTCCGAATGAGGAAAGCTCGTGATATTTAACAAGTAAGAAGAGACCTTTTCCCTCAATCTTGCGATGCCGAATCAGACACAATATTTCTCAGGCCTTTCAGTCTTAGATTATAAAAGTTGAACAACAGTGTCCAAGCTTTTCAAAGCAATGAGACCAATGCCTTATTTCGGGAATTTGAAAACATGTTCAAATTAGCTGAGCTAATGAAATTAAATGACCACGAAGGGACTCGAACCCTCAATCTTCTGATTCGAAGTCAGACGCCTTAGCCATTAGGCTACGCAGTCTATGTGATACATTCCTATTTGACATCATACAGACTTTGCTATGCCACAGTAGACATCAAAGTTGTGAACCTGTCCGAATGAGGAAAGCTAGTGATTTTTAACAAGTACAAAGATACTCTTTCCTTCAATCTTGTGATGCATATTCAGACACAATAATTCTCAGGCCTTGCAGTCTTAGATTATTAAAGTTGTACAACAATGTCCAAGCTTTTCAAAGCAATGAGACCAATGCCTTATTTCGGGAATTTGCAAACATGTTCAAATTAGCTGAGCTAATGAAATTAAATGACCCTATTTGACATCATACAGACTTTGCTATGCAACAGTGGACATCAAAGTTGTGAACCTGTCCGAATGAGGAAAGCTCGTGATATTTAACAAGTAAGAAGAGACCTTTTCCCTCAATCTTGCGATGCCGAATCAGACACAATATTTCTCAGGCCTTTCAGTCTTAGATTATAAAAGTTGAACAACAATGTCCAAGCTTTTCAAAGCAATGAGACCAATGCCTTATTTCGGGAATTTGCAAACATGTTCAAATTAGCTGAGCTAATGAAATTAAACGACCACGAAGGGACTCGAACCCTCAATCTTCTGATTCGAAGTCAGACGCCTTATCCATTAGGCCACGCAGTCTATGTGATACATCCCTATTTGACATCATACAGATTTTGCTATGCCACAGTAGACATCAAAGTTGTGAACCTGTCCAAATGAGGAAAGCTAGTGATATTTAACAAGTAAGAAGAGACCTTTTCCCTCAATCTTGCGATGCCGAATCAGACACAATAATTCTCAGGCCTTGCAGTCTTAGATTATTAAAATTGTACAACAATGTCCAAGCTTTTCAAAGCAATGAGACCAATGCCTTATTTCGGGAATTTGAAAACATGTTCAAATTAGCTGAGCTAATGAAATTAAACGACCACGAAGGGACTCGAACCCTCAATCTTCTGATTCGAAGTCAGACGCCTTAGCCATTAGGCCACGCAGTCTATGTGATACATTCCTATTTGACATCATACAGACTTTGCTATGCCACAGTAGACATCAAAGTTGTGAACCTGTCCGAATGAGGAAAGCTAGTGATTTTTAACAAGTACAAAGATACTCTTTCCTTCAATCTTGTGATGCATATTCAGACACAATAATTCTCAGGCCTTGCAGTCTTAGATTATTAAAGTTGTACAACAATGTCCAAGCTTTTCAAAGCAATGAGACCAATGCCTTATTTCGGGAATTTGCAAACATGTTCAAATTAGCTGAGCTAATGAAATTAAGTGACCACGAAGTGACTCGAACCCTCAATCTTCTGATTCGAAGTCAGACGCCTTAGCCATTAGGCCACGCAGTCTATGTGATACATTCCTATTTGACATCATACAGACTTTGCTATGCCACAGTAGACATCAAAGTTGTGAACCTGTCCGAATGAGGAAAGCTAGTGATATTTAACAAGTAAGAAGAGACCTTTTCCCTCAATCTTGCGATGCCGAATCAGACAGAATATTTCTCAGGCCTTTCAGTCTTAGATTATAAAAGTTGAACAACAATGTCCAAGCTTTTCAAAGCAATGAGACCAATGCCTTATTTCGGGAATTTGCAAACATGTTCAAATTAGCTGAGCTAATGAAATTAAACGAGCACGAAGGGACTCGAATCCTCAATCTTCTGATTCGAAGTCAGACGCCTTATCCATTAGGCCACGCAGTCTATGTGATACATTCCTATTTGACATCATACAGACTTTGCTATGCCACAGTAGACATCAAAGTTGTGAACCTGTCCGAATGAGGAAAGCTAGTGATTTTTAACAAGTACAAAGATACTCTTTCCTTCAATCTTGTGATGCATATTCAGACACAATAATTCTCAGGCCTTGCAGTCTTAGATTATTAAAGTTGTACAACAATGTCCAAGCTTTTCAAAGCAATGAGACCAATGCCTTATTTCGGGAATTTGAAAACATGTTCAAATTAGCTGAGCTAATGAAATTAAACGACCACGAAGGGACTCGAACCCTCAATCTTCTGATTCGAAGTCAGACGCCTTAGCCATTAGGCCACGCAGTCTATGTGATACATTCCTATTTGACATCATACAGACTTTGCTATGCCACAGTAGACATCAAAGTTGTGAACCTGTCCGAATGAGGAAAGCTAGTGATTTTTAACAAGTACAAAGATACTCTTTCCTTCAATCTTGTGATGCATATTCAGACACAATAATTCTCAGGCCTTGCAGTCTTAGATTATTAAAGTTGTACAACAATGTCCAAGCTTTTCAAAGCAATGAGACCAATGCCTTATTTCGGGAATTTGCAAACATGTTCAAATTAGCTGAGCTAATGAAATTAAATGACCACGAAGGGACTCGAATCCTCAATCTTCTGATTCGAAGTCAGACGCCTTATCCATTAGGCCACGCAGTCTATGTGATACATCCCTATTTGACATCATACAGACTTTGCTATGCCACAGTAGACATCAAAGTTGTGAACCTGTCCGAATGAGGAAAGCTAGTGATATTTAACAAGTAAGAAGAGACCTTTTCCCTCAATCTTGCGATGCCGAATCAGACACAATATTTCTCAGGCCTTTCAGTCTTAGATTATAAAAGTTGAACAACAATGTCCAAGCTTTTCAAAGCAATGAGACCAATGCCTTATTTCGGGAATTTGCAAACATGTTCAAATTAGCTGAGCTAATGAAATTAAACGACCACGAAGGGACTCGAACCCTCAATCTTCTGATTCGAAGTCAGACGCCTTATCCATTAGGCCACGCAGTCTATGTGATACATCCCTATTTGACATCATACAGATTTTGCTATGCCACAGTAGACATCAAAGTTGTGAACCTGTCCAAATGAGGAAAGCTAGTGATATTTAACAAGTAAGAAGAGACCTTTTCCCTCAATCTTGCGATGCCGAATCAGACACAATATTTCTCAGGCCTTTCAGTCTTAGATTATAAAAGTTGAACAACAGTGTCCAAGCTTTTCAAAGCAATGAGACCAATGCCTTATTTCGGGAATTTGAAAACATGTTCAAATTAGCTGAGCTAATGAAATTAAACGACCACGAAGGGACTCGAACCCTCAATCTTCTGATTCGAAGTCAGACGCCTTAGCCATTAGGCTACGCAGTCTATGTGATACATTCCTATTTGACATCATACAGACTTTGCTATGCCACAGTAGACATCAAAGTTGTGAACCTGTCCGAATGAGGAAAGCTAGTGATTTTTAACAAGTACAAAGATACTCTTTCCTTCAATCTTGTGATGCATATTCAGACACAATAATTCTCAGGCCTTGCAGTCTTAGATTATTAAAGTTGTACAACAATGTCCAAGCTTTTCAAAGCAATGAGACCAATGCCTTATTTCGGGAATTTGCAAACATGTTCAAATTAGCTGAGCTAATGAAATTAAATGACCACGAAGGGACTCGAATCCTCAATCTTCTGATTCGAAGTCAGACGCCTTATCCATTAGGCCACGCAGTCTATGTGATACATCCCTATTTGACATCATACAGACTTTGCTATGCCACAGTAGACATCAAAGTTGTGAACCTGTCCGAATGAGGAAAGCTAGTGATATTTAACAAGTAAGAAGAGACCTTTTCCCTCAATCTTGCGATGCCGAATCAGACACAATATTTCTCAGGCCTTTCAGTCTTAGATTATAAAAGTTGAACAACAATGTCCAAGCTTTTCAAAGCAATGAGACCAATGCCTTATTTCGGGAATTTGCAAACATGTTCAAATTAGCTGAGCTAATGAAATTAAACGAGCACGAAGGGACTCGAATCCTCAATCTTCTGATTCGAAGTCAGACGCCTTATCCATTAGGCCACGCAGTCTATGTGATACATTCCTATTTGACATCATACAGACTTTGCTATGCCACAGTAGACATCAAAGTTGTGAACCTGTCCGAATGAGGAAAGCTAGTGATTTTTAACAAGTACAAAGATACTCTTTCCTTCAATCTTGTGATGCATATTCAGACACAATACTTCTCAGGCATTGCAGTCTTAGATTATTAAAGTTGTACAACAATGTCCAAGCTTTTCAAAGCAATGAGACCAATGCCTTATTTCGGGAATTTGCAAACATGTTCAAATTAGCTGAGCTAATGAAATTAAATGACCACGAAGGGACTCGAATCCTCAATCTTCTGATTCGAAGTCAGACGCCTTATCCATTAGGCCACGCAGTCTATGTGATACATCCCTATTTGACATCATACAGACTTTGCTATGCCACAGTAGACATCAAAGTTGTGAACCTGTCCGAATGAGGAAAGCTAGTGATATTTAACAAGTAAGAAGAGACCTTTTCCCTCAATCTTGCGATGCCGAATCAGACACAATATTTCTCAGGCCTTTCAGTCTTAGATTATAAAAGTTGAACAACAATGTCCAAGCTTTTCAAAGCAATGAGACCAATGCCTTATTTCGGGAATTTGCAAACATGTTCAAATTAGCTGAGCTAATGAAATTAAACGACCACGAAGGGACTCGAACCCTCAATCTTCTGATTCGAAGTCAGACGCCTTAGCCATTAGGCTACGCAGTCTATGTGATACATTCCTATTTGACATCATACAGACTTTGCTATGCCACAGTAGACATCAAAGTTGTGAACCTGTCCGAATGAGGAAAGCTAGTGATTTTTAACAAGTACAAAGATACTCTTTCCTTCAATCTTGTGATGCATATTCAGACACAATAATTCTCAGGCCTTGCAGTCTTAGATTATTAAAGTTGTACAACAATGTCCAAGCTTTTCAAAGCAATGAGACCAATGCCTTATTTCGGGAATTTGCAAACATGTTCAAATTAGCTGAGCTAATGAAATTAAATGACCACGAAGGGACTCGAATCCTCAATCTTCTGATTCGAAGTCAGACGCCTTATCCATTAGGCCACGCAGTCTATGTGATACATCCCTATTTGACATCATACAGACTTTGCTATGCCACAGTAGACATCAAAGTTGTGAACCTGTCCGAATGAGGAAAGCTAGTGATATTTAACAAGTAAGAAGAGACCTTTTCCCTCAATCTTGCGATGCCGAATCAGACACAATATTTCTCAGGCCTTTCAGTCTTAGATTATAAAAGTTGAACAACAATGTCCAAGCTTTTCAAAGCAATGAGACCAATGCCTTATTTCGGGAATTTGCAAACATGTTCAAATTAGCTGAGCTAATGAAATTAAACGAGCACGAAGGGACTCGAATCCTCAATCTTCTGATTCGAAGTCAGACGCCTTATCCATTAGGCCACGCAGTCTATGTGATACATTCCTATTTGACATCATACAGACTTTGCTATGCCACAGTAGACATCAAAGTTGTGAACCTGTCCGAATGAGGAAAGCTAGTGATTTTTAACAAGTACAAAGATACTCTTTCCTTCAATCTTGTGATGCATATTCAGACACAATACTTCTCAGGCATTGCAGTCTTAGATTATTAAAGTTGTACAACAATGTCCAAGCTTTTCAAAGCAATGAGACCAATGCCTTATTTCGGGAATTTGCAAACATGTTCAAATTAGCTGAGCTAATGAAATTAAATGACCACGAAGGGACTCGAATCCTCAATCTTCTGATTCGAAGTCAGACGCCTTATCCATTAGGCCACGCAGTCTATGTGATACATCCCTATTTGACATCATACAGACTTTGCTATGCCACAGTAGACATCAAAGTTGTGAACCTGTCCGAATGAGGAAAGCTAGTGATATTTAACAAGTAAGAAGAGACCTTTTCCCTCAATCTTGCGATGCCGAATCAGACACAATATTTCTCAGGCCTTTCAGTCTTAGATTATAAAAGTTGAACAACAATGTCCAAGCTTTTCAAAGCAATGAGACCAATGCCTTATTTCGGGAATTTGCAAACATGTTCAAATTAGCTGAGCTAATGAAATTAAACGAGCACGAAGGGACTCGAATCCTCAATCTTCTGATTCGAAGTCAGACGCCTTATCCATTAGGCCACGCAGTCTATGTGATACATTCCTATTTGACATCATACAGACTTTGCTATGCCACAGTAGACATCAAAGTTGTGAACCTGTCCGAATGAGGAAAGCTAGTGATTTTTAACAAGTACAAAGATACTCTTTCCTTCAATCTTGTGATGCATATTCAGACACAATAATTATCAGGCCTTGCAGTCTTAGATTATTAAAGTTGTACAACAATGTCCAAGCTTTTCAAAGCAATGAGACCAATGCCTTATTTCGGGAATTTGAAAACATGTTCAAATTAGCTGAGCTAATGAAATTAAACGACCACGAAGGGACTCGAACCCTCAATCTTCTGATTCGAAGTCAGACGCCTTAGCCATTAGGCCACGCAGTCTATGTGATACATTCCTATTTGACATCATACAGACTTTGCTATGCCACAGTAGACATCAAAGTTGTGAACCTGTCCGAATGAGGAAAGCTAGTGATTTTTAACAAGTACAAAGATACTCTTTCCTTCAATCTTGTGATGCATATTCAGACACAATAATTCTCAGGCCTTGCAGTCTTAGATTATTAAAGTTGTACAACAATGTCCAAGCTTTTCAAAGCAATGAGACCAATGCCTTATTTCGGGAATTTGCAAACATGTTCAAATTAGCTGAGCTAATGAAATTAAGTGACCACGAAGGGACTCGAACCCTCAATCTTCTGATTTGAAGTCAGACGCCTTAGCCATTAGGCCACGCAGTCTATGTGATACATCCCTATTTGACATCATACAGACTTTGCTATGCCACAGTAGACATCAAAGTTGTGAACCTGTCCGAATGAGGAAAGCTAGTGATTTTTAACAAGTACAAAGATACTCTTTCCTTCAATCTTGTGATGCATATTCAGACACAATAATTCTCAGGCCTTGCAGTCTTAGATTATTAAAGTTGAACAACAATGTCCAAGCTTTTCAAAGCAACAAGACCAATGCCTTATTTAGGGAAATTGCAAACATGTACGAATTAGCTGAGCTAATGAAATTAAATGACCCTATTTGACATCATACAGACTTTGCTATGCAACAGTGGACATCAAAGTTGTGAACCTGTCCGAATGAGGAAAGCTCGTGATATTTAACAAGTAAGAAGAGACCTTTTCCCTCAATCTTGCGATGCCGAATCAGACACAATATTTCTCAGGCCTTTCAGTCTTAGATTATAAAAGTTGAACAACAATGTCCAAGCTTTTCAAAGCAATGAGACCAATGCCTTATTTCGGGAATTTGCAAACATGTTCAAATTAGCTGAGCTAATGAAATTAAACGACCACGAAGGGACTCGAACCCTCAATCTTCTGATTCGAAGTCAGACGCCTTATCCATTAGGCCACGCAGTCTATGTGATACATCCCTATTTGACATCATACAGATTTTGCTATGCCACAGTAGACATCAAAGTTGTGAACCTGTCCAAATGAGGAAAGCTAGTGATATTTAACAAGTAAGAAGAGACCTTTTCCCTCAATCTTGCGATGCCGAATCAGACACAATATTTCTCAGGCCTTTCAGTCTTAGATTATAAAAGTTGAACAACAGTGTCCAAGCTTTTCAAAGCAATGAGACCAATGCCTTATTACGGGAATTTGAAAAGATGTTCAAATTAGCTGAGCTAATGAAATTAAACAACCACGAAGGGACTCGAACCCTCAATCTTCTGATTCGAAGTCAGACGCCTTAGCCATTAGGCCACGCAGTCTATGTGATACATCCCTATTTGACATCATACAGACTTTGCTATGCCACAGTAGACATCAAAGTTGTGAACCTGTCCGAATGAGGAAAGCTAGTGATTTTTAACAAGTACAAAGATACTCTTTCCTTCAATCTTGTGATGCATATTCAGACACAATAATTCTCAGGCCTTGCAGTCTTAGATTATTAAAGTTGAACAACAATGTCCAAGCTTTTCAAAGCAACAAGACCAATGCCTTATTTAGGGAAATTGCAAACATGTACGAATTAGCTGAGCTAATGAAATTAAATGACCCTATTTGACATCATACAGACTTTGCTATGCAACAGTGGACATCAAAGTTGTGAACCTGTCCGAATGAGGAAAGCTCGTGATATTTAACAAGTAAGAAGAGACCTTTTCCCTCAATCTTGCGATGCCGAATCAGACACAATATTTCTCAGGCCTTTCAGTCTTAGATTATAAAAGTTGAACAACAGTGTCCAAGCTTTTCAAAGCAATGAGACCAATGCCTTATTTCGGGAATTTGAAAACATGTTCAAATTAGCTGAGCTAATGAAATTAAACGACCACGAAGGGACTCGAACACTCAATCTTCTGATTCGAAGTCAGACGCCTTAGCCATTAGGCTACGCAGTCTATGTGATACATTCCTATTTGACATCATACAGACTTTGCTATGCCACAGTAGACATCAAAGTTGTGAACCTGTCCGAATGAGGAAAGCTAGTGATTTTTAACAAGTACAAAGATACTCTTTCCTTCAATCTTGTGATGCATATTCAGACACAATACTTCTCAGGCCTTGCAGTCTTAGATTATTAAAGTTGTACAACAATGTCCAAGCTTTTCAAAGCAATGAGACCAATGCCTTATTTCGGGAATTTGCAAACAAGTTCAAATTAGCTGAGCTAATGAAATTAAATGACCCTATTTGACATCATACAGACTTTGCTATGCAACAGTGGACATCAAAGTTGTGAACCTGTCCGAATGAGGAAAGCTCGTGATATTTAACAAGTAAGAAGAGACCTTTTCCCTCAATCTTGCGATGCCGAATCAGACACAATATTTCTCAGGCCTTTCAGTCTTAGATTATAAAAGTTGAACAACAATGTCCAAGCTTTTCAAAGCAATGAGACCAATGCCTTATTTCGGGAATTTGCAAACATGTTCAAATTAGCTGAGCTAATGAAATTAAACGACCACGAAGGGACTCGAACCCTCAATCTTCTGATTCGAAGTCAGACGCCTTATCCATTAGGCCACGCAGTCTATGTGATACATCCCTATTTGACATCATACAGACTTTGCTATGCCACAGTAGACATCAAAGTTGTGAACCTGTCCGAATGAGGAAAGCTAGTGATTTTTAACAAGTACAAAGATACTCTTTCCTTCAATCTTGTGATGCATATTCAGACACAATAATTCTCAGGCCTTGCAGTCTTAGATTATTAAAGTTGAACAACAATGTCCAAGCTTTTCAAAGCAACAAGACCAATGCCTTATTTAGGGAAATTGCAAACATGTACGAATTAGCTGAGCTAATGAAATTAAATGACCCTATTTGACATCATACAGACTTTGCTATGCAACAGTGGACATCAAAGTTGTGAACCTGTCCGAATGAGGAAAGCTCGTGATATTTAACAAGTAAGAAGAGACCTTTTCCCTCAATCTTGCGATGCCGAATCAGACACAATATTTCTCAGGCCTTTCAGTCTTAGATTATAAAAGTTGAACAACAATGTCCAAGCTTTTCAAAGCAATGAGACCAATGCCTTATTTCGGGAATTTGCAAACATGTTCAAATTAGCTGAGCTAATGAAATTAAACGACCACGAAGGGACTCGAACCCTCAATCTTCTGATTCGAAGTCAGACGCCTTATCCATTTGGCCACGCAGTCTATGTGATACATCCCTATTTGACATCATACAGATTTTGCTATGCCACAGTAGACATCAAAGTTGTGAACCTGTCCAAATGAGGAAAGCTAGTGATATTTAACAAGTAAGAAGAGACCTTTTCCCTCAATCTTGCGATGCCGAATCAGACACAATATTTCTCAGGCCTTTCAGTCTTAGATTATAAAAGTTGAACAACAGTGTCCAAGCTTTTCAAAGCAATGAGACCAATGCCTTATTTCGGGAATTTGAAAACATGTTCAAATTAGCTGAGCTAATGAAATTAAACGACCACGAAGGGACTCGAACCCTCAATCTTCTGATTCGAAGTCAGATGCCTTAGCCATTAGGCCACGCAGTCTATGTGATACATCCCTATTTGACATCATACAGATTTTGCTATGCCACAGTAGACATCAAAGTTGTGAACCTGTCCAAATGAGGAAAGCTAGTGATATTTAACAAGTAAGAAGAGACCTTTTCCCTCAATCTTGCGATGCCGAATCAGACACAATATTTCTCAGGCCTTTCAGTCTTAGATTATAAAAGTTGAACAACAGTGTCCAAGCTTTTCAAAGCAATGAGACCAATGCCTTATTTCGGGAATTTGAAAACATGTTCAAATTAGCTGAGCTAATGAAATTAAAAGACCACGAAGGGACTCGAACCCTCAATCTTCTGATTCGAAGTCAGATGCCTTAGCCATTAGGCCACGCAGTCTATGTGATACATTCCTATTTGACATCATACAGACTTTGCTATGCCACAGTAGACATCAAAGTTGTGAACCTGTCCGAATGAGGAAAGCTAGTGATTTTTAACAAGTACAAAGATACTCTTTCCTTCAATCTTGTGATGCATATTCAGACACAATACTTCTCAGGCATTGCAGTCTTAGATTATTAAAGTTGTACAACAATGTCCAAGCTTTTCAAAGCAATGAGACCAATGCCTTATTTCGGGAATTTGCAAACAAGTTCAAATTAGCTGAGCTAATGAAATTAAACGACCACGAAGGGACTCGAACCCTCAATCTTCTGATTCGAAGTCAGACGCCTTATCCATTAGGCCACGCAGTCTATGTGATACATCCCTATTTGACATCATACAGACTTTGCTATGCCACAGTAGACATCAAAGTTGTGAACCTGTCCGAATGAGGAAAGCTAGTGATTTTTAACAAGTACAAAGATACTCTTTCCTTCAATCTTGTGATGCATATTCAGACACAATAATTCTCAGGCCTTGCAGACTTAGATTATTAAAGTTGAACAACAATGTCCAAGCTTTTCAAAGCAACAAGACCAATGCCTTATTTAGGGAAATTGCAAACATGTACGAATTAGCTGAGCTAATGAAATTAAATGACCCTATTTGACATCATACAGACTTTGCTATGCAACAGTGGACATCAAAGTTGTGAACCTGTCCGAATGAGGAAAGCTCGTGATATTTAACAAGTAAGAAGAGACCTTTTCCCTCAATCTTGCGATGCCGAATCAGACACAATATTTCTCAGGCCTTTCAGTCTTAGATTATAAAAGTTGAACAACAATGTCCAAGCTTTTCAAAGCAATGAGACCAATGCCTTATTTCGGGAATTTGCAAACATGTTCAAATTAGCTGAGCTAATGAAATTAAACGACCACGAAGGGACTCGAACCCTCAATCTTCTGATTCGAAGTCAGATGCCTTAGCCATTAGGCCACGCAGTCTATGTGATACATCCCTATTTGACATCATACAGATTTTGCTATGCCACAGTAGACATCAAAGTTGTGAACCTGTCCAAATGAGGAAAGCTAGTGATATTTAACAAGTAAGAAGAGACCTTTTCCCTCAATCTTGCGATGCCGAATCAGACACAATATTTCTCAGGCCTTTCAGTCTTAGATTATAAAAGTTGAACAACAATGTCCAAGCTTTTCAAAGCAATGAGACCAATGCCTTATTTCGGGAATTTGCAAACATGTTCAAATTAGCTGAGCTAATGAAATTAAACGACCACGAAGGGACTCGAACCCTCAATCTTCTGATTCGAAGTCAGACGCCTTATCCATTTGGCCACGCAGTCTATGTGATACATCCCTATTTGACATCATACAGATTTTGCTATGCCACAGTAGACATCAAAGTTGTGAACCTGTCCAAATGAGGAAAGCTAGTGATATTTAACAAGTAAGAAGAGACCTTTTCCCTCAATCTTGCGATGCCGAATCAGACACAATATTTCTCAGGCCTTTCAGTCTTAGATTATAAAAGTTGAACAACAGTGTCCAAGCTTTTCAAAGCAATGAGACCAATGCCTTATTTCGGGAATTTGAAAACATGTTCAAATTAGCTGAGCTAATGAAATTAAACGACCACGAAGGGACTCGAACCCTCAATCTTCTGATTCGAAGTCAGATGCCTTAGCCATTAGGCCACGCAGTCTATGTGATACATCCCTATTTGACATCATACAGATTTTGCTATGCCACAGTAGACATCAAAGTTGTGAACCTGTCCAAATGAGGAAAGCTAGTGATATTTAACAAGTAAGAAGAGACCTTTTCCCTCAATCTTGCGATGCCGAATCAGACACAATATTTCTCAGGCCTTTCAGTCTTAGATTATAAAAGTTGAACAACAGTGTCCAAGCTTTTCAAAGCAATGAGACCAATGCCTTATTTCGGGAATTTGAAAACATGTTCAAATTAGCTGAGCTAATGAAATTAAAAGACCACGAAGGGACTCGAACCCTCAATCTTCTGATTCGAAGTCAGACGCCTTATCCATTAGGCCACGCAGTCTATGTGATACATCCCTATTTGACATCATACAGACTTTGCTATGCCACAGTAGACATCAAAGTTGTGAACCTGTCCGAATGAGGAAAGCTAGTGATTTTTAACAAGTACAAAGATACTCTTTCCTTCAATCTTGTGATGCATATTCAGACACAATAATTCTCAGGCCTTGCAGACTTAGATTATTAAAGTTGAACAACAATGTCCAAGCTTTTCAAAGCAACAAGACCAATGCCTTATTTAGGGAAATTGCAAACATGTACGAATTAGCTGAGCTAATGAAATTAAATGACCCTATTTGACATCATACAGACTTTGCTATGCAACAGTGGACATCAAAGTTGTGAACCTGTCCGAATGAGGAAAGCTCGTGATATTTAACAAGTAAGAAGAGACCTTTTCCCTCAATCTTGCGATGCCGAATCAGACACAATATTTCTCAGGCCTTTCAGTCTTAGATTATAAAAGTTGAACAACAATGTCCAAGCTTTTCAAAGCAATGAGACCAATGCCTTATTTCGGGAATTTGCAAACATGTTCAAATTAGCTGAGCTAATGAAATTAAACGACCACGAAGGGACTCGAACCCTCAATCTTCTGATTCGAAGTCAGACGCCTTATCCATTAGGCCACGCAGTCTATGTGATACATCCCTATTTGACATCATACAGATTTTGCTATGCCACAGTAGACATCAAAGTTGTGAACCTGTCCAAATGAGGAAAGCTAGTGATATTTAACAAGTAAGAAGAGACCTTTTCCCTCAATCTTGCGATGCCGAATCAGACACAATATTTCTCAGGCCTTTCAGTCTTAGATTATAAAAGTTGAACAACAGTGTCCAAGCTTTTCAAAGCAATGAGACCAATGCCTTATTTCGGGAATTTGAAAACATGTTCAAATTAGCTGAGCTAATGAAATTAAACGACCACGAAGGGACTCGAACCCTCAATCTTCTGATTCGAAGTCAGATGCCTTAGCCATTAGGCCACGCAGTCTATGTGATACATCCCTATTTGACATCATACAGATTTTGCTATGCCACAGTAGACATCAAAGTTGTGAACCTGTCCAAATGAGGAAAGCTAGTGATATTTAACAAGTAAGAAGAGACCTTTTCCCTCAATCTTGCGATGCCGAATCAGACACAATATTTCTCAGGCCTTTCAGTCTTAGATTATAAAAGTTGAACAACAGTGTGCAAGCTTTTCAAAGCAATGAGACCAATGCCTTATTTCGGGAATTTGAAAACATGTTCAAATTAGCTGAGCTAATGAAATTAAACGACCACGAAGGGACTCGAACCCTCAATCTTCTGATTCGAAGTCAGATGCCTTAGCCATTAGGCCACGCAGTCTATGTGATACATCCCTATTTGACATCATACAGATTTTGCTATGCCACAGTAGACATCAAAGTTGTGAACCTGTCCAAATGAGGAAAGCTAGTGATTTTTAACAAGTAAGAAGAGACCTTTTCCCTCAATCTTGCGATGCCGAATCAGACACAATATTTCTCAGGCCTTTCAGTCTTAGATTATAAAAGTTGAACAACAGTGTCCAAGCTTTTCAAAGCAATGAGACCAATGCCTTATTTCGGGAATTTGAAAACATGTTCAAATTAGCTGAGCTAATGAAATTAAACGACCACGAAGGGACTCGAACCCTCAATCTTCTGATTCGAAGTCAGATGCCTTAGCCATTAGGCCACGCAGTCTATGTGATACATTCCTATTTGACATCATACAGACTTTGCTATGCCACAGTAGACGTCAAAGTTGTGAACCTGTCCGAATGAGGAAAGCTAGTGATTTTTAACAAGTACAAAGATACTCTTTCCTTCAATCTTGTGATGCATATTCAGACACAATACTTCTCAGGCATTGCAGTCTTAGATTATTAAAGTTGTACAACAATGTCCAAGCTTTTCAAAGCAATGAGACCAATGCCTTATTTCAGGAATTTGCAAACATGTTCAAATTAGCTGAGCTAATGAAATTAAGTGACCACGAAGGGACTCGAACCCTCAATCTTCTGATTCGAAGTCAGACGCCTTAGCCATTAGGCCACGCAGTCTATGTGATACATTCCTATTTGACATCATACAGACTTTGCTATGCCACAGTAGACATCAAAGTTGTGAACCTGTCCGAATGAGGAAAGCTAGTGATTTTTAACAAGTACAAAGATACTCTTTCCTTCAATCTTGTGATGCATATTCAGACACAATAATTCTCAGGCCTTGCAGTCTTAGATTATTAAAGTTGTACAACAATGTCCAAGCTTTTCAAAGCAATGAGACCAATGCCTTATTTCAGGAATTTGCAAACATGTTCAAATTAGCTGAGCTAATGAAATTAAGTGACCCTATTTGACATCATACAGACTTTGCTATGCAACAGTGGACATCAAAGTTGTGAACCTGTCCGAATGAGGAAAGCTCGTGATATTTAACAAGTAAGAAGAGACCTTTTCCCTCAATCTTGCGATGCCGAATCAGACACAATATTTCTCAGGCCTTTCAGTCTTAGATTATAAAAGTTGAACAACAATGTCCAAGCTTTTCAAAGCAATGAGACCAATGCCTTATTTCGGGAATTTGCAAACATGTTCAAATTAGCTGAGCTAATGAAATTAAACGACCACGAAGGGACTCGAACCCTCAATCTTCTGATTCGAAGTCAGACGCCTTATCCATTAGGCCACGCAGTCTATGTGATACATCCCTATTTGACATCATACAGACTTTGCTATGCCACAGTAGACATCAAAGTTGTGAACCTGTCCGAATGAGGAAAGCTAGTGATTTTTAACAAGTACAAAGATACTCTTTCCTTCAATCTTGTGATGCATATTCAGACACAATAATTCTCAGGCCTTGCAGTCTTAGATTATTAAAGTTGAACAACAATGTCCAAGCTTTTCAAAGCAACAAGACCAATGCCTTATTTAGGGAAATTGCAAACATGTACGAATTAGCTGAGCTAATGAAATTAAATGACCCTATTTGACATCATACAGACTTTGCTATGCAACAGTGGACATCAAAGTTGTGAACCTGTCCGAATGAGGAAAGCTCGTGATATTTAACAAGTAAGAAGAGACCTTTTCCCTCAATCTTGCGATGCCGAATCAGACACAATATTTCTCAGGCCTTTCAGTCTTAGATTATAAAAGTTGAACAACAATGTCCAAGCTTTTCAAAGCAATGAGACCAATGCCTTATTTCGGGAATTTGCAAACATGTTCAAATTAGCTGAGCTAATGAAATTAAACGACCACGAAGGGACTCGAACCCTCAATCTTCTGATTCGAAGTCAGACGCCTTATCCATTAGGGCACGCAGTCTATGTGATACATCCCTATTTGACATCATACAGATTTTGCTATGCCACAGTAGACATCAAAGTTGTGAACCTGTCCAAATGAGGAAAGCTAGTGATATTTAACAAGTAAGAAGAGACCTTTTCCCTCAATCTTGCGATGCCGAATCAGACACAATATTTCTCAGGCCTTTCAGTCTTAGATTATAAAAGTTGAACAACAGTGTCCAAGCTTTTCAAAGCAATGAGACCAATGCCTTATTTCGGGAATTTGAAAACATGTTCAAATTAGCTGAGCTAATGAAATTAAACGACCACGAAGGGACTCGAACCCTCAATCTTCTGATTCGAAGTCAGACGCCTTATCCATTAGGCCACGCAGTCTATGTGATACATCCCTATTTGACATCATACAGATTTTGCTATGCCACAGTAGCCATCAAAGTTGTGAACCTGTCCAAATGAGGAAAGCTCGTGATATTTAACAAGTAAGAAGAGACCTTTTCCCTCAATCTTGCGATGCCGAATCAGACACAATATTTCTCAGGCCTTGCAGTCTTAGATTATTAAAGTTGTACAACAATGTCCAAGCTTTTCAAAGCAATGAGACCAATGCCTTATTTCGGGAATTTGCAAACATGTTCAAATTAGCTGAGCTAATGAAATTAAATGACCACGAAGGGACTCGAATCCTCAATCTTCTGATTCGAAGTCAGACGCCTTATCCATTAGGCCACGCAGTCTATGTGATACATCCCTATTTGACATCATACAGACTTTGCTATGCCACAGTAGACATCAAAGTTGTGAACCTGTCCGAATGAGGAAAGCTAGTGATTTTTAACAAGTACAAAGATACTCTTTCCTTCAATCTTGTGATGCATATTCAGACACAATAATTCTCAGGCCTTGCAGTCTTAGATTATTAAAGTTGAACAACAATGTCCAAGCTTTTCAAAGCAACAAGACCAATGCCTTATTTAGGGAAATTGCAAACATGTACGAATTAGCTGAGCTAATGAAATTAAATGACCCTATTTGACATCATACAGACTTTGCTATGCAACAGTGGACATCAAAGTTGTGAACCTGTCCGAATGAGGAAAGCTCGTGATATTTAACAAGTAAGAAGAGACCTTTTCCCTCAATCTTGCGATGCCGAATCAGACACAATATTTCTCAGGCCTTTCAGTCTTAGATTATAAAAGTTGAACAACAATGTCCAAGCTTTTCAAAGCAATGAGACCAATGCCTTATTTCGGGAATTTGCAAACATGTTCAAATTAGCTGAGCTAATGAAATTAAACGACCACGAAGGGACTCGAACCCTCAATCTTCTGATTCGAAGTCAGACGCCTTATCCATTAGGCCACGCTATGCCACAGTAGACATCAAAGTTGTGAACCTGTCCAAATGAGGAAAGCTAGTGATATTTAACAAGTAAGAAGAGACCTTTTCCCTCAATCTTGCGATGCCGAATCAGACACAATATTTCTCAGGCCTTTCAGTCTTAGATTATAAAAGTTGAACAACAGTGTCCAAGCTTTTCAAAGCAATGAGACCAATGCCTTATTTCGGGAATTTGAAAACATGTTCAAATTAGCTGAGCTAATGAAATTAAACGACCACGAAGGGACTCGAACCCTCAATCTTCTGATTCGAAGTCAGATGCCTTAGCCATTAGGCCACGCAGTCTATGTGATACATTCCTATTTGACATCATACAGACTTTGCTATGCCACAGTAGACATCAAAGTTGTGAACCTGTCCGAATGAGGAAAGCTAGTGATTTTTAACAAGTACAAAGATACTCTTTCCTTCAATCTTGTGATGCATATTCAGACACAATACTTCTCAGGCATTGCAGTCTTAGATTATTAAAGTTGTACAACAATGTCCAAGCTTTTCAAAGCAATGAGACCAATGCCTTATTTCGGGAATTTGCAAACAAGTTCAAATTAGCTGAGCTAATGAAATTAAACGACCACGAAGGGACTCGAACCCTCAATCTTCTGATTCGAAGTCAGACGCCTTATCCATTAGGCCACGCAGTCTATGTGATACATCCCTATTTGACATCATACAGACTTTGCTATGCCACAGTAGACATCAAAGTTGTGAACCTGTCCGAATGAGGAAAGCTAGTGATTTTTAACAAGTAAGCAATGAGACCAATGCCTTATTTCGGGAATTTGCAAACAAGTTCAAATTAGCTGAGCTAATGAAATTAAACGACCACGAAGGGACTCGAACCCTCAATCTTCTGATTCGAAGTCAGACGCCTTATCCATTAGGCCACGCAGTCTATGTGATACATCCCTATTTGACATCATACAGACTTTGCTATGCCACAGTAGACATCAAAGTTGTGAACCTGTCCGAATGAGGAAAGCTAGTGATTTTTAACAAGTACAAAGATACTCTTTCCTTCAATCTTGTGATGCATATTCAGACACAATAATTCTCAGGCCTTGCAGTCTTAGATTATTAGAGTTGAACAACAATGTCCAAGCTTTTCAAAGCAACAAGACCAATGCCTTATTTAGGGAAATTGCAAACATGTACGAATTAGCTGAGCTAATGAAATTAAATGACCCTATTTGACATCATACAGACTTTGCTATGCAACAGTGGACATCAAAGTTGTGAACCTGTCCGAATGAGGAAAGCTCGTGATATTTAACAAGTAAGAAGAGACCTTTTCCCTCAATCTTGCGATGCCGAATCAGACACAATATTTCTCAGGCCTTTCAGTCTTAGATTATAAAAGTTGAACAACAATGTCCAAGCTTTTCAAAGCAATGAGACCAATGCCTTATTTCGGGAATTTGCAAACATGTTCAAATTAGCTGAGCTAATGAAATTAAACGACCACGAAGGGACTCGAACCCTCAATCTTCTGATTCGAAGTCAGACGCCTTATCCATTAGGCCACGCTATGCCACAGTAGACATCAAAGTTGTGAACCTGTCCAAATGAGGAAAGCTAGTGATATTTAACAAGTAAGAAGAGACCTTTTCCCTCAATCTTGCGATGCCGAATCAGACACAATATTTCTCAGGCCTTTCAGTCTTAGATTATAAAAGTTGAACAACAGTGTCCAAGCTTTTCAAAGCAATGAGACCAATGCCTTATTTCGGGAATTTGAAAACATGTTCAAATTAGCTGAGCTAATGAAATTAAACGACCACGAAGGGACTCGAACCCTCAATCTTCTGATTCGAAGTCAGATGCCTTAGCCATTAGGCCACGCAGTCTATGTGATACATTCCTATTTGACATCATACAGACTTTGCTATGCCACAGTAGACATCAAAGTTGTGAACCTGTCCGAATGAGGAAAGCTAGTGATTTTTAACAAGTACAAAGATACTCTTTCCTTCAATCTTGTGATGCATATTCAGACACAATACTTCTCAGGCATTGCAGTCTTAGATTATTAAAGTTGTACAACAATGTCCAAGCTTTTCAAAGCAATGAGACCAATGCCTTATTTCGGGAATTTGCAAACAAGTTCAAATTAGCTGAGCTAATGAAATTAAACGACCACGAAGGGACTCGAACCCTCAATCTTCTGATTCGAAGTCAGACGCCTTATCCATTAGGCCACGCAGTCTATGTGATACATCCCTATTTGACATCATACAGACTTTGCTATGCCACAGTAGACATCAAAGTTGTGAACCTGTCCGAATGAGGAAAGCTAGTGATTTTTAACAAGTACAAAGATACTCTTTCCTTCAATCTTGTGATGCATATTCAGACACAATAATTCTCAGGCCTTGCAGTCTTAGATTATTAGAGTTGAACAACAATGTCCAAGCTTTTCAAAGCAACAAGACCAATGCCTTATTTAGGGAAATTGCAAACATGTACGAATTAGCTGAGCTAATGAAATTAAATGACCCTATTTGACATCATACAGACTTTGCTATGCAACAGTGGACATCAAAGTTGTGAACCTGTCCGAATGAGGAAAGCTCGTGATATTTAACAAGTAAGAAGAGACCTTTTCCCTCAATCTTGCGATGCCGAATCAGACACAATATTTCTCAGGCCTTTCAGTCTTAGATTATAAAAGTTGAACAACAATGTCCAAGCTTTTCAAAGCAATGAGACCAATGCCTTATTTCGGGAATTTGCAAACATGTTCAAATTAGCTGAGCTAATGAAATTAAACGACCACGAAGGGACTCGAACCCTCAATCTTCTGATTCGAAGTCAGACGCCTTATCCATTAGGCCACGCTATGCCACAGTAGACATCAAAGTTGTGAACCTGTCCAAATGAGGAAAGCTAGTGATATTTAACAAGTAAGAAGAGACCTTTTCCCTCAATCTTGCGATGCCGAATCAGACACAATATTTCTCAGGCCTTTCAGTCTTAGATTATAAAAGTTGAACAACAGTGTCCAAGCTTTTCAAAGCAATGAGACCAATGCCTTATTTCGGGAATTTGAAAACATGTTCAAATTAGCTGAGCTAATGAAATTAAACGACCACGAAGGGACTCGAACCCTCAATCTTCTGATTCGAAGTCAGACGCCTTATCCATTAGGCCACGCAGTCTATGTGATACATCCCTATTTGACATCATACAGATTTTGCTATGCCACAGTAGCCATCAAAGTTGTGAACCTGTCCAAATGAGGAAAGCTCGTGATATTTAACAAGTAAGAAGAGACCTTTTCCCTCAATCTTGCGATGCCGAATCAGACACAATATTTCTCAGGCCTTGCAGTCTTAGATTATTAAAGTTGTACAACAATGTCCAAGCTTTTCAAAGCAATGAGACCAATGCCTTATTTCGGGAATTTGCAAACATGTTCAAATTAGCTGAGCTAATGAAATTAAATTACCACGAAGGGACTCGAATCCTCAATCTTCTGATTCGAAGTCAGACGCCTTATCCATTAGGCCACGCAGTCTATGTGATACATCCCTATTTGACATCATACAGACTTTGCTATGCCACAGTAGACATCAAAGTTGTGAACCTGTCCGAATGAGGAAAGCTCGTGATATTTAACAAGTAAGAAGAGACCTTTTCCCTCAATCTTGCGATGCCGAATCAGACACAATATTTCTCAGGCCTTTCAGTCTTAGATTATAAAAGTTGAACAACAATGTCCAAGCTTTTCAAAGCAACAAGACCAATGCCTTATTTAGGGAAATTGCAAACATGTACGAATTAGCTGAGCTAATGAAATTAAATGACCCTATTTGACATCATACAGACTTTGCTATGCAACAGTGGACATCAAAGTTGTGAACCTGTCCGAATGAGGAAAGCTCGTGATATTTAACAAGTAAGAAGAGACCTTTTCCCTCAATCTTGCGATGCCGAATCAGACACAATATTTCTCAGGCCTTTCAGTCTTAGATTATAAAAGTTGAACAACAATGTCCAAGCTTTTCAAAGCAATGAGACCAATGCCTTATTTCGGGAATTTGCAAACATGTTCAAATTAGCTGAGCTAATGAAATTAAACGACCACGAAGGGACTCGAACCCTCAATCTTCTGATTCGAAGTCAGACGCCTTATCCATTAGGCCACGCTATGCCACAGTAGACATCAAAGTTGTGAACCTGTCCAAATGAGGAAAGCTAGTGATATTTAACAAGTAAGAAGAGACCTTTTCCCTCAATCTTGCGATGCCGAATCAGACACAATATTTCTCAGGCCTTTCAGTCTTAGATTATAAAAGTTGAACAACAGTGTCCAAGCTTTTCAAAGCAATGAGACCAATGCCTTATTTCGGGAATTTGAAAACATGTTCAAATTAGCTGAGCTAATGAAATTAAACGACCACGAAGGGACTCGAACCCTCAATCTTCTGATTCGAAGTCAGATGCCTTAGCCATTAGGCCACGCAGTCTATGTGATACATTCCTATTTGACATCATACAGACTTTGCTATGCCACAGTAGACATCAAAGTTGTGAACCTGTCCGAATGAGGAAAGCTAGTGATTTTTAACAAGTACAAAGATACTCTTTCCTTCAATCTTGTGATGCATATTCAGACACAATACTTCTCAGGCATTGCAGTCTTAGATTATTAAAGTTGTACAACAATGTCCAAGCTTTTCAAAGCAATGAGACCAATGCCTTATTTCGGGAATTTGCAAACAAGTTCAAATTAGCTGAGCTAATGAAATTAAACGACCACGAAGGGACTCGAACCCTCAATCTTCTGATTCGAAGTCAGACGCCTTATCCATTAGGCCACGCAGTCTATGTGATACATCCCTATTTGACATCATACAGACTTTGCTATGCCACAGTAGACATCAAAGTTGTGAACCTGTCCGAATGAGGAAAGCTAGTGATTTTTAACAAGTACAAAGATACTCTTTCCTTCAATCTTGTGATGCATATTCAGACACAATAATTCTCAGGCCTTGCAGTCTTAGATTATTAGAGTTGAACAACAATGTCCAAGCTTTTCAAAGCAACAAGACCAATGCCTTATTTAGGGAAATTGCAAACATGTACGAATTAGCTGAGCTAATGAAATTAAATGACCCTATTTGACATCATACAGACTTTGCTATGCAACAGTGGACATCAAAGTTGTGAACCTGTCCGAATGAGGAAAGCTCGTGATATTTAACAAGTAAGAAGAGACCTTTTCCCTCAATCTTGCGATGCCGAATCAGACACAATATTTCTCAGGCCTTTCAGTCTTAGATTATAAAAGTTGAACAACAATGTCCAAGCTTTTCAAAGCAATGAGACCAATGCCTTATTTCGGGAATTTGCAAACATGTTCAAATTAGCTGAGCTAATGAAATTAAACGACCACGAAGGGACTCGAACCCTCAATCTTCTGATTCGAAGTCAGACGCCTTATCCATTAGGCCACGCTATGCCACAGTAGACATCAAAGTTGTGAACCTGTCCAAATGAGGAAAGCTAGTGATATTTAACAAGTAAGAAGAGACCTTTTCCCTCAATCTTGCGATGCCGAATCAGACACAATATTTCTCAGGCCTTTCAGTCTTAGATTATAAAAGTTGAACAACAGTGTCCAAGCTTTTCAAAGCAATGAGACCAATGCCTTATTTCGGGAATTTGAAAACATGTTCAAATTAGCTGAGCTAATGAAATTAAACGACCACGAAGGGACTCGAACCCTCAATCTTCTGATTCGAAGTCAGATGCCTTAGCCATTAGGCCACGCAGTCTATGTGATACATTCCTATTTGACATCATACAGACTTTGCTATGCCACAGTAGACATCAAAGTTGTGAACCTGTCCGAATGAGGAAAGCTAGTGATTTTTAACAAGTACAAAGATACTCTTTCCTTCAATCTTGTGATGCATATTCAGACACAATACTTCTCAGGCATTGCAGTCTTAGATTATTAAAGTTGTACAACAATGTCCAAGCTTTTCAAAGCAATGAGACCAATGCCTTATTTCGGGAATTTGAAAACATGTTCAAATTAGCTGAGCTAATGAAATTAAACGACCACGAAGGGACTCGAACCCTCAATCTTCTGATTCGAAGTCAGACGCCTTATCCATTAGGCCACGCAGTCTATGTGATACATCCCTATTTGACATCATACAGATTTTGCTATGCCACAGTAGCCATCAAAGTTGTGAACCTGTCCAAATGAGGAAAGCTCGTGATATTTAACAAGTAAGAAGAGACCTTTTCCCTCAATCTTGCGATGCCGAATCAGACACAATATTTCTCAGGCCTTGCAGTCTTAGATTATTAAAGTTGTACAACAATGTCCAAGCTTTTCAAAGCAATGAGACCAATGCCTTATTTCGGGAATTTGCAAACATGTTCAAATTAGCTGAGCTAATGAAATTAAATGACCACGAAGGGACTCGAATCCTCAATCTTCTGATTCGAAGTCAGACGCCTTATCCATTAGGCCACGCAGTCTATGTGATACATCCCTATTTGACATCATACAGACTTTGCTATGCCACAGTAGACATCAAAGTTGTGAACCTGTCCGAATGAGGAAAGCTCGTGATATTTAACAAGTAAGAAGAGACCTTTTCCCTCAATCTTGCGATGCCGAATCAGACACAATATTTCTCAGGCCTTTCAGTCTTAGATTATAAAAGTTGAACAACAATGTCCAAGCTTTTCAAAGCAACAAGACCAATGCCTTATTTAGGGAAATTGCAAACATGTACGAATTAGCTGAGCTAATGAAATTAAATGACCCTATTTGACATCATACAGACTTTGCTATGCAACAGTGGACATCAAAGTTGTGAACCTGTCCGAATGAGGAAAGCTCGTGATATTTAACAAGTAAGAAGAGACCTTTTCCCTCAATCTTGCGATGCCGAATCAGACACAATATTTCTCAGGCCTTTCAGTCTTAGATTATAAAAGTTGAACAACAATGTCCAAGCTTTTCAAAGCAATGAGACCAATGCCTTATTTCGGGAATTTGCAAACATGTTCAAATTAGCTGAGCTAATGAAATTAAACGACCACGAAGGGACTCGAACCCTCAATCTTCTGATTCGAAGTCAGACGCCTTATCCATTAGGCCACGCTATGCCACAGTAGACATCAAAGTTGTGAACCTGTCCAAATGAGGAAAGCTAGTGATATTTAACAAGTAAGAAGAGACCTTTTCCCTCAATCTTGCGATGCCGAATCAGACACAATATTTCTCAGGCCTTTCAGTCTTAGATTATAAAAGTTGAACAACAGTGTCCAAGCTTTTCAAAGCAATGAGACCAATGCCTTATTTCGGGAATTTGAAAACATGTTCAAATTAGCTGAGCTAATGAAATTAAACGACCACGAAGGGACTCGAACCCTCAATCTTCTGATTCGAAGTCAGATGCCTTAGCCATTAGGCCACGCAGTCTATGTGATACATTCCTATTTGACATCATACAGACTTTGCTATGCCACAGTAGACATCAAAGTTGTGAACCTGTCCGAATGAGGAAAGCTAGTGATTTTTAACAAGTACAAAGATACTCTTTCCTTCAATCTTGTGATGCATATTCAGACACAATACTTCTCAGGCATTGCAGTCTTAGATTATTAAAGTTGTACAACAATGTCCAAGCTTTTCAAAGCAATGAGACCAATGCCTTATTTCGGGAATTTGCAAACAAGTTCAAATTAGCTGAGCTAATGAAATTAAACGACCACGAAGGGACTCGAACCCTCAATCTTCTGATTCGAAGTCAGACGCCTTATCCATTAGGCCACGCAGTCTATGTGATACATCCCTATTTGACATCATACAGACTTTGCTATGCCACAGTAGACATCAAAGTTGTGAACCTGTCCGAATGAGGAAAGCTAGTGATTTTTAACAAGTACAAAGATACTCTTTCCTTCAATCTTGTGATGCATATTCAGACACAATAATTCTCAGGCCTTGCAGTCTTAGATTATTAGAGTTGAACAACAATGTCCAAGCTTTTCAAAGCAACAAGACCAATGCCTTATTTAGGGAAATTGCAAACATGTACGAATTAGCTGAGCTAATGAAATTAAATGACCCTATTTGACATCATACAGACTTTGCTATGCAACAGTGGACATCAAAGTTGTGAACCTGTCCGAATGAGGAAAGCTCGTGATATTTAACAAGTAAGAAGAGACCTTTTCCCTCAATCTTGCGATGCCGAATCAGACACAATATTTCTCAGGCCTTTCAGTCTTAGATTATAAAAGTTGAACAACAATGTCCAAGCTTTTCAAAGCAATGAGACCAATGCCTTATTTCGGGAATTTGCAAACATTTTCAAATTAGCTGAGCTAATGAAATTAAACGACCACGAAGGGACTCGAACCCTCAATCTTCTGATTCGAAGTCAGACGCCTTATCCATTAGGCCACGCTATGCCACAGTAGACATCAAAGTTGTGAACCTGTCCAAATGAGGAAAGCTAGTGATATTTAACAAGTAAGAAGAGACCTTTTCCCTCAATCTTGCGATGCCGAATCAGACACAATATTTCTCAGGCCTTTCAGTCTTAGATTATAAAAGTTGAACAACAGTGTCCAAGCTTTTCAAAGCAATGAGACCAATGCCTTATTTCGGGAATTTGAAAACATGTTCAAATTAGCTGAGCTAATGAAATTAAACGACCACGAAGGGACTCGAACCCTCAATCTTCTGATTCGAAGTCAGATGCCTTAGCCATTAGGCCACGCAGTCTATGTGATACATTCCTATTTGACATCATACAGACTTTGCTATGCCACAGTAGACATCAAAGTTGTGAACCTGTCCGAATGAGGAAAGCTAGTGATTTTTAACAAGTACAAAGATACTCTTTCCTTCAATCTTGTGATGCATATTCAGACACAATACTTCTCAGGCATTGCAGTCTTAGATTATTAAAGTTGTACAACAATGTCCAAGCTTTTCAAAGCAATGAGACCAATGCCTTATTTCGGGAATTTGCAAACAAGTTCAAATTAGCTGAGCTAATGAAATTAAACGACCACGAAGGGACTCGAACCCTCAATCTTCTGATTCGAAGTCAGACGCCTTATCCATTAGGCCACGCAGTCTATGTGATACATCCCTATTTGACATCATACAGACTTTGCTATGCCACAGTAGACATCAAAGTTGTGAACCTGTCCGAATGAGGAAAGCTAGTGATTTTTAACAAGTACAAAGATACTCTTTCCTTCAATCTTGTGATGCATATTCAGACACAATAATTCTCAGGCCTTGCAGTCTTAGATTATTAGAGTTGAACAACAATGTCCAAGCTTTTCAAAGCAACAAGACCAATGCCTTATTTAGGGAAATTGCAAACATGTACGAATTAGCTGAGCTAATGAAATTAAATGACCCTATTTGACATCATACAGACTTTGCTATGCAACAGTGGACATCAAAGTTGTGAACCTGTCCGAATGAGGAAAGCTCGTGATATTTAACAAGTAAGAAGAGACCTTTTCCCTCAATCTTGCGATGCCGAATCAGACACAATATTTCTCAGGCCTTTCAGTCTTAGATTATAAAAGTTGAACAACAATGTCCAAGCTTTTCAAAGCAATGAGACCAATGCCTTATTTCGGGAATTTGCAAACATGTTCAAATTAGCTGAGCTAATGAAATTAAACGACCACGAAGGGACTCGAACCCTCAATCTTCTGATTCGAAGTCAGACGCCTTATCCATTAGGCCACGCTATGCCACAGTAGACATCAAAGTTGTGAACCTGTCCAAATGAGGAAAGCTAGTGATATTTAACAAGTAAGAAGAGACCTTTTCCCTCTATCTTGCGATGCCGAATCAGACACAATATTTCTCAGGCCTTTCAGTCTTAGATTATAAAAGTTGAACAACAGTGTCCAAGCTTTTCAAAGCAATGAGACCAATGCCTTATTTCGGGAATTTGAAAACATGTTCAAATTAGCTGAGCTAATGAAATTAAACGACCACGAAGGGACTCGAACCCTCAATCTTCTGATTCGAAGTCAGATGCCTTAGCCATTAGGCCACGCAGTCTATGTGATACATTCCTATTTGACATCATACAGACTTTGCTATGCCACAGTAGACATCAAAGTTGTGAACCTGTCCGAATGAGGAAAGCTAGTGATTTTTAACAAGTACAAAGATACTCTTTCCTTCAATCTTGTGATGCATATTCAGACACAATACTTCTCAGGCATTGCAGTCTTAGATTATTAAAGTTGTACAACAATGTCCAAGCTTTTCAAAGCAATGAGACCAATGCCTTATTTCGGGAATTTGCAAACAAGTTCAAATTAGCTGAGCTAATGAAATTAAACGACCACGAAGGGACTCGAACCCTCAATCTTCTGATTCGAAGTCAGACGCCTTATCCATTAGGCCACGCAGTCTATGTGATACATCCCTATTTGACATCATACAGACTTTGCTATGCCACAGTAGACATCAAAGTTGTGAACCTGTCCGAATGAGGAAAGCTAGTGATTTTTAACAAGTACAAAGATACTCTTTCCTTCAATCTTGTGATGCATATTCAGACACAATAATTCTCAGGCCTTGCAGTCTTAGATTATTAAAGTTGAACAACAATGTCCAAGCTTTTCAAAGCAACAAGACCAATGCCTTATTTAGGGAAATTGCAAACATGTACGAATTAGCTGAGCTAATGAAATTAAATGACCCTATTTGACATCATACAGACTTTGCTATGCAACAGTGGACATCAAAGTTGTGAACCTGTCCGAATGAGGAAAGCTCGTGATATTTAACAAGTAAGAAGAGACCTTTTCCCTCAATCTTGCGATGCCGAATCAGACACAATATTTCTCAGGCCTTTCAGTCTTAGATTATAAAAGTTGAACAACAATGTCCAAGCTTTTCAAAGCAATGAGACCAATGCCTTATTTCGGGAATTTGCAAACATGTTCAAATTAGCTGAGCTAATGAAATTAAACGACCACGAAGGGACTCGAACCCTCAATCTTCTGATTCGAAGTCAGACGCCTTATCCATTAGGCCACGCTATGCCACAGTAGACATCAAAGTTGTGAACCTGTCCAAATGAGGAAAGCTAGTGATATTTAACAAGTAAGAAGAGACCTTTTCCCTCAATCTTGCGATGCCGAATCAGACACAATATTTCTCAGGCCTTTCAGTCTTAGATTATAAAAGTTGAACAACAGTGTCCAAGCTTTTCAAAGCAATGAGACCAATGCCTTATTTCGGGAATTTGAAAACATGTTCAAATTAGCTGAGCTAATGAAATTAAACGACCACGAAGGGACTCGAACCCTCAATCTTCTGATTCGAAGTCAGATGCCTTAGCCATTAGGCCACGCAGTCTATGTGATACATTCCTATTTGACATCATACAGACTTTGCTATGCCACAGTAGACATCAAAGTTGTGAACCTGTCCGAATGAGGAAAGCTAGTGATTTTTAACAAGTACAAAGATACTCTTTCCTTCAATCTTGTGATGCATATTCAGACACAATACTTCTCAGGCATTGCAGTCTTAGATTATTAAAGTTGTACAACAATGTCCAAGCTTTTCAAAGCAATGAGACCAATGCCTTATTTCGGGAATTTGCAAACAAGTTCAAATTAGCTGAGCTAATGAAATTAAACGACCACGAAGGGACTCGAACCCTCAATCTTCTGATTCGAAGTCAGACGCCTTATCCATTAGGCCACGCAGTCTATGTGATACATCCCTATTTGACATCATACAGACTTTGCTATGCCACAGTAGACATCAAAGTTGTGAACCTGTCCGAATGAGGAAAGCTAGTGATTTTTAACAAGTACAAAGATACTCTTTCCTTCAATCTTGTGATGCATATTCAGACACAATAATTCTCAGGCCTTGCAGTCTTAGATTATTAGAGTTGAACAACAATGTCCAAGCTTTTCAAAGCAACAAGACCAATGCCTTATTTAGGGAAATTGCAAACATGTACGAATTAGCTGAGCTAATGAAATTAAATGACCCTATTTGACATCATACAGACTTTGCTATGCAACAGTGGACATCAAAGTTGTGAACCTGTCCGAATGAGGAAAGCTCGTGATATTTAACAAGTAAGAAGAGACCTTTTCCCTCAATCTTGCGATGCCGAATCAGACACAATATTTCTCAGGCCTTTCAGTCTTAGATTATAAAAGTTGAACAACAATGTCCAAGCTTTTCAAAGCAATGAGACCAATGCCTTATTTCGGGAATTTGCAAACATGTTCAAATTAGCTGAGCTAATGAAATTAAACGACCACGAAGGGACTCGAACCCTCAATCTTCTGATTCGAAGTCAGACGCCTTATCCATTAGGCCACGCTATGCCACAGTAGACATCAAAGTTGTGAACCTGTCCAAATGAGGAAAGCTAGTGATATTTAACAAGTAAGAAGAGACCTTTTCCCTCTATCTTGCGATGCCGAATCAGACACAATATTTCTCAGGCCTTTCAGTCTTAGATTATAAAAGTTGAACAACAGTGTCCAAGCTTTTCAAAGCAATGAGACCAATGCCTTATTTCGGGAATTTGAAAACATGTTCAAATTAGCTGAGCTAATGAAATTAAACGACCACGAAGGGACTCGAACCCTCAATCTTCTGATTCGAAGTCAGATGCCTTAGCCATTAGGCCACGCAGTCTATGTGATACATTCCTATTTGACATCATACAGACTTTGCTATGCCACAGTAGACATCAAAGTTGTGAACCTGTCCGAATGAGGAAAGCTAGTGATTTTTAACAAGTACAAAGATACTCTTTCCTTCAATCTTGTGATGCATATTCAGACACAATACTTCTCAGGCATTGCAGTCTTAGATTATTAAAGTTGTACAACAATGTCCAAGCTTTTCAAAGCAATGAGACCAATGCCTTATTTCGGGAATTTGCAAACAAGTTCAAATTAGCTGAGCTAATGAAATTAAATGACCCTATTTGACATCATACAGACTTTGCTATGCAACAGTGGACATCAAAGTTGTGAACCTGTCCGAATGAGGAAAGCTCGTGATATTTAACAAGTAAGAAGAGACCTTTTCCCTCAATCTTGCGATGCCGAATCAGACACAATATTTCTCAGGCCTTTCAGTCTTAGATTATAAAAGTTGAACAACAATGTCCAAGCTTTTCAAAGCAATGAGACCAATGCCTTATTTCGGGAATTTGCAAACATGTTCAAATTAGCTGAGCTAATGAAATTAAACGACCACGAAGGGACTCGAACCCTCAATCTTCTGATTCGAAGTCAGACGCCTTATCCATTAGGGCACGCAGTCTATGTGATACATCCCTATTTGACATCATACAGATTTTGCTATGCCACAGTAGACATCAAAGTTGTGAACCTGTCCAAATGAGGAAAGCTAGTGATATTTAACAAGTAAGAAGAGACCTTTTCCCTCAATCTTGCGATGCCGAATCAGACACAATATTTCTCAGGCCTTTCAGTCTTAGATTATAAAAGTTGAACAACAGTGTCCAAGCTTTTCAAAGCAATGAGACCAATGCCTTATTTCGGGAATTTGAAAACATGTTCAAATTAGCTGAGCTAATGAAATTAAACGACCACGAAGGGACTCGAACCCTCAATCTTCTGATTCGAAGTCAGACGCCTTATCCATTAGGCCACGCAGTCTATGTGATACATCCCTATTTGACATCATACAGACTTTGCTATGCCACAGTAGACATCAAAGTTGTGAACCTGTCCGAATGAGGAAAGCTAGTGATTTTTAACAAGTACAAAGATACTCTTTCCTTCAATCTTGTGATGCATATTCAGACACAATAATTCTCAGGCCTTGCAGTCTTAGATTATTAAAGTTGAACAACAATGTCCAAGCTTTTCAAAGCAACAAGACCAATGCCTTATTTAGGGAAATTGCAAACATGTACGAATTAGCTGAGCTAATGAAATTAAATGACCCTATTTGACATCATACAGACTTTGCTATGCAACAGTGGACATCAAAGTTGTGAACCTGTCCGAATGAGGAAAGCTCGTGATATTTAACAAGTAAGAAGAGACCTTTTCCCTCAATCTTGCGATGCCGAATCAGACACAATATTTCTCAGGCCTTTCAGTCTTAGATTATAAAAGTTGAACAACAATGTCCAAGCTTTTCAAAGCAATGAGACCAATGCCTTATTTCGGGAATTTGCAAACATGTTCAAATTAGCTGAGCTAATGAAATTAAACGACCACGAAGGGACTCGAACCCTCAATCTTCTGATTCGAAGTCAGACGCCTTATCCATTAGGCCACGCTATGCCACAGTAGACATCAAAGTTGTGAACCTGTCCAAATGAGGAAAGCTAGTGATATTTAACAAGTAAGAAGAGACCTTTTCCCTCAATCTTGCGATGCCGAATCAGACACAATATTTCTCAGGCCTTTCAGTCTTAGATTATAAAAGTTGAACAACAGTGTCCAAGCTTTTCAAAGCAATGAGACCAATGCCTTATTTCGGGAATTTGAAAACATGTTCAAATTAGCTGAGCTAATGAAATTAAACGACCACGAAGGGACTCGAACCCTCAATCTTCTGATTCGAAGTCAGATGCCTTAGCCATTAGGCCACGCAGTCTATGTGATACATTCCTATTTGACATCATACAGACTTTGCTATGCCACAGTAGACATCAAAGTTGTGAACCTGTCCGAATGAGGAAAGCTAGTGATTTTTAACAAGTACAAAGATACTCTTTCCTTCAATCTTGTGATGCATATTCAGACACAATACTTCTCAGGCATTGCAGTCTTAGATTATTAAAGTTGTACAACAATGTCCAAGCTTTTCAAAGCAATGAGACCAATGCCTTATTTCGGGAATTTGCAAACAAGTTCAAATTAGCTGAGCTAATGAAATTAAACGACCACGAAGGGACTCGAACCCTCAATCTTCTGATTCGAAGTCAGACGCCTTATCCATTAGGCCACGCAGTCTATGTGATACATCCCTATTTGACATCATACAGACTTTGCTATGCCACAGTAGACATCAAAGTTGTGAACCTGTCCGAATGAGGAAAGCTAGTGATTTTTAACAAGTACAAAGATACTCTTTCCTTCAATCTTGTGATGCATATTCAGACACAATAATTCTCAGGCCTTGCAGTCTTAGATTATTAGAGTTGAACAACAATGTCCAAGCTTTTCAAAGCAACAAGACCAATGCCTTATTTAGGGAAATTGCAAACATGTACGAATTAGCTGAGCTAATGAAATTAAATGACCCTATTTGACATCATACAGACTTTGCTATGCAACAGTGGACATCAAAGTTGTGAACCTGTCCGAATGAGGAAAGCTCGTGATATTTAACAAGTAAGAAGAGACCTTTTCCCTCAATCTTGCGATGCCGAATCAGACACAATATTTCTCAGGCCTTTCAGTCTTAGATTATAAAAGTTGAACAACAATGTCCAAGCTTTTCAAAGCAATGAGACCAATGCCTTATTTCGGGAATTTGCAAACATGTTCAAATTAGCTGAGCTAATGAAATTAAACGACCACGAAGGGACTCGAACCCTCAATCTTCTGATTCGAAGTCAGACGCCTTATCCATTAGGCCACGCTATGCCACAGTAGACATCAAAGTTGTGAACCTGTCCAAATGAGGAAAGCTAGTGATATTTAACAAGTAAGAAGAGACCTTTTCCCTCTATCTTGCGATGCCGAATCAGACACAATATTTCTCAGGCCTTTCAGTCTTAGATTATAAAAGTTGAACAACAGTGTCCAAGCTTTTCAAAGCAATGAGACCAATGCCTTATTTCGGGAATTTGAAAACATGTTCAAATTAGCTGAGCTAATGAAATTAAACGACCACGAAGGGACTCGAACCCTCAATCTTCTGATTCGAAGTCAGATGCCTTAGCCATTAGGCCACGCAGTCTATGTGATACATTCCTATTTGACATCATACAGACTTTGCTATGCCACAGTAGACATCAAAGTTGTGAACCTGTCCGAATGAGGAAAGCTAGTGATTTTTAACAAGTACAAAGATACTCTTTCCTTCAATCTTGTGATGCATATTCAGACACAATACTTCTCAGGCATTGCAGTCTTAGATTATTAAAGTTGTACAACAATGTCCAAGCTTTTCAAAGCAATGAGACCAATGCCTTATTTCGGGAATTTGCAAACAAGTTCAAATTAGCTGAGCTAATGAAATTAAACGACCACGAAGGGACTCGAACCCTCAATCTTCTGATTCGAAGTCAGACGCCTTATCCATTAGGCCACGCAGTCTATGTGATACATCCCTATTTGACATCATACAGACTTTGCTATGCCACAGTAGACATCAAAGTTGTGAACCTGTCCGAATGAGGAAAGCTAGTGATTTTTAACAAGTACAAAGATACTCTTTCCTTCAATCTTGTGATGCATATTCAGACACAATAATTCTCAGGCCTTGCAGTCTTAGATTATTAAAGTTGAACAACAATGTCCAAGCTTTTCAAAGCAACAAGACCAATGCCTTATTTAGGGAAATTGCAAACATGTACGAATTAGCTGAGCTAATGAAATTAAATGACCCTATTTGACATCATACAGACTTTGCTATGCAACAGTGGACATCAAAGTTGTGAACCTGTCCGAATGAGGAAAGCTCGTGATATTTAACAAGTAAGAAGAGACCTTTTCCCTCAATCTTGCGATGCCGAATCAGACACAATATTTCTCAGGCCTTTCAGTCTTAGATTATAAAAGTTGAACAACAATGTCCAAGCTTTTCAAAGCAATGAGACCAATGCCTTATTTCGGGAATTTGCAAACATGTTCAAATTAGCTGAGCTAATGAAATTAAACGACCACGAAGGGACTCGAACCCTCAATCTTCTGATTCGAAGTCAGACGCCTTATCCATTAGGCCACGCTATGCCACAGTAGACATCAAAGTTGTGAACCTGTCCAAATGAGGAAAGCTAGTGATATTTAACAAGTAAGAAGAGACCTTTTCCCTCAATCTTGCGATGCCGAATCAGACACAATATTTCTCAGGCCTTTCAGTCTTAGATTATAAAAGTTGAACAACAGTGTCCAAGCTTTTCAAAGCAATGAGACCAATGCCTTATTTCGGGAATTTGAAAACATGTTCAAATTAGCTGAGCTAATGAAATTAAACGACCACGAAGGGACTCGAACCCTCAATCTTCTGATTCGAAGTCAGATGCCTTAGCCATTAGGCCACGCAGTCTATGTGATACATTCCTATTTGACATCATACAGACTTTGCTATGCCACAGTAGACATCAAAGTTGTGAACCTGTCCGAATGAGGAAAGCTAGTGATTTTTAACAAGTACAAAGATACTCTTTCCTTCAATCTTGTGATGCATATTCAGACACAATACTTCTCAGGCATTGCAGTCTTAGATTATTAAAGTTGTACAACAATGTCCAAGCTTTTCAAAGCAATGAGACCAATGCCTTATTTCGGGAATTTGCAAACAAGTTCAAATTAGCTGAGCTAATGAAATTAAACGACCACGAAGGGACTCGAACCCTCAATCTTCTGATTCGAAGTCAGACGCCTTATCCATTAGGCCACGCAGTCTATGTGATACATCCCTATTTGACATCATACAGACTTTGCTATGCCACAGTAGACATCAAAGTTGTGAACCTGTCCGAATGAGGAAAGCTAGTGATTTTTAACAAGTACAAAGATACTCTTTCCTTCAATCTTGTGATGCATATTCAGACACAATAATTCTCAGGCCTTGCAGTCTTAGATTATTAGAGTTGAACAACAATGTCCAAGCTTTTCAAAGCAACAAGACCAATGCCTTATTTAGGGAAATTGCAAACATGTACGAATTAGCTGAGCTAATGAAATTAAATGACCCTATTTGACATCATACAGACTTTGCTATGCAACAGTGGACATCAAAGTTGTGAACCTGTCCGAATGAGGAAAGCTCGTGATATTTAACAAGTAAGAAGAGACCTTTTCCCTCAATCTTGCGATGCCGAATCAGACACAATATTTCTCAGGCCTTTCAGTCTTAGATTATAAAAGTTGAACAACAATGTCCAAGCTTTTCAAAGCAATGAGACCAATGCCTTATTTCGGGAATTTGCAAACATGTTCAAATTAGCTGAGCTAATGAAATTAAACGACCACGAAGGGACTCGAACCCTCAATCTTCTGATTCGAAGTCAGACGCCTTATCCATTAGGCCACGCTATGCCACAGTAGACATCAAAGTTGTGAACCTGTCCAAATGAGGAAAGCTAGTGATATTTAACAAGTAAGAAGAGACCTTTTCCCTCTATCTTGCGATGCCGAATCAGACACAATATTTCTCAGGCCTTTCAGTCTTAGATTATAAAAGTTGAACAACAGTGTCCAAGCTTTTCAAAGCAATGAGACCAATGCCTTATTTCGGGAATTTGAAAACATGTTCAAATTAGCTGAGCTAATGAAATTAAACGACCACGAAGGGACTCGAACCCTCAATCTTCTGATTCGAAGTCAGATGCCTTAGCCATTAGGCCACGCAGTCTATGTGATACATTCCTATTTGACATCATACAGACTTTGCTATGCCACAGTAGACATCAAAGTTGTGAACCTGTCCGAATGAGGAAAGCTAGTGATTTTTAACAAGTACAAAGATACTCTTTCCTTCAATCTTGTGATGCATATTCAGACACAATACTTCTCAGGCATTGCAGTCTTAGATTATTAAAGTTGTACAACAATGTCCAAGCTTTTCAAAGCAATGAGACCAATGCCTTATTTCGGGAATTTGCAAACAAGTTCAAATTAGCTGAGCTAATGAAATTAAATGACCCTATTTGACATCATACAGACTTTGCTATGCAACAGTGGACATCAAAGTTGTGAACCTGTCCGAATGAGGAAAGCTCGTGATATTTAACAAGTAAGAAGAGACCTTTTCCCTCAATCTTGCGATGCCGAATCAGACACAATATTTCTCAGGCCTTTCAGTCTTAGATTATAAAAGTTGAACAACAATGTCCAAGCTTTTCAAAGCAATGAGACCAATGCCTTATTTCGGGAATTTGCAAACATGTTCAAATTAGCTGAGCTAATGAAATTAAACGACCACGAAGGGACTCGAACCCTCAATCTTCTGATTCGAAGTCAGACGCCTTATCCATTAGGGCACGCAGTCTATGTGATACATCCCTATTTGACATCATACAGATTTTGCTATGCCACAGTAGACATCAAAGTTGTGAACCTGTCCAAATGAGGAAAGCTAGTGATATTTAACAAGTAAGAAGAGACCTTTTCCCTCAATCTTGCGATGCCGAATCAGACACAATATTTCTCAGGCCTTTCAGTCTTAGATTATAAAAGTTGAACAACAGTGTCCAAGCTTTTCAAAGCAATGAGACCAATGCCTTATTTCGGGAATTTGAAAACATGTTCAAATTAGCTGAGCTAATGAAATTAAACGACCACGAAGGGACTCGAACCCTCAATCTTCTGATTCGAAGTCAGACGCCTTATCCATTAGGCCACGCAGTCTATGTGATACATCCCTATTTGACATCATACAGACTTTGCTATGCCACAGTAGACATCAAAGTTGTGAACCTGTCCGAATGAGGAAAGCTAGTGATTTTTAACAAGTACAAAGATACTCTTTCCTTCAATCTTGTGATGCATATTCAGACACAATAATTCTCAGGCCTTGCAGTCTTAGATTATTAAAGTTGAACAACAATGTCCAAGCTTTTCAAAGCAACAAGACCAATGCCTTATTTAGGGAAATTGCAAACATGTACGAATTAGCTGAGCTAATGAAATTAAATGACCCTATTTGACATCATACAGACTTTGCTATGCAACAGTGGACATCAAAGTTGTGAACCTGTCCGAATGAGGAAAGCTCGTGATATTTAACAAGTAAGAAGAGACCTTTTCCCTCAATCTTGCGATGCCGAATCAGACACAATATTTCTCAGGCCTTTCAGTCTTAGATTATAAAAGTTGAACAACAATGTCCAAGCTTTTCAAAGCAATGAGACCAATGCCTTATTTCGGGAATTTGCAAACATGTTCAAATTAGCTGAGCTAATGAAATTAAACGACCACGAAGGGACTCGAACCCTCAATCTTCTGATTCGAAGTCAGACGCCTTATCCATTAGGCCACGCTATGCCACAGTAGACATCAAAGTTGTGAACCTGTCCAAATGAGGAAAGCTAGTGATATTTAACAAGTAAGAAGAGACCTTTTCCCTCAATCTTGCGATGCCGAATCAGACACAATATTTCTCAGGCCTTTCAGTCTTAGATTATAAAAGTTGAACAACAGTGTCCAAGCTTTTCAAAGCAATGAGACCAATGCCTTATTTCGGGAATTTGAAAACATGTTCAAATTAGCTGAGCTAATGAAATTAAACGACCACGAAGGGACTCGAACCCTCAATCTTCTGATTCGAAGTCAGATGCCTTAGCCATTAGGCCACGCAGTCTATGTGATACATTCCTATTTGACATCATACAGACTTTGCTATGCCACAGTAGACATCAAAGTTGTGAACCTGTCCGAATGAGGAAAGCTAGTGATTTTTAACAAGTACAAAGATACTCTTTCCTTCAATCTTGTGATGCATATTCAGACACAATACTTCTCAGGCCTTGCAGTCTTAGATTATTAAAGTTGTACAACAATGTCCAAGCTTTTCAAAGCAATGAGACCAATGCCTTATTTCGGGAATTTGCAAACAAGTTCAAATTAGCTGAGCTAATGAAATTAAATGACCCTATTTGACATCATACAGACTTTGCTATGCAACAGTGGACATCAAAGTTGTGAACCTGTCCGAATGAGGAAAGCTCGTGATATTTAACAAGTAAGAAGAGACCTTTTCCCTCAATCTTGCGATGCCGAATCAGACACAATATTTCTCAGGCCTTTCAGTCTTAGATTATAAAAGTTGAACAACAATGTCCAAGCTTTTCAAAGCAATGAGACCAATGCCTTATTTCGGGAATTTGCAAACATGTTCAAATTAGCTGAGCTAATGAAATTAAACGACCACGAAGGGACTCGAACCCTCAATCTTCTGATTCGAAGTCAGACGCCTTATCCATTAGGCCACGCAGTCTATGTGATACATCCCTATTTGACATCATACAGACTTTGCTATGCCACAGTAGACATCAAAGTTGTGAACCTGTCCGAATGAGGAAAGCTAGTGATTTTTAACAAGTACAAAGATACTCTTTCCTTCAATCTTGTGATGCATATTCAGACACAATAATTCTCAGGCCTTGCAGTCTTAGATTATTAAAGTTGAACAACAATGTCCAAGCTTTTCAAAGCAACAAGACCAATGCCTTATTTAGGGAAATTGCAAACATGTACGAATTAGCTGAGCTAATGAAATTAAATGACCCTATTTGACATCATACAGACTTTGCTATGCAACAGTGGACATCAAAGTTGTGAACCTGTCCGAATGAGGAAAGCTCGTGATATTTAACAAGTAAGAAGAGACCTTTTCCCTCAATCTTGCGATGCCGAATCAGACACAATATTTCTCAGGCCTTTCAGTCTTAGATTATAAAAGTTGAACAACAATGTCCAAGCTTTTCAAAGCAATGAGACCAATGCCTTATTTCGGGAATTTGCAAACATGTTCAAATTAGCTGAGCTAATGAAATTAAACGACCACGAAGGGACTCGAACCCTCAATCTTCTGATTCGAAGTCAGACGCCTTATCCATTAGGCCACGCAGTCTATGTGATACATCCCTATTTGACATCATACAGATTTTGCTATGCCACAGTAGACATCAAAGTTGTGAACCTGTCCAAATGAGGAAAGCTAGTGATATTTAACAAGTAAGAAGAGACCTTTTCCCTCAATCTTGCGATGCCGAATCAGACACAATATTTCTCAGGCCTTTCAGTCTTAGATTATAAAAGTTGAACAACAGTGTCCAAGCTTTTCAAAGCAATGAGACCAATGCCTTATTTCAGGAATTTGAAAACATGTTCAAATTAGCTGAGCTAATGAAATTAAACGACCACGAAGGGACTCGAACCCTCAATCTTCTGATTCGAGGTCAGATGCCTTAGCCATTAGGCCACGCAGTCTATGTGATACATCCCTATTTGACATCATACAGATTTTGCTATGCCACAGTAGACATCAAAGTTGTGAACCTGTCCAAATGAGGAAAGCTAGTGATATTTAACAAGTAAGAAGAGACCTTTTCCCTCAATCTTGCGATGCCGAATCAGACACAATATTTCTCAGGCCTTTCAGTCTTAGATTATAAAAGTTGAACAACAGTGTCCAAGCTTTTCAAAGCAATGAGACCAATGCCTTATTTCGGGAATTTGAAAACATGTTCAAATTAGCTGAGCTAATGAAATTAAACGACCACGAAGGGACTCGAACCCTCAATCTTCTGATTCGAAGTCAGACGCCTTATCCATTAGGCCACGCAGTCTATGTGATACATCCCTATTTGACATCATACAGATTTTGCTATGCCACAGTAGCCATCAAAGTTGTGAACCTGTCCAAATGAGGAAAGCTAGTGATATTTAACAAGTAAGAAGAGACCTTTTCCCTCAATCTTGCGATGCCGAATAAGACACAATATTTCTCAGGCCTTGCAGTCTTAGATTATTAAAGTTGAACAACAATGTCCAAGCTTTTCAAAGCAACAAGACCAATGCCTTATTTAGGGAAATTGCAAACATGTACGAATTAGCTGAGCTAATGAAATTAAATGACCCTATTTGACATCATACAGACTTTGCTATGCAACAGTGGACATCAAAGTTGTGAACCTGTCCGAATGAGGAAAGCTCGTGATATTTAACAAGTAAGAAGAGACCTTTTCCCTCAATCTTGCGATGCCGAATCAGACACAATATTTCTCAGGCCTTTCAGTCTTAGATTATAAAAGTTGAACAACAATGTCCAAGCTTTTCAAAGCAATGAGACCAATGCCTTATTTCGGGAATTTGCAAACATGTTCAAATTAGCTGAGCTAATGAAATTAAACGACCACGAAGGGACTCGAACCCTCAATCTTCTGATTCGAAGTCAGACGCCTTATCCATTAGGCCACGCAGTCTATGTGATACATCCCTATTTGACATCATACAGATTTTGCTATGCCACAGTAGACATCAAAGTTGTGAACCTGTCCAAATGAGGAAAGCTAGTGATATTTAACAAGTAAGAAGAGACCTTTTCCCTCAATCTTGCGATGCCGAATCAGACACAATATTTCTCAGGCCTTTCAGTCTTAGATTATAAAAGTTGAACAACAGTGTCCAAGCTTTTCAAAGCAATGAGACCAATGCCTTATTTCGGGAATTTGAAAACATGTTCAAATTAGCTGAGCTAATGAAATTAAACGACCACGAAGGGACTCGAACCCTCAATCTTCTGATTCGAAGTCAGATGCCTTAGCCATTAGGCCACGCAGTCTATGTGATACATCCCTATTTGACATCATACAGATTTTGCTATGCCACAGTAGACATCAAAGTTGTGAACCTGTCCAAATGAGGAAAGCTAGTGATATTTAACAAGTAAGAAGAGACCTTTTCCCTCAATCTTGCGATGCCGAATCAGACACAATATTTCTCAGGCCTTTCAGTCTTAGATTATAAAAGTTGAACAACAGTGTCCAAGCTTTTCAAAGCAATGAGACCAATGCCTTATTTCGGGAATTTGAAAACATGTTCAAATTAGCTGAGCTAATGAAATTAAACGACCACGAAGGGACTCGAACCCTCAATCTTCTGATTCGAAGTCAGACGCCTTATCCATTAGGCCACGCAGTCTATGTGATACATCCCTATTTGACATCATACAGATTTTGCTATGCCACAGTAGCCATCAAAGTTGTGAACCTGTCCAAATGAGGAAAGCTAGTGATATTTAACAAGTAAGAAGAGACCTTTTCCCTCAATCTTGCGATGCCGAATAAGACACAATATTTCTCAGGCCTTGCAGTCTTAGATTATTAAAGTTGTACAACAATGTCCAAGCTTTTCAAAGCAATGAGACCAATGCCTTATTTCGGGAATTTGCAAACATGTTCAAATTAGCTGAGCTAATGAAATTAAATGACCACGAAGGGACTCGAATCCTCAATCTTCTGATTCGAAGTCAGACGCCTTATCCATTAGGCCACGCAGTCTATGTGATACATCCCTATTTGACATCATACAGACTTTGCTATGCCACAGTAGACATCAAAGTTGTGAACCTGTCCGAATGAGGAAAGCTAGTGATTTTTAACAAGTACAAAGATACTCTTTCCTTCAATCTTGTGATGCATATTCAGACACAATAATTCTCAGGCCTTGCAGTCTTAGATTATTAAAGTTGAACAACAATGTCCAAGCTTTTCAAAGCAACAAGACCAATGCCTTATTTAGGGAAATTGCAAACATGTACGAATTAGCTGAGCTAATGAAATTAAATGACCCTATTTGACATCATACAGACTTTGCTATGCAACAGTGGACATCAAAGTTGTGAACCTGTCCGAATGAGGAAAGCTCGTGATATTTAACAAGTAAGAAGAGACCTTTTCCCTCAATCTTGCGATGCCGAATCAGACACAATATTTCTCAGGCCTTTCAGTCTTAGATTATAAAAGTTGAACAACAATGTCCAAGCTTTTCAAAGCAATGAGACCAATGCCTTATTTCGGGAATTTGCAAACATGTTCAAATTAGCTGAGCTAATGAAATTAAACGACCACGAAGGGACTCGAACCCTCAATCTTCTGATTCGAAGTCAGACGCCTTATCCATTAGGCCACGCAGTCTATGTGATACATCCCTATTTGACATCATACAGACTTTGCTATGCCACAGTAGACATCAAAGTTGTGAACCTGTCCGAATGAGGAAAGCTAGTGATTTTTAACAAGTACAAAGATACTCTTTCCTTCAATCTTGTGATGCATATTCAGACACAATAATTCTCAGGCCTTGCAGTCTTAGATTATTAAAGTTGAACAACAATGTCCAAGCTTTTCAAAGCAACAAGACCAATGCCTTATTTAGGGAAATTGCAAACATGTACGAATTAGCTGAGCTAATGAAATTAAATGACCCTATTTGACATCATACAGACTTTGCTATGCAACAGTGGACATCAAAGTTGTGAACCTGTCCGAATGAGGAAAGCTCGTGATATTTAACAAGTAAGAAGAGACCTTTTCCCTCAATCTTGCGATGCCGAATCAGACACAATATTTCTCAGGCCTTTCAGTCTTAGATTATAAAAGTTGAACAACAATGTCCAAGCTTTTCAAAGCAATGAGACCAATGCCTTATTTCGGGAATTTGCAAACATGTTCAAATTAGCTGAGCTAATGAAATTAAACGACCACGAAGGGACTCGAACCCTCAATCTTCTGATTCGAAGTCAGACGCCTTATCCATTAGGCCACGCAGTCTATGTGATACATCCCTATTTGACATCATACAGACTTTGCTATGCCACAGTAGACATCAAAGTTGTGAACCTGTCCGAATGAGGAAAGCTAGTGATTTTTAACAAGTACAAAGATACTCTTTCCTTCAATCTTGTGATGCATATTCAGACACAATAATTCTCAGGCCTTGCAGTCTTAGATTATTAAAGTTGAACAACAATGTCCAAGCTTTTCAAAGCAACAAGACCAATGCCTTATTTAGGGAAATTGCAAACATGTACGAATTAGCTGAGCTAATGAAATTAAATGACCCTATTTGACATCATACAGACTTTGCTATGCAACAGTGGACATCAAAGTTGTGAACCTGTCCGAATGAGGAAAGCTCGTGATATTTAACAAGTAAGAAGAGACCTTTTCCCTCAATCTTGCGATGCCGAATCAGACACAATATTTCTCAGGCCTTTCAGTCTTAGATTATAAAAGTTGAACAACAATGTCCAAGCTTTTCAAAGCAATGAGACCAATGCCTTATTTCGGGAATTTGCAAACATGTTCAAATTAGCTGAGCTAATGAAATTAAACGACCACGAAGGGACTCGAACCCTCAATCTTCTGATTCGAAGTCAGACGCCTTATCCATTAGGCCACGCAGTCTATGTGATACATCCCTATTTGACATCATACAGACTTTGCTATGCCACAGTAGACATCAAAGTTGTGAACCTGTCCGAATGAGGAAAGCTAGTGATTTTTAACAAGTACAAAGATACTCTTTCCTTCAATCTTGTGATGCATATTCAGACACAATAATTCTCAGGCCTTGCAGTCTTAGATTATTAAAGTTGAACAACAATGTCCAAGCTTTTCAAAGCAACAAGACCAATGCCTTATTTAGGGAAATTGCAAACATGTACGAATTAGCTGAGCTAATGAAATTAAATGACCCTATTTGACATCATACAGACTTTGCTATGCAACAGTGGACATCAAAGTTGTGAACCTGTCCGAATGAGGAAAGCTCGTGATATTTAACAAGTAAGAAGAGACCTTTTCCCTCAATCTTGCGATGCCGAATCAGACACAATATTTCTCAGGCCTTTCAGTCTTAGATTATAAAAGTTGAACAACAATGTCCAAGCTTTTCAAAGCAATGAGACCAATGCCTTATTTCGGGAATTTGCAAACATGTTCAAATTAGCTGAGCTAATGAAATTAAACGACCACGAAGGGACTCGAACCCTCAATCTTCTGATTCGAAGTCAGACGCCTTATCCATTAGGCCACGCAGTCTATGTGATACATCCCTATTTGACATCATACAGACTTTGCTATGCCACAGTAGACATCAAAGTTGTGAACCTGTCCGAATGAGGAAAGCTAGTGATTTTTAACAAGTACAAAGATACTCTTTCCTTCAATCTTGTGATGCATATTCAGACACAATAATTCTCAGGCCTTGCAGTCTTAGATTATTAAAGTTGAACAACAATGTCCAAGCTTTTCAAAGCAACAAGACCAATGCCTTATTTAGGGAAATTGCAAACATGTACGAATTAGCTGAGCTAATGAAATTAAATGACCCTATTTGACATCATACAGACTTTGCTATGCAACAGTGGACATCAAAGTTGTGAACCTGTCCGAATGAGGAAAGCTCGTGATATTTAACAAGTAAGAAGAGACCTTTTCCCTCAATCTTGCGATGCCGAATCAGACACAATATTTCTCAGGCCTTTCAGTCTTAGATTATAAAAGTTGAACAACAATGTCCAAGCTTTTCAAAGCAATGAGACCAATGCCTTATTTCGGGAATTTGCAAACATGTTCAAATTAGCTGAGCTAATGAAATTAAACGACCACGAAGGGACTCGAACCCTCAATCTTCTGATTCGAAGTCAGACGCCTTATCCATTAGGCCACGCAGTCTATGTGATACATCCCTATTTGACATCATACAGATTTTGCTATGCCACAGTAGACATCAAAGTTGTGAACCTGTCCAAATGAGGAAAGCTAGTGATATTTAACAAGTAAGAAGAGACCTTTTCCCTCAATCTTGCGATGCCGAATCAGACACAATATTTCTCAGGCCTTTCAGTCTTAGATTATAAAAGTTGAACAACAGTGTCCAAGCTTTTCAAAGCAATGAGACCAATGCCTTATTTCGGGAATTTGAAAACATGTTCAAATTAGCTGAGCTAATGAAATTAAACGACCACGAAGGGACTCGAACCCTCAATCTTCTGATTCGAAGTCAGACGCCTTATCCATTAGGCCACGCAGTCTATGTGATACATCCCTATTTGACATCATACAGACTTTGCTATGCCACAGTAGACATCAAAGTTGTGAACCTGTCCAAATGAGGAAAGCTAGTGATATTTAACAAGTAAGAAGAGACCTTTTCCCTCAATCTTGCGATGCCGAATCAGACACAATATTTCTCAGGCCTTTCAGTCTTAGATTATAAAAGTTGAACAACAGTGTCCAAGCTTTTCAAAGCAATGAGACCAATGCCTTATTTCGGGAATTTGAAAACATGTTCAAATTAGCTGAGCTAATGAAATTAAACGACCACGAAGGGACTCGAACCCTCAATCTTCTGATTCGAAGTCAGATGCCTTAGCCATTAGGCCACGCAGTCTATGTGATACATTCCTATTTGACATCATACAGACTTTGCTATGCCACAGTAGACATCAAAGTTGTGAACCTGTCCGAATGAGGAAAGCTAGTGATTTTTAACAAGTACAAAGATACTCTTTCCTTCAATCTTGTGATGCATATTCAGACACAATACTTCTCAGGCCTTGCAGTCTTAGATTATTAAAGTTGTACAACAATGTCCAAGCTTTTCAAAGCAATGAGACCAATGCCTTATTTCGGGAATTTGCAAACAAGTTCAAATTAGCTGAGCTAATGAAATTAAATGACCCTATTTGAAATCATACAGACTTTGCTATGCAACAGTGGACATCAAAGTTGTGAACCTGTCCGAATGAGGAAAGCTCGTGATATTTAACAAGTAAGAAGAGACCTTTTCCCTCAATCTTGCGATGCCGAATCAGACACAATATTTCTCAGGCCTTTCAGTCTTAGATTATAAAAGTTGAACAACAATGTCCAAGCTTTTCAAAGCAATGAGACCAATGCCTTATTTCGGGAATTTGCAAACATGTTCAAATTAGCTGAGCTAATGAAATTAAACGACCACGAAGGGACTCGAACCCTCAATCTTCTGATTCGAAGTCAGACGCCTTATCCATTAGGCCACGCAGTCTATGTGATACATCCCTATTTGACATTATACAGACTTTGCTATGCCACAGTAGACATCAAAGTTGTGAACCTGTCCGAATGAGGAAAGCTAGTGATTTTTAACAAGTACAAAGATACTCTTTCCTTCAATCTTGTGATGCATATTCAGACACAATAATTCTCAGGCCTTGCAGTCTTAGATTATTAAAGTTGAACAACAATGTCCAAGCTTTTCAAAGCAACAAGACCAATGCCTTATTTAGGGAAATTGCAAACATGTACGAATTAGCTGAGCTAATGAAATTAAATGACCCTATTTGACATCATACAGACTTTGCTATGCAACAGTGGACATCAAAGTTGTGAACCTGTCCGAATGAGGAAAGCTCGTGATATTTAACAAGTAAGAAGAGACCTTTTCCCTCAATCTTGCGATGCCGAATCAGACACAATATTTCTCAGGCCTTTCAGTCTTAGATTATAAAAGTTGAACAACAATGTCCAAGCTTTTCAAAGCAATGAGACCAATGCCTTATTTCGGGAATTTGCAAACATGTTCAAATTAGCTGAGCTAATGAAATTAAACGACCACGAAGGGACTCGAACCCTCAATCTTCTGATTCGAAGTCAGACGCCTTATCCATTAGGCCACGCAGTCTATGTGATACATCCCTATTTGACATCATACAGATTTTGCTATGCCACAGTAGACATCAAAGTTGTGAACCTGTCCAAATGAGGAAAGCTAGTGATATTTAACAAGTAAGAAGAGACCTTTTCCCTCAATCTTGCGATGCCGAATCAGACACAATATTTCTCAGGCCTTTCAGTCTTAGATTATAAAAGTTGAACAACAGTGTCCAAGCTTTTCAAAGCAATGAGACCAATGCCTTATTTCGGGAATTTGAAAACATGTTCAAATTAGCTGAGCTAATGAAATTAAACGACCACGAAGGGACTCGAACCCTCAATCTTCTGATTCGAAGTCAGATGCCTTAGCCATTAGGCCACGCAGTCTATGTGATACATCCCTATTTGACATCATACAGATTTTGCTATGCCACAGTAGACATCAAAGTTGTGAACCTGTCCAAATGAGGAAAGCTAGTGATATTTAACAAGTAAGAAGAGACCTTTTCCCTCAATCTTGCGATGCCGAATCAGACACAATATTTCTCAGGCCTTTCAGTCTTAGATTATAAAAGTTGAACAACAGTGTCCAAGCTTTTCAAAGCAATGAGACCAATGCCTTATTTCGGGAATTTGAAAACATGTTCAAATTAGCTGAGCTAATGAAATTAAACGACCACGAAGGGACTCGAACCCTCAATCTTCTGATTCGAAGTCAGACGCCTTATCCATTAGGCCACGCAGTCTATGTGATACATCCCTATTTGACATCATACAGACTTTGCTATGCCACAGTAGACATCAAAGTTGTGAACCTGTCCAAATGAGGAAAGCTAGTGATATTTAACAAGTAAGAAGAGACCTTTTCCCTCAATCTTGCGATGCCGAATCAGACACAATATTTCTCAGGCCTTTCAGTCTTAGATTATAAAAGTTGAACAACAGTGTCCAAGCTTTTCAAAGCAATGAGACCAATGCCTTATTTCGGGAATTTGAAAACATGTTCAAATTAGCTGAGCTAATGAAATTAAACGACCACGAAGGGACTCGAACCCTCAATCTTCTGATTCGAAGTCAGATGCCTTAGCCATTAGGCCACGCAGTCTATGTGATACATTCCTATTTGACATCATACAGACTTTGCTATGCCACAGTAGACATCAAAGTTGTGAACCTGTCCGAATGAGGAAAGCTAGTGATTTTTAACAAGTACAAAGATACTCTTTCCTTCAATCTTGTGATGCATATTCAGACACAATACTTCTCAGGCCTTGCAGTCTTAGATTATTAAAGTTGTACAACAATGTCCAAGCTTTTCAAAGCAATGAGACCAATGCCTTATTTCGGGAATTTGCAAACAAGTTCAAATTAGCTGAGCTAATGAAATTAAATGACCCTATTTGAAATCATACAGACTTTGCTATGCAACAGTGGACATCAAAGTTGTGAACCTGTCCGAATGAGGAAAGCTCGTGATATTTAACAAGTAAGAAGAGACCTTTTCCCTCAATCTTGCGATGCCGAATCAGACACAATATTTCTCAGGCCTTTCAGTCTTAGATTATAAAAGTTGAACAACAATGTCCAAGCTTTTCAAAGCAATGAGACCAATGCCTTATTTCGGGAATTTGCAAACATGTTCAAATTAGCTGAGCTAATGAAATTAAACGACCACGAAGGGACTCGAACCCTCAATCTTCTGATTCGAAGTCAGACGCCTTATCCATTAGGCCACGCAGTCTATGTGATACATCCCTATTTGACATTATACAGACTTTGCTATGCCACAGTAGACATCAAAGTTGTGAACCTGTCCGAATGAGGAAAGCTAGTGATTTTTAACAAGTACAAAGATACTCTTTCCTTCAATCTTGTGATGCATATTCAGACACAATAATTCTCAGGCCTTGCAGTCTTAGATTATTAAAGTTGAACAACAATGTCCAAGCTTTTCAAAGCAACAAGACCAATGCCTTATTTAGGGAAATTGCAAACATGTACGAATTAGCTGAGCTAATGAAATTAAATGACCCTATTTGACATCATACAGACTTTGCTATGCAACAGTGGACATCAAAGTTGTGAACCTGTCCGAATGAGGAAAGCTCGTGATATTTAACAAGTAAGAAGAGACCTTTTCCCTCAATCTTGCGATGCCGAATCAGACACAATATTTCTCAGGCCTTTCAGTCTTAGATTATAAAAGTTGAACAACAATGTCCAAGCTTTTCAAAGCAATGAGACCAATGCCTTATTTCGGGAATTTGCAAACATGTTCAAATTAGCTGAGCTAATGAAATTAAACGACCACGAAGGGACTCGAACCCTCAATCTTCTGATTCGAAGTCAGACGCCTTATCCATTAGGCCACGCAGTCTATGTGATACATCCCTATTTGACATCATACAGATTTTGCTATGCCACAGTAGACATCAAAGTTGTGAACCTGTCCAAATGAGGAAAGCTAGTGATATTTAACAAGTAAGAAGAGACCTTTTCCCTCAATCTTGCGATGCCGAATCAGACACAATATTTCTCAGGCCTTTCAGTCTTAGATTATAAAAGTTGAACAACAGTGTCCAAGCTTTTCAAAGCAATGAGACCAATGCCTTATTTCGGGAATTTGAAAACATGTTCAAATTAGCTGAGCTAATGAAATTAAACGACCACGAAGGGACTCGAACCCTCAATCTTCTGATTCGAAGTCAGATGCCTTAGCCATTAGGCCACGCAGTCTATGTGATACATCCCTATTTGACATCATACAGATTTTGCTATGCCACAGTAGACATCAAAGTTGTGAACCTGTCCAAATGAGGAAAGCTAGTGATATTTAACAAGTAAGAAGAGACCTTTTCCCTCAATCTTGCGATGCCGAATCAGACACAATATTTCTCAGGCCTTTCAGTCTTAGATTATAAAAGTTGAACAACAGTGTCCAAGCTTTTCAAAGCAATGAGACCAATGCCTTATTTCGGGAATTTGAAAACATGTTCAAATTAGCTGAGCTAATGAAATTAAACGACCACGAAGGGACTCGAACCCTCAATCTTCTGATTCGAAGTCAGATGCCTTAGCCATTAGGCCACGCAGTCTATGTGATACATCCCTATTTGACATCATACAGATTTTGCTATGCCACAGTAGACATCAAAGTTGTGAACCTGTCCAAATGAGGAAAGCTAGTGATATTTAACAAGTAAGAAGAGACCTTTTCCCTCAATCTTGCGATGCCGAATCAGACACAATATTTCTCAGGCCTTTCAGTCTTAGATTATAAAAGTTGAACAACAGTGTCCAAGCTTTTCAAAGCAATGAGACCAATGCCTTATTTCGGGAATTTGAAAACATGTTCAAATTAGCTGAGCTAATGAAATTAAACGACCACGAAGGGACTCGAACCCTCAATCTTCTGATTCGAAGTCAGATGCCTTAGCCATTAGGCCACGCAGTCTATGTGATACATTCCTATTTGACATCATACAGACTTTGCTATGCCACAGTAGACATCAAAGTTGTGAACCTGTCCGAATGAGGAAAGCTAGTGATTTTTAACAAGTACAAAGATACTCTTTCCTTCAATCTTGTGATGCATATTCAGACACAATACTTCTCAGGCATTGCAGTCTTAGATTATTAAAGTTGTACAACAATGTCCAAGCTTTTCAAAGCAATGAGACCAATGCCTTATTTCAGGAATTTGCAAACATGTTCAAATTAGCTGAGCTAATGAAATTAAGTGACCACGAAGGGACTCGAACCCTCAATCTTCTGATTCGAAGTCAGACGCCTTAGCCATTAGGCCACGCAGTCTATGTGATACATTCCTATTTGACATCATACAGACTTTGCTATGCCACAGTAGACATCAAAGTTGTGAACCTGTCCGAATGAGGAAAGCTAGTGATTTTTAACAAGTACAAAGATACTCTTTCCTTCAATCTTGTGATGCATATTCAGACACAATAATTCTCAGGCCTTGCAGTCTTAGATTATTAAAGTTGTACAACAATGTCCAAGCTTTTCAAAGCAATGAGACCAATGCCTTATTTCGGGAATTTGCAAACAAGTTCAAATTAGCTGAGCTAATGAAATTAAACGACCACGAAGGGACTCGAACCCTCAATCTTCTGATTCGAAGTCAGACGCCTTATCCATTAGGCCACGCAGTCTATGTGATACATCCCTATTTGACATCATACAGATTTTGCTATGCCACAGTAGACATCAAAGTTGTGAACCTGTCCAAATGAGGAAAGCTAGTGATATTTAACAAGTAAGAAGAGACCTTTTCCCTCAATCTTGCGATGCCGAATCAGACACAATATTTCTCAGGCCTTTCAGTCTTAGATTATAAAAGTTGAACAACAGTGTCCAAGCTTTTCAAAGCAATGAGACCAATGCCTTATTTCGGGAATTTGAAAACATGTTCAAATTAGCTGAGCTAATGAAATTAAACGACCACGAAGGGACTCGAACCCTCAATCTTCTGATTCGAAGTCAGATGCCTTAGCCATTAGGCCACGCAGTCTATGTGATACATCCCTATTTGACATCATACAGATTTTGCTATGCCACAGTAGACATCAAAGTTGTGAACCTGTCCAAATGAGGAAAGCTAGTGATATTTAACAAGTAAGAAGAGACCTTTTCCCTCAATCTTGCGATGCCGAATCAGACACAATATTTCTCAGGCCTTTCAGTCTTAGATTATAAAAGTTGAACAACAGTGTCCAAGCTTTTCAAAGCAATGAGACCAATGCCTTATTTCGGGAATTTGAAAACATGTTCAAATTAGCTGAGCTAATGAAATTAAACGACCACGAAGGGACTCGAACCCTCAATCTTCTGATTCGAAGTCAGATGCCTTAGCCATTAGGCCACGCAGTCTATGTGATACATTCCTATTTGACATCATACAGACTTTGCTATGCCACAGTAGACATCAAAGTTGTGAACCTGTCCGAATGAGGAAAGCTAGTGATTTTTAACAAGTACAAAGATACTCTTTCCTTCAATCTTGTGATGCATATTCAGACACAATACTTCTCAGGCATTGCAGTCTTAGATTATTAAAGTTGTACAACAATGTCCAAGCTTTTCAAAGCAATGAGACCAATGCCTTATTTCGGGAATTTGCAAACAAGTTCAAATTAGCTGAGCTAATGAAATTAAACGACCACGAAGGGACTCGAACCCTCAATCTTCTGATTCGAAGTCAGACGCCTTATCCATTAGGCCACGCAGTCTATGTGATACATCCCTATTTGACATCATACAGACTTTGCTATGCCACAGTAGACATCAAAGTTGTGAACCTGTCCGAATGAGGAAAGCTAGTGATTTTTAACAAGTACAAAGATACTCTTTCCTTCAATCTTGTGATGCATATTCAGACACAATAATTCTCAGGCCTTGCAGTCTTAGATTATTAAAGTTGAACAACAATGTCCAAGCTTTTCAAAGCAACAAGACCAATGCCTTATTTAGGGAAATTGCAAACATGTACGAATTAGCTGAGCTAATGAAATTAAATGACCCTATTTGACATCATACAGACTTTGCTATGCAACAGTGGACATCAAAGTTGTGAACCTGTCCGAATGAGGAAAGCTCGTGATATTTAACAAGTAAGAAGAGACCTTTTCCCTCAATCTTGCGATGCCGAATCAGACACAATATTTCTCAGGCCTTTCAGTCTTAGATTATAAAAGTTGAACAACAATGTCCAAGCTTTTCAAAGCAATGAGACCAATGCCTTATTTCGGGAATTTGCAAACATGTTCAAATTAGCTGAGCTAATGAAATTAAACGACCACGAAGGGACTCGAACCCTCAATCTTCTGATTCGAAGTCAGACGCCTTATCCATTAGGCCACGCAGTCTATGTGATACATCCCTATTTGACATCATACAGATTTTGCTATGCCACAGTAGACATCAAAGTTGTGAACCTGTCCAAATGAGGAAAGCTAGTGATATTTAACAAGTAAGAAGAGACCTTTTCCCTCAATCTTGCGATGCCGAATCAGACACAATATTTCTCAGGCCTTTCAGTCTTAGATTATAAAAGTTGAACAACAGTGTCCAAGCTTTTCAAAGCAATGAGACCAATGCCTTATTTCGGGAATTTGAAAACATGTTCAAATTAGCTGAGCTAATGAAATTAAACGACCACGAAGGGACTCGAACCCTCAATCTTCTGATTCGAAGTCAGATGCCTTAGCCATTAGGCCACGCAGTCTATGTGATACATTCCTATTTGACATCATACAGACTTTGCTATGCCACAGTAGACATCAAAGTTGTGAACCTGTCCGAATGAGGAAAGCTAGTGATTTTTAACAAGTACAAAGATACTCTTTCCTTCAATCTTGTGATGCATATTCAGACACAATACTTCTCAGGCCTTGCAGTCTTAGATTATTAAAGTTGTACAACAATGTCCAAGCTTTTCAAAGCAATGAGACCAATGCCTTATTTCGGGAATTTGAAAACATGTTCAAATTAGCTGAGCTAATGAAATTAAACGACCACGAAGGGACTCGACACCCTCAATCTTCTGATTCGAAGTCAGACGCCTTAGCCATTAGGCCACGCAGTCTATGTGATACATTCCTATTTGACATCATACAGACTTTGCTATGCCACAGTAGACATCAAAGTTGTGAACCTGTCCGAATGAGGAAAGCTAGTGATTTTTAACAAGTACAAAGATACTCTTTCCTTCAATCTTGTGATGCATATTCAGACACAATAATTCTCAGGCCTTGCAGTCTTAGATTATTAAAGTTGTACAACAATGTCCAAGCTTTTCAAAGCAATGAGACCAATGCCTTATTTCGGGAATTTGAAAACATGTTCAAATTAGCTGAGCTAATGAAATTAAACGACCACGAAGGGACTCGACACCCTCAATCTTCTGATTCGAAGTCAGACGCCTTAGCCATTAGGCCACGCAGTCTATGTGATACATTCCTATTTGACATCATACAGACTTTGCTATGCCACAGTAGACATCAAAGTTGTGAACCTGTCCGAATGAGGAAAGCTAGTGATTTTTAACAAGTACAAAGATACTCTTTCCTTCAATCTTGTGATGCATATTCAGACACAATAATTCTCAGGCCTTGCAGTCTTAGATTATTAAAGTTGAACAACAATGTCCAAGCTTTTCAAAGCAACAAGACCAATGCCTTATTTAGGGAAATTGCAAACATGTACGAATTAGCTGAGCTAATGAAATTAAATGACCCTATTTGACATCATACAGACTTTGCTATGCAACAGTAGACATCAAAGTTGTGAACCTGTCCGAATGAGGAAAGCTCGTGATATTTAACAAGTAAGAAGAGACCTTTTCCCTCAATCTTGCGATGCCGAATCAGACACAATATTTCTCAGGCCTTTCAGTCTTAGATTATAAAAGTTGAACAACAATGTCCAAGCTTTTCAAAGCAATGAGACCAATGCCTTATTTCGGGAATTTGCAAACATGTTCAAATTAGCTGAGCTAATGAAATTAAACGACCACGAAGGGACTCGAACCCTCAATCGTCTGATTCGAAGTCAGACGCCTTATCCATTAGGCCACGCAGTCTATGTGATACATCCCTATTTGACATCATACAGATTTTGCTATGCCACAGTAGACATCAAAGTTGTGAACCTGTCCAAATGAGGAAAGCTAGTGATATTTAACAAGTAAGAAGAGACCTTTTCCCTCAATCTTGCGATGCCGAATCAGACACAATATTTCTCAGGCCTTTCAGTCTTAGATTATAAAAGTTGAACAACAATGTCCAAGCTTTTCAAAGCAATGAGACCAATGCCTTATTTCGGGAATTTGCAAACATGTTCAAATTAGCTGAGCTAATTAAATTAAACGACCACGAAGGGACTCGAACCCTCAATCTTCTGATTCGAAGTCAGACGCCTTATCCATTAGGCCACGCAGTCTATGTGATACAACCCTATTTGACATCATACAGATTTTGCTATGCCACAGTAGACATCAAAGTTGTGAACCTGTCCAAATGAGGAAAGCTAGTGATATTTAACAAGTAAGAAGAGACCTTTTCCCTCAATCTTGCGATGCCGAATCAGACACAATATTTCTCAGGCCTTTCAGTCTTAGATTATAAAGTTGAACAACAATGTCCAAGCTTTTCAAAGCAATGAGACCAATGCCTTATTTCGGGAATTTGCAAACATGTTCAAATTAGCTGAGCTAATGAAATTAAATGACCACGAAGGGACTCGAATCCTCAATCTTCTGATTCGAAGTCAGACGCCTTATCCATTAGGCCACGCAGTCTATGTGATACATCCCTATTTGACATCATACAGACTTTGCTATGCCACAGTAGACATCAAAGTTGTGAACCTGTCCGAATGAGGAAAGCTCGTGATATTTAACAAGTAAGAAGAGACCTTTTCCCTCAATCTTGCGATGCCGAATCAGACACAATATTTCTCAGGCCTTTCAGTCTTAGATTATAAAGTTGAACAACAATGTCCAAGCTTTTCAAAGCAATGAGACCAATGCCTTATTTCGGGAATTTGCAAACATGTTCAAATTAGCTGAGCTAATGAAATTAAACGACCACGAAGGGACTCGAACCCTCAATCTTCTGATTCGAAGTCAGACGCCTTAGCCATTAGGCCTACGCAGTCTATGTGATACATTCCTAGTTTGACATCATACAGACTTTGCTATGCCACAGTAGACATCAAAGTTGTGAACCTGTCCGAATGAGGAAAGCTAGTGATATTTAACAAGTACAAAGATACTCTTTCCTTCAATCTTGTGATGCATATTGAGACACAATAATTCTCAGGCCTTGCAGTCTTAGATTATTAAAGTTGTACAACAAGTGTCCAAGCTTTTCAAAGCAATGAGACCAATGCCTTATTTCGGGAATTTGAAAACATGTTCAAATTAGCTGAGCTAATGAAATTAAACGACCACGAAGGGACTCGAACCCTCAATCTTCTGATTCGAAGTCAGACGCCTTATCCATTAGGCCACGCAGTCTATGTGATACATTCCTATTTGACATCATACAGACTTTGCTATGCCACAGTAGACATCAAAGTTGTGAACCTGTCCGAATGAGGAAAGCTAGTGATTTTTAACAAGTACAAAGATACTCTTTCCTTCAATCTTGTGATGCATATTCAGACACAATAATTCTCAGGCCTTGCAGTCTTAGATTATTAAAGTTGTACAACAATGTCCAAGCTTTTCAAAGCAATGAGACCAATGCCTTATTTCGGGAATTTGAAAACATGTTCAAATTAGCTGAGCTAATGAAATTAAACGACCACGAAGGGACTCGAACCCTCAATCTTCTGATTCGAAGTCAGACGCCTTATCCATTAGGCCACGCAGTCTATGTGATACATCCCTATTTGACATCATACAGACTTTGCTATGCCACAGTAGACATCAAAGTTGTGAACCTGTCCGAATGAGGAAAGCTAGTGATATTTAACAAGTAAGAAGAGACCTTTTCCCTCAATCTTGCGATGCCGAATCAGACACAATATTTCTCAGGCCTTTCAGTCTTAGATTATTAAAGTTGAACAACAGTGTCCAAGCTTTTCAAAGCAATGAGACCAATGCCTTATTTCGGGAATTTGCAAACATGTTCAAATTAGCGGAGCTAATGAAATTAAACGACCACGAAGGGACTCGAACCATCAATCTTCTGATTCGAAGTCAGACGCCTTATCCATTAGGCCACGCAGTCTATGTGATACATCCCTGTTTGACATCATACAGACTTTGCTATGCCACAGTAGACATCAAAGTTGTGAACCTGTCCGAATGAGGAAAGCTAGTGATATTTAACAAGTAAGAAGAGACCTTTTCCCTCAATCTTGCGATGCCGAATCAGACACAATATTTCTCAGGCCTTTCAGTCTTAGATTATAAAAGTTCAACAACAGTGTCCAAGCTTTTCAAAGCAATGAGACCAATGCCTTATTTCGGGAATTTGAAAACATGTTCAAATTAGCTGAGCTAATGAAATTAAACGACCACGAAGGGACTCGAACCCTCAATCTTCTGATTCGAAGTCAGACGCCTTATCCATTAGGCCACGCAGTCTATGTGATACATTCCTATTTGACATCATACAGACTTTGCTATGCCACAGTAGACATCAAAGTTGTGAACCTGTCCGAATGAGGAAAGCTAGTGATTTTTAACAAGTACAAAGATACTCTTTCCTTCAATCTTGTGATGCATATTGAGACACAATAATTCTCAGGCCTTGCAGTCTTAGATTATTAAAGTTGTACAACAATGTCCAAGCTTTTCAAAGCAATGAGACCAATGCCTTATTTCGGGAATTTGAAAACATGTTCAAATTAGCTGAGCTAATGAAATTAAACGACCACGAAGGGACTCGAACCCTCAATCTTCTGATTCGAAGTCAGACGCCTTAGCCATTAGGTCACGCAGTCTATGTGATACATTCCTATTTGACATCATACAGACTTTGCTATGCCACAGTAGACATCAAAGTTGTGAACCTGTCCGAATGAGGAAAGCTAGTGATTTTTAACAAGTACAAAGATACTCTTTCCTTCAATCTTGTGATGCATATTCAGAAACAATAATTCTCAGGCCTTGCAGTCTTAGATTATTAAAGTTGTACAACAATGTCCAAGCTTTTCAAAGCAATGAGACCAATGCCTTATTTCGGGAATTTGAAAACATGTTCAAATTAGCTGAGCTAATGAAATTAAACGACCACGAAGGGACTCGAACCCTCAATCTTCTGATTCGAAGTCAGACGCCTTAGCCATTAGGCCACGCAGTCTATGTGATACATTCCTATTTGACATCATACAGACTTTGCTATGCCACAGTAGACATCAAAGTTGTGAACCTGTCCGAATGAGGAAAGCTAGTGATTTTTAACAAGTACAAAGATACTCTTTCCTTCAATCTTGTGATGCATATTCAGAAACAATAATTCTCAGGCCTTGCAGTCTTAGATTATTAAAGTTGTACAACAATGTCCAAGCTTTTCAAAGCAATGAGACCAATGCCTTATTTCGGGAATTTGCAAACATGTTCAAATTAGCTGAGCTAATGAAATTAAATGACCACGAAGGGACTCGAACCGTCAATCTTCTGATTCGAAGTCAGACGCCTTATCCATTAGGCCACGCAGTCTATGTGATACATCCCTATTTGACATCATACAGACTTTGCTATGCCACAGTAGACATCAAAGTTGTGAACCTGTCCGAATGAGGAAAGCTAGTGATATTTAACAAGTAAGAAGAGACCTTTTCCCTCAATCTTGCGATGCCGAAACAGACACAATATTTCTCAGGCCTTTCAGTCTTAGATTATAAAAGTTGAACAACAGTGTCCAAGCTTTTCAAAGCAATGAGACCAATGCCTTATTTCGGGAATTTGAAAACATGTTCAAATTAGCTGAGCTAATGAAATTAAACGACCAGGAAAGGACTCGAACCCTCAATCTTCTGATTTGAAGTCAGATGCCTTATCCATTAGGCCACGCAGTCTATGTGATACATCCCTATTTGACATGATACAGACTTTGCTATGCCACAGTAGACATCAAAGTTGTGAACCTGTCCGAATGAGGAAAGCTAGTGATATTTAACAAGTAAGAAGAGACCTTTTCCCTCAATCTTGCGATGCCGAATAAGACACAATATTTCTCAGGCCTTTCAGTCTTAGATTATTAAAGTTGAACAACAGTGTCCAAGCTTTTCAAAGAAATGAGACCAATGCCTTATTTCGGGAATTTGCAAACATGTTCAAATTAGCGGAGCTAATGAAATTAAACGACCACGAAGGGACTCGAACCCTCAATCTTCTGATTCGAAGTCAGACGCCTTATCCATTAGGCCACGCAGTCTATGTGATACATCCCTGTTTGACATCATACAGACTTTGCTATGCCACAGTAGACATCAAAGTTGTGAACCTGTCCGAATGAGGAAAGCTAGTGATATTTAACAAGTAAGAAGAGACCTTTTCCCTCAATCTTGCGATGCCGAATCAGACACAATATTTCTCAGGCCTTTCAGTCTTAGATTATAAAAGTTCAACAACAGTGTCCAAGCTTTTCAAAGCAATGAGACCAATGCCTTATTTCGGGAATTTGAAAACATGTTCAAATTAGATGAGCTAATGAAATTAAACGACCACGATGGGACTCGAACCCTCAATCTTCTGATTCGAAGTCAGACGCCTTATCCATTAGGCCACGCAGTCTATGTGATACATTCCTATTTGACATCATACAGACTTTGCTATGCCACAGTAGACATCAAAGTTGTGAACCTGTCCGAATGAGGAAAGCTAGTGATATTTAACAAGTAAGAAGAGACCTTTTCCCTCAATCTTGCGATGCCGAATCAGACACAATATTTCTCAGGCCTTTCAGTCTTAGATTATTAAAGTTGAACAACAGTGTCCAAGCTTTTCAAAGCAATGAGACCAATGCCTTATTTCGGGAATTTGCAAACATGTTCAAATTAGCGGAGCTAATGAAATTAAACGACCACGAAGGGACTCGAACCCTCAATCTTCTGATTCGAAGTCAGACGCCTTATCCATTAGGCCACGCAGTCTATGTGATACATCCCTGTTTGACATCATACAGACTTTGCTATGCCACAGTAGACATCAAAGTTGTGAACCTGTCCGAATGAGGAAAGCTAGTGATATTTAACAAGTAAGAAGAGACCTTTTCCCTCAATCTTGCGATGCCGAATCAGACACAATATTTCTCAGGCCTTTCAGTCTTAGATTATAAAAGTTCAACAACAGTGTCCAAGCTTTTCAAAGCAATGAGACCAATGCCTTATTTCGGGAATTTGAAAACATGTTCAAATTAGCTGAGCTAATGAAATTAAACGACCACGAAGGGACTCGAACCCTCAATCTTCTGATTCGAAGTCAGACGCCTTATCCATTAGGCCACGCAGTCTATGTGATACATTCCTATTTGACATCATACAGACTTTGCTATGCCACAGTAGACATCAAAGTTGTGAACCTGTCCGAATGAGGAAAGCTAGTGATTTTTAACAAGTACAAAGATACTCTTTCCTTCAATCTTGTGATGCATATTGAGACACAATAATTCTCAGGCCTTGCAGTCTTAGATTATAAAAGTTGAACAACAGTGTCCAAGCTTTTCAAAGCAATGAGACCAATGCCTTATTTCGGGAATTTGAAAACATGTTCAAATTAGCTGAGCTAATGAAATTAAACGACCACGAAGGGACTCGAACCCTCAATCTTCTGATTCGAAGTCAGACGCCTTAGCCATTAGGTCACGCAGTCTATGTGATACATTCCTATTTGACATCATACAGACTTTGCTATGCCACAGTAGACATCAAAGTTGTGAACCTGTCCGAATGAGGAAAGCTAGTGATTTTTAACAAGTACAAAGATACTCTTTCCTTCAATCTTGTGATGCATATTCAGAAACAATAATTCTCAGGCCTTGCAGTCTTAGATTATTAAAGTTGTACAACAATGTCCAAGCTTTTCAAAGCAATGAGACCAATGCCTTATTTCGGGAATTTGAAAACATGTTCAAATTAGCTGAGCTAATGAAATTAAACGACCACGAAGGGACCCGAACCCTCAATCTTCTGATTCGAAGTCAGACGCCTTAGCCATTAGGCCACGCAGTCTATGTGATACATTCCTATTTGACATCATACAGACTTTGCTATGCCACAGTAGACATCAAAGTTGTGAACCTGTCCGAATGAGGAAAGCTAGTGATTTTTAACAAGTACAAAGATACTCTTTCCTTCAATCTTGTGATGCATATTCAGAAACAATAATTCTCAGGCCTTGCAGTCTTAGATTATTAAAGTTGTACAACAATGTCCAAGCTTTTCAAAGCAATGAGACCAATGCCTTATTTCGGGAATTTGCAAACATGTTCAAATTAGCTGAGCTAATGAAATTAAATGACCACGAAGGGACTCGAACCGTCAATCTTCTGATTCGAAGTCAGACGCCTTATCCATTAGGCCACGCAGTCTATGTGATACATCCCTATTTGACATCATACAGACTTTGCTATGCCACAGTAGACATCAAAGTTGTGAACCTGTCCGAATGAGGAAAGCTAGTGATATTTAACAAGTAAGAAGAGACCTTTTCCCTCAATCTTGCGATGCCGAAACAGACACAATATTTCTCAGGCCTTTCAGTCTTAGATTATAAAAGTTGAACAACAGTGTCCAAGCTTTTCAAAGCAATGAGACCAATGCCTTATTTCGGGAATTTGAAAACATGTTCAAATTAGCTGAGCTAATGAAATTAAACGACCAGGAAAGGACTCGAACCCTCAATCTTCTGATTTGAAGTCAGATGCCTTATCCATTAGGCCACGCAGTCTATGTGATACATCCCTATTTGACATGATACAGACTTTGCTATGCCACAGTAGACATCAAAGTTGTGAACCTGTCCGAATGAGGAAAGCTAGTGATATTTAACAAGTAAGAAGAGACCTTTTCCCTCAATCTTGCGATGCCGAATCAGACACAATATTTCTCAGGCCTTTCAGTCTTAGATTATAAAAGTTCAACAACAGTGTCCAAGCTTTTCAAAGCAATGAGACCAATGCCTTATTTCGGGAATTTGAAAACATGTTCAAATTAGATGAGCTAATGAAATTAAACGACCACGAAGGGACTCGAACCCTCAATCTTCTGATTCGAAGTCAGACGCCTTATCCATTAGGCCACGCAGTCTATGTGATACATTCCTATTTGACATCATACAGACTTTGCTATGCCACAGTAGACATCAAAGTTGTGAACCTGTCCGAATGAGGAAAGCTAGTGATTTTTAACAAGTACAAAGATACTCTTTCCTTCAATCTTGTGATGCATATTCAGACACAATAATTCTCAGGCCTTGCAGTCTTAGATTATTAAAGTTGTACAACAATGTCCAAGCTTTTCAAAGCAATGAGACCAATGCCTTATTTCGGGAATTTGCAAACATGTTCAAATTAGCTGAGCTAATGAAATTAAATGACCACGAATGGACTCGAACCCTCAATCTTCTAATTCGAAGTCAGACGCCTTATCCATTAGGCCACGCAGTCTATGTGATACATCCCTATTTGACATCATACAGACTTTGCTATGCCACAGTAGACATCAAAGTTGTGAACCTGTCCGAATGAGGAAAGCTAGTGATATTTAACAAGTAAGAAGAGACCTTTTCCCTCAATCTTGCGATGCCGAATCAGACACAATATTTCTCAGGCCTTTCAGTCTTAGATTATAAAAGTTCAACAACAGTGTCCAAGCTTTTCAAAGCAATGAGACCAATGCCTTATTTCGGGAATTTGAAAACATGTTCAAATTAGCTGAGCTAATGAAATTAAACGACCACGAAGGGACTCGAACCCTCAATCTTCTGATTCGAAGTCAGACGCCTTATCCATTAGGCCACGCAGTCTATGTGATACATTCCTATTTGACATCATACAGACTTTGCTATGCCACAGTAGACATCAAAGTTGTGAACCTGTCCGAATGAGGAAAGCTAGTGATTTTTAACAAGTACAAAGATACTCTTTCCTTCAATCTTGTGATGCATATTCAGACACAATAATTCTCAGGCCTTGCAGTCTTAGATTATTAAAGTTGTACAACAATGTCCAAGCTTTTCAAAGCAATGAGACCAATGCCTTATTTCGGGAATTTGCAAACATGTTCAAATTAGCTGAGCTAATGAAATTAAATGACCACGAATGGACTCGAACCCTAAATCTTCTAATTCGAAGTCAGACGCCTTATCCATTAGGCCACGCAGTCTATGTGATACATCCCTATTTGACATCATACAGACTTTGCTATGCCACAGTAGACATCAAAGTTGTGAACCTGTCCGAATGAGGAAAGCTAGTGATATTTAACAAGTAAGAAGAGACCTTTTCCCTCAATCTTGCGATGCCGAATCAGACACAATATTTCTCAGGCCTTTCAGTCTTAGATTATAAAAGTTGAACAACAATGTCCAAGCTTTTCAAAGCAATGAGACCAATGCCTTATTTCGGGAATTTGCAAACATGTTCAAATTAGCTGAGCTAATGAAATTAAATGACCACGAAGGGACTCGAACCCTCAATCTTCTAATTCGAAGTCAGACGCCTTATCCATTAGGCCACGCAGTCTATGTGATACATCCCTATTTGACATCATACAGACTTTGCTATGCCACAGTAGACATCAAAGTTGTGAACCTGTCCGAATGAGGAAAGCTAGTGATATTTAACAAGTAAGAAGAGACCTTTTCCCTCAATCTTGCGATGCCGAATCAGACACAATATTTCTCAGGCCTTTCAGTCTTAGATTATAAAAATTGAACAACAGTGTCCAAGCTTTTCAAAGCAATGAGACCAATGCCTTATTTCGGGAATTTGAAAACATGTTCAAATTAGCTGAGCTAATGAAATTAAACGACCACGAAGGGACTCGAACCCTCAATCTTCTAATTCGAAGTCAGACGCCTTATCCATTAGGCCACGCAGTCTATGTGATACATCCCTATTTGACATCATACAGACTTTGCTATGCCACAGTAGACATCAAAGTTGTGAACCTGTCCGAATGAGGAAAGCTAGTGATTTTTAACAAGTACAAAGATACTCTTTCCTTCAATCTTGTGATGCATATTCAGACACAATAATTCTCAGGCCTTGCAGTCTTAGATTATTAAAGTTGAACAACAATGTCCAAGCTTTTCAAAGCAACAAGACCAATGCCTTATTTAGGGAAATTGCAAACATGTACGAATTAGCTGAGCTAATGAAATTAAATGACCCTATTTGACATCATACAGACTTTGCTATGCCACAGTAGACATCAAAGTTGTGAACCTGTCCGAATGAGGAAAGCTAGTGATTTTTAACAAGTACAAAGATACTCTTTCTTTCAATCTTGTGATGCATATTCAGACACAATAATTCTCAGGCCTTGCAGTCTTAGATTATTAAAGTTGTACAACAATGTCCAAGCTTTTCAAAGCAATGAGACCAATGCCTTATTTCGGGAATTTGCAAACATGTTCAAATTAGCTGAGCTAATGAAATTAAATGACCACGAAGGGACTCGAACCCTCAATCTTCTGATTCGAAGTCAGACGCCTTATCCATTAGGCCACGCAGTCTATGTGATACATCCCTATTTGACATCATACAGACTTTGCTATGCCACAGTAGACATCAAAGTTGTGAACCTGTCCGAATGAGGAAAGCTAGTGATATTTAACAAGTAAGAAGAGACCTTTTCCCTCAATCTTGCGATGCCGAATCAGACACAATATTTCTCAGGCCTTTCAGTCTTAGATTATAAAAATTGAACAACAGTGTCCAAGCTTTTCAAAGCAATGAGACCAATGCCTTATTTCGGGAATTTGAAAACATGTTCAAATTAGCTGAGCTAATCAAATTAAACGACCACGAAGGGACTCGAACCCTCAATCTTCTGATTCGAAGTCAGACGCCTTATCCATTAGGCCACGCAGTCTATGTGATACATTCCTATTTGACATCATACAGACTTTGCTATGCCACAGTAGACATCAAAGTTGTGAACCTGTCCGAATGAGGAAAGCTAGTGATTTTTAACAAGTACAAAGATACTCTTTCCTTCAATCTTGTGATGCATATTCAGACACAATAATTCTCAGGCCTTGCAGTCTTAGATTATTAAAGTTGTACAACAATGTCCAAGCTTTTCAAAGCAATGAGACCAATGCCTTATTTCGGGAATTTGCAAACATGTTCAAATTAGCTAAGCTAATGAAATTAAACGACCACGAAGGGACTCGAACCCTCAATCTTCTGATTCGAAGTAAGACGCCTTATCCATTAGGCCACGCAGTCTATGTGATACATCCCTATTTGACATCATACAGACTTTGCTATGCCACAGTAGACATCAAAGTTGTGAACCTGTCCGAATGAGGAAAGCTAGTGATTTTTAACATGTACAAAGATTCTCTTTCCTTCAATCTTGCGATGCAGATTCAGACACAATAATTCTCAGGCCTTGCAATATCAGATTATTAAAGATGAATAACAATGTCTTAGCTTTTCAAAGCAACAAGAACAATGCCTTATTTCGGGAAATTGCAAACATGTCCATATTAGCTGATTTAATGACATTAAACGACGAACCTGTCCGAATGAGGAATGCTCGTGATATTTAACAAGTAAGAAGAGACCTTTTCCCTCAATCTTGCGATGCCGAATCAGACACAATATTTCTCAGGCCTTTCAGTCTTAGATTATAAAAGTTGAACAACAATGTCCAAGCTTTTCAAAGCAATGAGACCAATGCCTTATTTCGGGAATTTGCAAACATGTTCAAATTAGCTGAGCTAATGAAATTAAAAGACCACGAAGGGAATAGAACCCTCAATCTTCTGATTCGAAGTCAGACGCCTTATCCATTAGGCCACGCAGTCTATGTGATACATCCCTATTTGACATCATACAGACTTTGCTATGCCACAGTAGACATCAAAGGTGTGAATCTGTCCTAATGAGGAAAGCTAGTGATATTTAACAAGTAAGAAGAGACCTTTTCCCTCAATCTTGCGATGCCGAATCAGACACAATATTTCTCAGGCCTTTCAGTCTTAGATTATAAAAGTTGAACAACAGTGTCCAAGCTTTTCAAAGCAATGAGACCAATGCCTTATTTCGGGAATTTGAAAACATGTTCAAATTAGCTGAGCTAATGAAATTAAACAACCAGGAAGGGACTCGAACCCTCAATCTTCTGATTCGAAGTCAGATGCCTTATCCATTAGGCCACCCAGTCTATGTGATACATCCCTATTTGACATCATACAGACTTTGCTATGCCACAGTAGACATCAAAGTTGTGAACCTGTCCGAATGAGGAAAGCTAGTGATATTTAACAAGTAAGAAGAGACCTTTTCCCTCAATCTTGCGATGCCGAATCAGACACAATATTTCTCAGGCCTTTCAGTCTTAGATTATTAAAGTTGAACAACAATGTCCAAGCTTTTCAAAGGAATGAGACCAATGCCTTATTTCGGGAATTTGCAAACATGTTCAAATTAGCTGAGATAATGAAATTAAACGACCACGAAGGGACTCGAACCCTCAATCTTCTGATTCGAAGTCAGACGCCTTATCCATTAGGCCACGCAGTCTATGTGATACATTCCTATTTGACATCATACAGACTTTGCTATGCCACAGTAGACATCAAAGTTGTGAACCTGTCCGAATGAGGAAAGCTAGTGATTTTTAACAAGTACAAAGATACTCTTTCCTTCAATCTTGTGATGCATATTCAGACACAATAATTCTCAGGCATTGCAGTCTTAGATTATTAAAGTTGAACAACAATGTCCAAGCTTTTCAAAGCAATGAGACCAATGCCTTATTTCGGGAATTTGCAAACATGTTCAAATTAGCTGAGCTAATGAAATTAAACGACCACGAAGGGACTCGAACCCTCAATCTTCTGATTCGAAGTCAGACGCCTTATGCATTAGGCCACGCAGTCTATGTAATACATCCCTATTTGACATCATACAGACTTTGCTATGCCACAGTAGACATCAAAGGTGTGAACCTGTCCGAATGAGGAAAGCTAGTGATATTTAACAAGTAAGAAGAGACCTTTTCCCTCAATCTTGCGATGCCGAATCAGACACAATATTTCTCAGGCCTTTCAGTCTTAGATTATAAAAGTTGCACAACAGTGTCCAAGCTTTTCAAAGCAATGAGACCAATGCCTTATTTCGGGAATTTGCAAACATGTTCAAATTAGCTAAGCTAATGAAATTAAACGACCACGAAGGGACTCGAACCCTCAATCTTCTGATTCGAAGTAAGACGCCTTATCCATTAGGCCACGCAGTCTATGTGATACATCCCTATTTGACATCATACAGACTTTGCTATGCCACAGTAGACATCAAAGTTGTGAACCTGTCCGAATGAGGAAAGCTAGTGATTTTTAACAAGTACAAAGATACTCTTTCCTTCAATCTTGTGATGCATATTCAGACACAATAATACTCAGGCCTTGCAGTCTTAGATTATTAAAGTTGAACAACAATGTCCAAGCTTTTCAAAGCAACAAGACCAATGCCTTATTTAGGGAAATTGCAAACATGTACGAATTAGCTGAGCTAATGAAATTAAATGACCCTATTTGACATCATACAGACTTTGCTATGCCACAGTAGACATCAAAGTTGTGAACCTGTCCGAATGAGGAAAGCTAGTGATTTTTAACAAGTACAAAGATACTCTTTCTTTCAATCTTGTGATGCATATTCAGACACAATAATTCTCAGGCCTTGCAGTCTTAGATTATTAAAGTTGTACAACAATGTCCAAGCTTTTCAAAGCAATGAGACCAATGCCTTATTTCGGGAATTTGCAAACATGTTCAAATTAGCTGAGCTAATGAAATTAAATGACCACGAAGGGACTCGAACCCTCAATCTTCTGATTCGAAGTCAGACGCCTTATCCATTAGGCCACGCAGTCTATGTGATACATCCCTATTTGACATCATACAGACTTTGCTATGCCACAGTAGACATCAAAGTTGTGAACCTGTCCGAATGAGGAAAGCTAGTGATATTTAACAAGTAAGAAGAGACCTTTTCCCTCAATCTTGCGATGCCGAATCAGACACAATATTTCTCAGGCCTTTCAGTCTTAGATTATAAAAATTGAACAACAGTGTCCAAGCTTTTCAAAGCAATGAGACCAATGCCTTATTTCGGGAATTTGAAAACATGTTCAAATTAGCTGAGCTAATCAAATTAAACGACCACGAAGGGACTCGAACCCTCAATCTTCTGATTCGAAGTCAGACGCCTTATCCATTAGGCCACGCAGTCTATGTGATACATTCCTATTTGACATCATACAGACTTTGCTATGCCACAGTAGACATCAAAGTTGTGAACCTGTCCGAATGAGGAAAGCTAGTGATTTTTAACAAGTACAAAGATACTCTTTCCTTCAATCTTGTGATGCATATTCAGACACAATAATTCTCAGGCCTTGCAGTCTTAGATTATTAAAGTTGTACAACAATGTCCAAGCTTTTCAAAGCAATGAGACCAATGCCTTATTTCGGGAATTTGCAAACATGTTCAAATTAGCTAAGCTAATGAAATTAAACGACCACGAAGGGACTCGAACCCTCAATCTTCTGATTCGAAGTAAGACGCCTTATCCATTAGGCCACGCAGTCTATGTGATACATCCCTATTTGACATCATACAGACTTTGCTATGCCACAGTAGACATCAAAGTTGTGAACCTGTCCGAATGAGGAAAGCTAGTGATTTTTAACATGTACAAAGATTCTCTTTCCTTCAATCTTGCGATGCAGATTCAGACACAATAATTCTCAGGCCTTGCAATATCAGATTATTAAAGATGAATAACAATGTCTTAGCTTTTCAAAGCAACAAGAACAATGCCTTATTTCGGGAAATTGCAAACATGTCCATATTAGCTGATTTAATGACATTAAACGACGAACCTGTCCGAATGAGGAATGCTCGTGATATTTAACAAGTAAGAAGAGACCTTTTCCCTCAATCTTGCGATGCCGAATCAGACACAATATTTCTCAGGCCTTTCAGTCTTAGATTATAAAAGTTGAACAACAATGTCCAAGCTTTTCAAAGCAATGAGACCAATGCCTTATTTCGGGAATTTGCAAACATGTTCAAATTAGCTGAGCTAATGAAATTAAAAGACCACGAAGGGAATAGAACCCTCAATCTTCTGATTCGAAGTCAGACGCCTTATCCATTAGGCCACGCAGTCTATGTGATACATCCCTATTTGACATCATACAGACTTTGCTATGCCACAGTAGACATCAAAGGTGTGAATCTGTCCTAATGAGGAAAGCTAGTGATATTTAACAAGTAAGAAGAGACCTTTTCCCTCAATCTTGCGATGCCGAATCAGACACAATATTTCTCAGGCCTTTCAGTCTTAGATTATAAAAGTTGAACAACAGTGTCCAAGCTTTTCAAAGCAATGAGACCAATGCCTTATTTCGGGAATTTGAAAACATGTTCAAATTAGCTGAGCTAATGAAATTAAACAACCAGGAAGGGACTCGAACCCTCAATCTTCTGATTCGAAGTCAGATGCCTTATCCATTAGGCCACCCAGTCTATGTGATACATCCCTATTTGACATCATACAGACTTTGCTATGCCACAGTAGACATCAAAGTTGTGAACCTGTCCGAATGAGGAAAGCTAGTGATATTTAACAAGTAAGAAGAGACCTTTTCCCTCAATCTTGCGATGCCGAATCAGACACAATATTTCTCAGGCCTTTCAGTCTTAGATTATTAAAGTTGAACAACAATGTCCAAGCTTTTCAAAGGAATGAGACCAATGCCTTATTTCGGGAATTTGCAAACATGTTCAAATTAGCTGAGATAATGAAATTAAACGACCACGAAGGGACTCGAACCCTCAATCTTCTGATTCGAAGTCAGACGCCTTATCCATTAGGCCACGCAGTCTATGTGATACATTCCTATTTGACATCATACAGACTTTGCTATGCCACAGTAGACATCAAAGTTGTGAACCTGTCCGAATGAGGAAAGCTAGTGATTTTTAACAAGTACAAAGATACTCTTTCCTTCAATCTTGTGATGCATATTCAGACACAATAATTCTCAGGCATTGCAGTCTTAGATTATTAAAGTTGAACAACAATGTCCAAGCTTTTCAAAGCAATGAGACCAATGCCTTATTTCGGGAATTTGCAAACATGTTCAAATTAGCTGAGCTAATGAAATTAAACGACCACGAAGGGACTCGAACCCTCAATCTTCTGATTCGAAGTCAGACGCCTTATGCATTAGGCCACGCAGTCTATGTAATACATCCCTATTTGACATCATACAGACTTTGCTATGCCACAGTAGACATCAAAGGTGTGAACCTGTCCGAATGAGGAAAGCTAGTGATATTTAACAAGTAAGAAGAGACCTTTTCCCTCAATCTTGCGATGCCGAATCAGACACAATATTTCTCAGGCCTTTCAGTCTTAGATTATAAAAGTTGCACAACAGTGTCCAAGCTTTTCAAAGCAATGAGACCAATGCCTTATTTCGGGAATTTGCAAACATGTTCAAATTAGCTAAGCTAATGAAATTAAACGACCACGAAGGGACTCGAACCCTCAATCTTCTGATTCGAAGTAAGACGCCTTATCCATTAGGCCACGCAGTCTATGTGATACATCCCTATTTGACATCATACAGACTTTGCTATGCCACAGTAGACATCAAAGTTGTGAACCTGTCCGAATGAGGAAAGCTAGTGATTTTTAACATGTACAAAGATTCTCTTTCCTTCAATCTTGCGATGCAGATTCAGACACAATAATTCTCAGGCCTTGCAATATCAGATTATTAAAGATGAATAACAATGTCTTAGCTTTTCAAAGCAACAAGAACAATGCCTTATTTCGGGAAATTGCAAACATGTCCATATTAGCTGATTTAATGACATTAAACGACGAACCTGTCCGAATGAGGAATGCTCGTGATATTTAACAAGTAAGAAGAGACCTTTTCCCTCAATCTTGCGATGCCGAATCAGACACAATATTTCTCAGGCCTTTCAGTCTTAGATTATAAAAGTTGAACAACAATGTCCAAGCTTTTCAAAGCAATGAGACCAATGCCTTATTTCGGGAATTTGCAAACATGTTCAAATTAGCTGAGCTAATGAAATTAAAAGACCACGAAGGGAATAGAACCCTCAATCTTCTGATTCGAAGTCAGACGCCTTATCCATTAGGCCACGCAGTCTATGTGATACATGCCTATTTGACATCATACAGACTTTGCTATGCCACAGTAGACATCAAAGGTGTGAACCTGTCCGAATGAGGAAAGCTAGTGATATTTAACAAGTAAGAAGAGACCTTTTCCCTCAATCTTGCGATGCCGAATCAGACACAATATTTCTCAGGCCTTTCAGTCTTAGATTATAAAAGTTGCACAACAGTGTCCAAGCTTTTCAAAGCAATGAGACCAATGCCTTATTTCGGGAATTTGCAAACATGTTCAAATTAGCTAAGCTAATGAAATTAAACGACCACGAAGGGACTCGAACCCTCAATCTTCTGATTCGAAGTAAGACGCCTTATCCATTAGGCCACGCAGTCTATGTGATACATCCCTATTTGACATCATACAGACTTTGCTATGCCACAGTAGACATCAAAGTTGTGAACCTGTCCGAATGAGGAAAGCTAGTGATTTTTAACATGTACAAAGATTCTCTTTCCTTCAATCTTGCGATGCAGATTCAGACACAATAATTCTCAGGCCTTGCAATATCAGATTATTAAAGATGAATAACAATGTCTTAGCTTTTCAAAGCAACAAGAACAATGCCTTATTTCGGGAAATTGCAAACATGTCCATATTAGCTGATTTAATGACATTAAACGACGAACCTGTCCGAATGAGGAATGCTCGTGATATTTAACAAGTAAGAAGAGACCTTTTCCCTCAATCTTGCGATGCCGAATCAGACACAATATTTCTCAGGCCTTTCAGTCTTAGATTATAAAAGTTGAACAACAATGTCCAAGCTTTTCAAAGCAATGAGACCAATGCCTTATTTCGGGAATTTGCAAACATGTTCAAATTAGCTGAGCTAATGAAATTAAAAGACCACGAAGGGAATAGAACCCTCAATCTTCTGATTCGAAGTCAGACGCCTTATCCATTAGGCCACGCAGTCTATGTGATACATCCCTATTTGACATCATACAGACTTTGCTATGCCACAGTAGACATCAAAGTTGTGAACCTGTCCGAATGAGGAAAGCTAGTAATATTTAACAAGTAAGAAGAGACCTTTTCCCTCAATCTTGCGATGCCGAATCAGACACAATATTTCTCAGGCCTTTCAGTCTTAGACTATAGAAGTTGAACAACAGTGTCCAAGCTTTTCAAAGCAATGAGACCAATGCCTTATTTCGGGAATTTGCAAACATGTTCAAATTAGCTGAGCTAATGAAATTAAATCACCACGAAGGGACTCGAACCCTCAATCTTCTGATTCGAAGTCAGACGCCTTATGCATTGGGCCACGCAGTCTATGTAATACATCCCTATTTGACATCATACAGACTTTGCTATGCCACAGTAGACATCAAAGGTGTGAACCTGTCCGAATGAGGAAAGCTAGTGATATTTAACAAGTAAGAAGAGACCTTTTCCCTCAATCTTGCGATGCCGAATCAGACACAATATTTCTCAGGCCTTTCAGTCTTAGATTATAAAAGTTGCACAACCGTGTCCAAGCTTTTCAAAGCAATGAGACCAATGCCTTATTTCGGGAATTTGCAAACATGTTCAAATTAGCTAAGCTAATGAAATTAAACGACAACGAAGGGACTCGAACCCTCAATCTTCTGATTCGAAGTCAGACGCCTTATCCATTAGGCCACGCAGTCTATGTGATACATTCCTATTTGACATCATACAGACTTTGCTATGCCACAGTAGACATCAAAGTTGTGAACCTGTCCGAATGAGGAAAGCTAGTGATTTTTAACAAGTACAAAGATACTCTTTCCTTCAATCTTGTGATGCATATTCAGACACAATAATTCTCAGGCATTGCAGTCTTAGATTATTAAAGTTGAACAACAATGTCCAAGCTTTTCAAAGCAATGAGACCAATGCCTTATTTCGGGAATTTGCAAACATGTTCAAATTAGCTGAGCTAATGAAATTAAACGACCACGAAGGGACTCGAACCCTCAATCTTCTGATTCGAAGTCAGACGCTTTATGCATTAGGCCACGCAGTCTATGTAATACATCCCTATTTGACATCATACAGACTTTGCTATGCCACAGTAGACATCAAAGGTGTGAACCTGTCCGAATGAGGAAAGCTAGTGATATTTAACAAGTAAGAAGAGACCTTTTCCCTCAATCTTGCGATGCCGAATCAGACACAATATTTCTCAGGCCTTTCAGTCTTAGATTATAAAAGTTGCACAACAGTGTCCAAGCTTTTCAAAGCAATGAGACCAATGCCTTATTTCGGGAATTTGCAAACATGTTCAAATTAGCTAAGCTAATGAAATTAAACGACCACGAAGGGACTCGAACCCTCAATCTTCTGATTCGAAGTAAGACGCCTTATCCATTAGGCCACGCAGTCTATGTGATACATCCCTATTTGACATCATACAGACTTTGCTATGCCACAGTAGACATCAAAGTTGTGAACCTGTCCGAATGAGGAAAGCTAGTGATTTTTAACATGTACAAAGATTCTCTTTCCTTCAATCTTGCGATGCAGATTCAGACACAATAATTCTCAGGCCTTGCAATATCAGATTATTAAAGATGAATAACAATGTCTTAGCTTTTCAAAGCAACAAGAACAATGCCTTATTTCGGGAAATTGCAAACATGTCCATATTAGCTGATTTAATGACATTAAACGACGAACCTGTCCGAATGAGGAATGCTCGTGATATTTAACAAGTAAGAAGAGACCTTTTCCCTCAATCTTGCGATGCCGAATCAGACACAATATTTCTCAGGCCTTTCAGTCTTAGATTATAAAAGTTGAACAACAATGTCCAAGCTTTTCAAAGCAATGAGACCAATGCCTTATTTCGGGAATTTGCAAACATGTTCAAATTAGCTGAGCTAATGAAATTAAAAGACCACGAAGGGAATAGAACCCTCAATCTTCTGATTCGAAGTCAGACGCCTTATCCATTAGGCCACGCAGTCTATGTGATACATTCCTATTTGACATCATACAGACTTTGCTATGCCACAGTAGACATCAAAGGTGTGAACCTGTCCGAATGAGGAAAGCTAGTGATATTTAACAAGTAAGAAGAGACCTTTTCCCTCAATCTTGCGATGCCGAATCAGACACAATATTTCTCAGGCCTTTCAGTCTTAGATTATAAAAGTTGCACAACAGTGTCCAAGCTTTTCAAAGCAATGAGACCAATGCCTTATTTCGGGAATTTGCAAACATGTTCAAATTAGCTAAGCTAATGAAATTAAACGACCACGAAGGGACTCGAACCCTCAATCTTCTGATTCGAAGTAAGACGCCTTATCCATTAGGCCACGCAGTCTATGTGATACATCCCTATTTGACATCATACAGACTTTGCTATGCCACAGTAGACATCAAAGTTGTGAACCTGTCCGAATGAGGAAAGCTAGTGATTTTTAACATGTACAAAGATTCTCTTTCCTTCAATCTTGCGATGCAGATTCAGACACAATAATTCTCAGGCCTTGCAATATCAGATTATTAAAGATGAATAACAATGTCTTAGCTTTTCAAAGCAACAAGAACAATGCCTTATTTCGGGAAATTGCAAACATGTCCATATTAGCTGATTTAATGACATTAAACGACGAACCTGTCCGAATGAGGAATGCTCGTGATATTTAACAAGTAAGAAGAGACCTTTTCCCTCAATCTTGCGATGCCGAATCAGACACAATATTTCTCAGGCCTTTCAGTCTTAGATTATAAAAGTTGCACAACAGTGTCCAAGCTTTTCAAAGCAATGAGACCAATGCCTTATTTCGGGAATTTGCAAACATGTTCAAATTAGCTGAGCTAATGAAATTAAATCACCACGAAGGGACTCGAACCCTCAATCTTCTGATTCGAAGTCAGACGCCTTATGCATTGGGCCACGCAGTCTATGTAATACATCCCTATTTGACATCATACAGACTTTGCTATGCCACAGTAGACATCAAAGGTGTGAACCTGTCCGAATGAGGAAAGCTAGTGATATTTAACAAGTAAGAAGAGACCTTTTCCCTCAATCTTGCGATGCCGAATCAGACACAATATTTCTCAGGCCTTTCAGTCTTAGATTATAAAAGTTGCACAACCGTGTCCAAGCTTTTCAAAGCAATGAGACCAATGCCTTATTTCGGGAATTTGCAAACATGTTCAAATTAGCTAAGCTAATGAAATTAAACGACAACGAAGGGACTCGAACCCTCAATCTTCTGATTCGAAGTAAGACGCCTTATCCATTAGGCCACGCAGTCTATGTGATACATCACTATTTGACATCATACAGACTTTGCTATGCCACAGTAGACATCAAAGTTGTGAACCTGTCCGAATGAGGAAAGCTAGTGATTTTTAACATGTACAAAGATTCTCTTTCCTTCAATCTTGCGATGCAGATTCAGACACAATAATTCTCAGGCCTTGCAATATCAGATTATTAAAGATGAATAACAATGTCTTAGCTTTTCAAAGCAACAAGAACAATGCCTTATTTCGGGAAATTGCAAACATGTCCATATTAGCTGATTTAATGACATTAAACGACGAACCTGTCCGAATGAGGAATGCTTGTGATATTTAACAAGTAAGAAGAGACCTTTTCCCTCAATCTTGCGATGCCGAATCAGACACAATATTTCTCAGGCCTTTCAGTCTTAGATTATAAAAGTTGAACAACAATGTCCAAGCTTTTCAAAGCAATGAGACCAATGCCTTATTTCGGGAATTTGCAAACATGTTCAAATTAGCTGAGCTAATGAAATTAAAAGACCACGAAGGGAATAGAACCCTCAATCTTCTGATTCGAAGTCAGACGCCTTATCCATTAGGCCACGCAGTCTATGTGATACATCCCTATTTGACATCATACAGACTTTGCTATGCCACAGTAGACATCAAAGTTGTGAACCTGTCCGAATGAGGAAAGCTAGTAATATTTAACAAGTATGAAGAGTCCTTTTCCCTCAATCTTGCGATGCCGAATCAGACACAATATTTCTCAGGCCTTTCAGTCTTAGATTATAGAAGTTGAACAACAGTGTCCAAGCTTTTCAAAGCAATGAGACCAATGCCTTATTTCGGGAATTTGCAAACATGTTCAAATTAGCTGAGCTAATGAAATTAAATGACCACGAAGGGACTCGAACCCTCAATCTTCTGATTCGAAGTCAGACGCCTTATGCATTAGGCCACGCAGTCTATGTAATACATCCCTATTTGACATCATACAGACTTTGCTATGCCACAGTAGACATCAAAGGTGTGAACCTGTCCGAATGAGGAAAGCTAGTGATATTTAACAAGTAAGAAGACACCTTTTCCCTCAATCTTGCGATGCCGAATCAGACACAATATTTCTCAGGCCTTTCAGTCTTAGATTATAAAAGTTGAACAACAATGTCCAAGCTTTTCAAAGCAATGAGACCAATGCCTTATTTCGGGAATTTGCAAACATGTTCAAATTAGCTGAGCTAATGAAATTAAAAGACCACGAAGGGAATAGAACCCTCAATCTTCTGATTCGAAGTCAGACGCCTTATCCATTAGGCCACGCAGTCTATGTGATACATCCCTATTTGACATCATACAGACTTTGCTATGCCACAGTAGACATCAAAGTTGTGAACCTGTCCGAATGAGGAAAGCTAGTAATATTTAACAAGTAAGAAGAGACCTTTTCCCTCAATCTTGCGATGCCGAATCAGACACAATATTTCTCAGGCCTTTCAGTCTTAGATTATAGAAGTTGAACAACAGTGTCCAAGCTTTTCAAAGCAATGAGACCAATGCCTTATTTCGGGAATTTGCAAACATGTTCAAATTAGCTGAGCTAATGAAATTAAATCACCACGAAGGGACTCGAACCCTCAATCTTCTGATTCGAAGTCAGACGCCTTATGCATTGGGCCACGCAGTCTATGTAATACATCCCTATTTGACATCATACAGACTTTGCTATGCCACAGTAGACATCAAAGGTGTGAACCTGTCCGAATGAGGAAAGCTAGTGATATTTAACAAGTAAGAAGAGACCTTTTCCCTCAATCTTGCGATGCCGAATCAGACACAATATTTCTCAGGCCTTTCAGTCTTAGATTATAAAAGTTGCACAACCGTGTCCAAGCTTTTCAAAGCAATGAGACCAATGCCTTATTTCGGGAATTTGCAAACATGTTCAAATTAGCTAAGCTAATGAAATTAAACGACAACGAAGGGACTCGAACCCTCAATCTTCTGATTCGAAGTCAGACGCCTTATCCATTAGGCCACGCAGTCTATGTGATACATTCCTATTTGACATCATACAGACTTTGCTATGCCACAGTAGACATCAAAGTTGTGAACCTGTCCGAATGAGGAAAGCTAGTGATTTTTAACAAGTACAAAGATACTCTTTCCTTCAATCTTGTGATGCATATTCAGACACAATATTTCTCAGGCCTTGCAGTCTTAGATTATTAAAGTTGAACAACAATGTCCAAGCTTTTCAAAGCAATGAGACCAATGCCTTATTTCGGGAATTTGCAAACATGTTCAAATTAGCTGAGCTAATGAAATTAAACGACCACGAAGGGACTCGAACCCTCAATCTTCTGATTCGAAGTCAGACGCCTTATGCATTAGGCCACGCAGTCTATGTAATACATCCCTATTTGACATCATACAGACTTTGCTATGCCACAGTAGACATCAAAGGTGTGAACCTGTCCGAATGAGGAAAGCTAGTGATATTTAACAAGTAAGAAGAGACCTTTTCCCTCAATCTTGCGATGCCGAATCAGACACAATATTTCTCAGGCCTTTCAGTCTTAGATTATAAAAGTTGCACAACAGTGTCCAAGCTTTTCAAAGCAATGAGACCAATGCCTTATTTCGGGAATTTGCAAACATGTTCAAATTAGCTAAGCTAATGAAATTAAACGACCACGAAGGGACTCGAACCCTCAATCTTCTGATTCGAAGTAAGACGCCTTATCCATTAGGCCACGCAGTCTATGTGATACGTCCCTATTTGACATCATACAGACTTTGCTATGCCACAGTAGACATCAAAGTTGTGAACCTGTCCGAATGAGGAAAGCTAGTGATTTTTAACATGTACAAAGATTCTCTTTCCTTCAATCTTGCGATGCAGATTCAGACACAATAATTCTCAGGCCTTGCAATATCAGATTATTAAAGATGAATAACAATGTCTTAGCTTTTCAAAGCAACAAGAACAATGCCTTATTTCGGGAAATTGCAAACATGTCCATATTAGCTGATTTAATGACATTAAACGACGAACCTGTCCGAATGAGGAATGCTCGTGATATTTAACAAGTAAGAAGAGACCTTTTCCCTCAATCTTGCGATGCCGAATCAGACACAATATTTCTCAGGCCTTTCAGTCTTAGATTATAAAAGTTGAACAACAATGTCCAAGCTTTTCAAAGCAATGAGACCAATGCCTTATTTCGGGAATTTGCAAACATGTTCAAATTAGCTGAGCTAATGAAATTAAAAGACCACGAAGGGAATAGAACCCTCAATCTTCTTATTCGAAGTCAGACGCCTTATCCATTAGGCCACGCAGTCTATGTGATACATTCCTATTTGACATCATACAGACTTTGCTATGCCACAGTAGACATCAAAGGTGTGAACCTGTCCGAATGAGGAAAGCTAGTGATATTTAACAAGTATGAAGAGTCCTTTTCCCTCAATCTTGCGATGCCGAATCAGACACAATATTTCTCAGGCCTTTCAGTCTTAGATTATAGAAGTTGAACAACAGTGTCCAAGCTTTTCAAAGCAATGAGACCAATGCCTTATTTCGGGAATTTGCAAACATGTTCAAATTAGCTGAGCTAATGAAATTAAATGACCACGAAGGGACTCGAACCCTCAATCTTCTGATTCGAAGTCAGACGCCTTATGCATTAGGCCACGCAGTCTATGTAATACATCCCTATTTGACATCATACAGACTTTGCTATGCCACAGTAGACATCAAAGGTGTGAACCTGTCCGAATGAGGAAAGCTAGTGATATTTAACAAGTAAGAAGAGACCTTTTCCCTCAATCTTGCGATGCCGAATCAGACACAATATTTCTCAGGCCTTTCAGTCTTAGATTATAAAAGTTGAACAACAATGTCCAAGCTTTTCAAAGCAATGAGACCAATGCCTTATTTCGGGAATTTGCAAACATGTTCAAATTAGCTGAGCTAATGAAATTAAAAGACCACGAAGGGAATAGAACCCTCAATCTTCTGATTCGAAGTCAGACGCCTTATCCATTAGGCCACGCAGTCTATGTGATACATCCCTATTTGACATCATACAGACTTTGCTATGCCACAGTAGACATCAAAGTTGTGAACCTGTCCGAATGAGGAAAGCTAGTAATATTTAACAAGTAAGAAGAGACCTTTTCCCTCAATCTTGCGATGCCGAATCAGACACAATATTTCTCAGGCCTTTCAGTCTTAGATTATAGAAGTTGAACAACAGTGTCCAAGCTTTTCAAAGCAATGAGACCAATGCCTTATTTCGGGAATTTGCAAACATGTTCAAATTAGCTGAGCTAATGAAATTAAATCACCACGAAGGGACTCGAACCCTCAATCTTCTGATTCGAAGTCAGACGCCTTATGCATTGGGCCACGCAGTCTATGTAATACATCCCTATTTGACATCATACAGACTTTGCTATGCCACAGTAGACATCAAAGGTGTGAACCTGTCCGAATGAGGAAAGCTAGTGATATTTAACAAGTAAGAAGAGACCTTTTCCCTCAATCTTGCGATGCCGAATCAGACACAATATTTCTCAGGCCTTTCAGTCTTAGATTATAAAAGTTGCACAACCGTGTCCAAGCTTTTCAAAGCAATGAGACCAATGCCTTATTTCGGGAATTTGCAAACATGTTCAAATTAGCTAAGCTAATGAAATTAAACGACAACGAAGGGACTCGAACCCTCAATCTTCTGATTCGAAGTCAGACGCCTTATCCATTAGGCCACGCAGTCTATGTGATACATTCCTATTTGACATCATACAGACTTTGCTATGCCACAGTAGACATCAAAGTTGTGAACCTGTCCGAATGAGGAAAGCTAGTGATTTTTAACAAGTACAAAGATACTCTTTCCTTCAATCTTGTGATGCATATTCAGACACAATATTTCTCAGGCCTTGCAGTCTTAGATTATTAAAGTTGAACAACAATGTCCAAGCTTTTCAAAGCAATGAGACCAATGCCTTATTTCGGGAATTTGCAAACATGTTCAAATTAGCTGAGCTAATGAAATTAAACGACCACGAAGGGACTCGAACCCTCAATCTTCTGATTCGAAGTCAGACGCCTTATGCATTAGGCCACGCAGTCTATGTAATACATCCCTATTTGACATCATACAGACTTTGCTATGCCACAGTAGACATCAAAGGTGTGAACCTGTCCGAATGAGGAAAGCTAGTGATATTTAACAAGTAAGAAGAGACCTTTTCCCTCAATCTTGCGATGCCGAATCAGACACAATATTTCTCAGGCCTTTCAGTCTTAGATTATAAAAGTTGCACAACAGTGTCCAAGCTTTTCAAAGCAATGAGACCAATGCCTTATTTCGGGAATTTGCAAACATGTTCAAATTAGCTAAGCTAATGAAATTAAACGACCACGAAGGGACTCGAACCCTCAATCTTCTGATTCGAAGTAAGACGCCTTATCCATTAGGCCACGCAGTCTATGTGATACATCCCTATTTGACATCATACAGACTTTGCTATGCCACAGTAGACATCAAAGTTGTGAACCTGTCCGAATGAGGAAAGCTAGTGATTTTTAACATGTACAAAGATTCTCTTTCCTTCAATCTTGCGATGCAGATTCAGACACAATAATTCTCAGGCCTTGCAATATCAGATTATTAAAGATGAATAACAATGTCTTAGCTTTTCAAAGCAACAAGAACAATGCCTTATTTCGGGAAATTGCAAACATGTCCATATTAGCTGATTTAATGACATTAAACGACGAACCTGTCCGAATGAGGAATGCTCGTGATATTTAACAAGTAAGAAGAGACCTTTTCCCTCAATCTTGCGATGCCGAATCAGACACAATATTTCTCAGGCCTTTCAGTCTTAGATTATAAAAGTTGAACAACAATGTCCAAGCTTTTCAAAGCAATGAGACCAATGCCTTATTTCGGGAATTTGCAAACATGTTCAAATTAGCTGAGCTAATGAAATTAAAAGACCACGAAGGGAATAGAACCCTCAATCTTCTTATTCGAAGTCAGACGCCTTATCCATTAGGCCACGCAGTCTATGTGATACATTCCTATTTGACATCATACAGACTTTGCTATGCCACAGTAGACATCAAAGGTGTGAACCTGTCCGAATGAGGAAAGCTAGTGATATTTAACAAGTAAGAAGAGACCTTTTCCCTCAATCTTGCGATGCCGAATCAGACACAATATTTCTCAGGCCTTTCAGTCTTAGATTATAAAAGTTGCACAACAGTGTCCAAGCTTTTCAAAGCAATGAGACCAATGCCTTATTTCGGGAATTTGCAAACATGTTCAAATTAGCTAAGCTAATGAAATTAAACGACCACGAAGGGACTCGAACCCTCAATCTTCTGATTCGAAGTAAGACGCCTTATCCATTAGGCCACGCAGTCTATGTGATACATCCCTATTTGACATCATACAGACTTTGCTATGCCACAGTAGACATCAAAGTTGTGAACCTGTCCGAATGAGGAAAGCTAGTGATTTTTAACATGTACAAAGATTCTCTTTCCTTCAATCTTGCGATGCAGATTCAGACACAATAATTCTCAGGCCTTGCAATATCAGATTATTAAAGATGAATAACAATGTCTTAGCTTTTCAAAGCAACAAGAACAATGCCTTATTTCGGGAAATTGCAAACATGTCCATATTAGCTGATTTAATGACATTAAACGACGAACCTGTCCGAATGAGGAATGCTCGTGATATTTAACAAGTAAGAAGAGACCTTTTCCCTCAATCTTGCGATGCCGAATCAGACACAATATTTCTCAGGCCTTTCAGTCTTAGATTATAAAAGTTGAACAACAATGTCCAAGCTTTTCAAAGCAATGAGACCAATGCCTTATTTCGGGAATTTGCAAACATGTTCAAATTAGCTGAGCTAATGAAATTAAAAGACCACGAAGGGAATAGAACCCTCAATCTTCTTATTCGAAGTCAGACGCCTTATCCATTAGGCCACGCAGTCTATGTGATACATTCCTATTTGACATCATACAGACTTTGCTATGCCACAGTAGACATCAAAGGTGTGAACCTGTCCGAATGAGGAAAGCTAGTGATATTTAACAAGTAAGAAGAGACCTTTTCCCTCAATCTTGCGATGCCGAATCAGACACAATATTTCTCAGGCCTTTCAGTCTTAGATTATAAAAGTTGCACAACAGTGTCCAAGCTTTTCAAAGCAATGAGACCAATGCCTTATTTCGGGAATTTGCAAACATGTTCAAATTAGCTAAGCTAATGAAATTAAACGACCACGAAGGGACTCGAACCCTCAATCTTCTGATTCGAAGTAAGACGCCTTATCCATTAGGCCACGCAGTCTATGTGATACATCCCTATTTGACATCATACAGACTTTGCTATGCCACAGTAGACATCAAAGTTGTGAACCTGTCCGAATGAGGAAAGCTAGTGATTTTTAACATGTACAAAGATTCTCTTTCCTTCAATCTTGCGATGCAGATTCAGACACAATAATTCTCAGGCCTTGCAATATCAGATTATTAAAGATGAATAACAATGTCTTAGCTTTTCAAAGCAACAAGAACAATGCCTTATTTCGGGAAATTGCAAACATGTCCATATTAGCTGATTTAATGACATTAAACGACGAACCTGTCCGAATGAGGAATGCTCGTGATATTTAACAAGTAAGAAGAGACCTTTTCCCTCAATCTTGCGATGCCGAATCAGACACAATATTTCTCAGGCCTTTCAGTCTTAGATTATAAAAGTTGAACAACAATGTCCAAGCTTTTCAAAGCAATGAGACCAATGCCTTATTTCGGGAATTTGCAAACATGTTCAAATTAGCTGAGCTAATGAAATTAAAAGACCACGAAGGGAATAGAACCCTCAATCTTCTGATTCGAAGTCAGACGCCTTATCCATTAGGCCACGCAGTCTATGTGATACATCCCTATTTGACATCATACAGACTTTGCTATGCCACAGTAGACATCAAAGTTGTGAACCTGTCCGAATGAGGAAAGCTAGTAATATTTAACAAGTAAGAAGAGACCTTTTCCCTCAATCTTGCGATGCCGAATCAGACACAATATTTCTCAGGCCTTTCAGTCTTAGATTATAGAAGTTGAACAACAGTGTCCAAGCTTTTCAAAGCAATGAGACCAATGCCTTATTTCGGGAATTTGCAAACATGTTCAAATTAGCTGAGCTAATGAAATTAAATCACCACGAAGGGACTCGAACCCTCAATCTTCTGATTCGAAGTCAGACGCCTTATGCATTGGGCCACGCAGTCTATGTAATACATCCCTATTTGACATCATACAGACTTTGCTATGCCACAGTAGACATCAAAGGTGTGAACCTGTCCGAATGAGGAAAGCTAGTGATATTTAACAAGTAAGAAGAGACCTTTTCCCTCAATCTTGCGATGCCGAATCAGACACAATATTTCTCAGGCCTTTCAGTCTTAGATTATAAAAGTTGCACAACCGTGTCCAAGCTTTTCAAAGCAATGAGACCAATGCCTTATTTTGGGAATTTGCAAACATGTTCAAATTAGCTAAGCTAATGAAATTAAACGACAACGAAGGGACTCGAACCCTCAATCTTCTGATTCGAAGTAAGACGCCTTATCCATTAGGCCACGCAGTCTATGTGATACATCACTATTTGACATCATACAGACTTTGCTATGCCACAGTAGACATCAAAGTTGTGAACCTGTCCGAATGAGGAAAGCTAGTGATTTTTAACATGTACAAAGATTCTCTTTCCTTCAATCTTGCGATGCAGATTCAGACACAATAATTCTCAGGCCTTGCAATATCAGATTATTAAAGATGAATAACAATGTCTTAGCTTTTCAAAGCAACAAGAACAATGCCTTATTTCGGGAAATTGCAAACATGTCCATATTAGCTGATTTAATGACATTAAACGACGAACCTGTCCGAATGAGGAATGCTTGTGATATTTAAGAAGTAAGAAGAGACCTTTTCCCTCAATCTTGCGATGCCGAATCAGACACAATATTTCTCAGGCCTTTCAGTCTTAGATTATAAAAGTTGAACAACAATGTCCAAGCTTTTCAAAGCAATGAGACCAATGCCTTATTTCGGGAATTTGCAAACATGTTCAAATTAGCTGAGCTAATGAAATTAAAAGACCACGAAGGGAATAGAACCCTCAATCTTCTGATTCGAAGTCAGACGCCTTATCCATTAGGCCACGCAGTCTATGTGATACATCCCTATTTGACATCATACAGACTTTGCTATGCCACAGTAGACATCAAAGTTGTGAACCTGTCCGAATGAGGAAAGCTAGTAATATTTAACAAGTATGAAGAGTCCTTTTCCCTCAATCTTGCGATGCCGAATCAGACACAATATTTCTCAGGCCTTTCAGTCTTAGATTATAGAAGTTGAACAACAGTGTCCAAGCTTTTCAAAGCAATGAGACCAATGCCTTATTTCGGGAATTTGCAAACATGTTCAAATTAGCTGAGCTAATGAAATTAAATGACCACGAAGGGACTCGAACCCTCAATCTTCTGATTCGAAGTCAGACGCCTTATGCATTAGGCCACGCAGTCTATGTAATACATCCCTATTTGACATCATACAGACTTTGCTATGCCACAGTAGACATCAAAGGTGTGAACCTGTCCGAATGAGGAAAGCTAGTGATATTTAACAAGTAAGAAGAGACCTTTTCCCTCAATCTTGCGATGCCGAATCAGACACAATATTTCTCAGGCCTTTCAGTCTTAGATTATAAAAGTTGCACAACAGTGTCCAAGCTTTTCAAAGCAATGAGACCAATGCCTTATTTCGGGAATTTGCAAACATGTTCAAATTAGCTAAGCTAATGAAATTAAACGACCACGAATGGACTCGAACCCTCAATCTTCTGATTCGAAGTAAGACGCCTTATCCATTAGGCCACGCAGTCTATGTGATACATCCCTATTTGACATCATACAGACTTTGCTATGCCACAGTAGACATCAAAGTTGTGAACCTGTCCGAATGAGGAAAGCTAGTGATTTTTAACATGTACAAAGATTCTCTTTCCTTCAATCTTGCGATGCAGATTCAGACACAATAATTCTCAGGCCTTGCAATATCAGATTATTAAAGATGAATAACAATGTCTTAGCTTTTCAAAGCAACAAGAACAATGCCTTATTTCGGGAAATTGCAAACATGTCCATATTAGCTGATTTAATGACATTAAACGACGAACCAGTCCAAATGAGGAATGCTCGTGATATTTAACAAGTAAGAAGAGACCTTTTCCCTCAATCTTGCGATGCCGAATCAGACACAATATTTCTCAGGCCTTTCAGTCTTAGATTATAAAAGTTGAACAACAGTGTCCAAGCTTTTCAAAGCAATGAGACCAATGCCTTATTTCGGGAATTTGCAAACATGTTCAAATTAGCTGAGCTAATGAAATTAAACGACCACGAAGGGACTCGAACCCTCAATCTTCTGATTCGAAGTCAGACGCCTTATCCATTAGGCCAAGCAGTCTATGTGATACATCCCTATTTGACATCATACAGACTTTGCTATGCCACAGTAGACATCAAAGTTGTGAACCTGTCCGAATGAGGAAAGCTAGTAATATTTAACAAGTAAGAAGAGACCTTTTCCCTCAATCTTGCGATGCCGAATCAGACACAATATTTCTCAGGCCTTTCAGTCTTAGATTATAAAAGTTGAACAACAGTGTCCAAGCTTTTCAAAGCAATGAGACCAATGCCTTATTTCGGGAATTTGCAAACATGTTCAAATTAGCTGAGCTAATGAAATTAAACGACCACGAAGGGACTCGAACCCTCAATCTTCTGATTCGAAGTCAGACGCCTTATCCATTAGGCCACGCAGTCTATGTGATACATCCCTATTTGACATCATACAGACTTTGCTATGCCACAGTAGACATCAAAGTTGTGAACCTGTCCGAATGAGGAAAGCTAGTGATTTTTAACAAGTACAAAGATTATCTTTCCTTCAATCTTGCGATGCAGATTCAGACACAATAATTCTCAGGCCTTGCAATATCAGATTATTAAAGATGAATAACAATGTCTTAGCTTTTCAAAGCAACAAGAACAATGCCTTATTTCGGGAAATTGCAAACATGTCCATATTAGCTGATTTAATGACATTAAACGACGAACCTGTCCGAATGAGGAAAGCTCGTGATATTTAACAAGTAAGAAGAGACCTTTTCCCTCAATCTTGCGATGCCGAATCAGACACAATATTTCTCAGGCCTTTCAGTCTTAGATTATAAAAGTTGAACAACAATGTCCAAGCTTTTCAAAGCAATGAGACCAATGCCTTATTTCGGGAATTTGCAAACATGTTCAAATTAGCTGAGCTAATGAAATTAAAAGACCACGAAGGGAATAGAACCCTCAATCTTCTGATTCGAAGTCAGACGCCTTATCCATTAGGCCACGCAGTCTATGTGATACATCCTTATTTGACATCATACAGACTTTGCTATGCCACAGTAGACATCAAAGTTGTGAACCTGTCCGAATGAGGAAAGCTAGTGATTTTTAACAAGTACAAAGATTCTCTTTCCTTCAATCTTGCGATGCACATTCAGACACAATAATTCTCAGGCCTTGCAATATCAGATTATTAAAGATGAATAACAATGTCTTAGCTTTTCAAAGCAACAAGAACAATGCCTTATTTCGGGAAATTGCAAACATGTCCATATTAGCTGATTTAATGACATTAAACGACCACGAAAATGCTTCAAAACCTCAATTTTCTGTTTCGAAGTAAGACGCCTTATCCACGAAGCAACACCTTCTACTCCATATTCTCCGATATGACATCAAACAGATGTTGCTTAGCAACAACAGACATCAAAATTGTGAACCTATCCGAATGAGGAAAGCTAGGGATATTTTACAAGTACGAAAAGACAATGTCCCTCAATCTTGCGATGTCGAATCAGACACAATATTTCTCAGGCCTTCCAGTCTTAGATTATTGAAATTGAACAACAATGTCCAAGCTTTACAAAGCAACAAGACCAATGCCTTATTTAGGGAAATTGCAAACACGTACGAATTAGCTGAGCTAATGAAATTAAAAGACCACGAAGGGAATAGAACCCTCAATCTTCTGATTCGAAGTCAGACGCCTTATCCATTAGGCCACGCAGTCTATGTGATACATCCCTATTTGACATCATACAGACTTTGCTATGCCACAGTAGACATCAAAGTTGTGAACCTGTCCGAATGAGGAAAGCTAGTAATATTTAACAAGTAAGAAGAGACCTTTTCCCTCAATCTTGCGATGCCGAATCAGACACAATATTTCTCAGGCCTTTCAGTCTTAGATGATAAAAGTTGAACAACAGTGTCCAAGCTTTTCAAAGCAATGAGACCAATGCCTTATTTCGGGAATTTGCAAACATGTTCAAATTAGCTGAGCTAATGAAATTAAACGACCACGAAGGGACTCGAACCCTCAATCTTCTGATTCGAAGTCAGACGCCTTATCCATTAGGCCACGCAGTCTATGTGATACATCCCTATTTGACATCATACAGACTTTGCTATGCCACAGTAGACATCAAAGTTGTGAACCTGTCCGAATGAGGAAAGCTAGTGATTTTTAACAAGTACAAAGATTATCTTTCCTTCAATCTTGCGATGCAGATTCAGACACAATAATTCTCAGGCCTTGCAATATCAGATTATTAAAGATGAATAACAATGTCTTAGCTTTTCAAAGCAACAAGAACAATGCCTTATTTCGGGAAATTGCAAACATGTCCATATTAGCTGATTTAATGACATTAAACGACGAACCTGTCCGAATGAGGAAAGCTCGTGATATTTAACAAGTAAGAAGAGACCTTTTCCCTCAATCTTGCGATGCCGAATCAGACACAATATTTCTCAGGCCTTTCAGTCTTAGATTATAAAAGTTGAACAACAATGTCCAAGCTTTTCAAAGCAATGAGACCAATGCCTTATTTCGGGAATTTGCAAACATGTTCAAATTAGCTGAGCTAATGAAATTAAAAGACCACGAAGGGAATAGAACCCTCAATCTTCTGATTCAAAGTCAGACGCCTTATCCATTAGGCCACGCAGTCTATGTGATACATCCCTTTTTGACATTATACAGACTTTGCTATGCCACAGTAGACATCAAAGTTGTGAACCTGTCCGAATGAGGAAAGCTAGTGATTTTTAACAAGTACAAAGATACTCTTTCCTTCAATCTTGCGATGCAGATTCAGACACAATAATTCTCAGGCCTTGCAGTCTTAGATTATTAAAGTTGAACAACAATGTCCAAGCTTTTCAAAGCAACAAGACCAATGCCTTATTTAGGGAAATTGCAAACATGTACGAATTAGCTGAGCTAATGAAATTAAATGACCCTATTTGACATCATACAGACTTTGCTATGCAACAGCAGACATCAAAGTTGTGAACCTGTCCGAATGAGGAAAGCTTGTGATTTTTAACAAGTACAAAGATACTCTTTCCTACAATCTTGCGATGCCGAATCAGACACAATATTTCTCAGGCCTTTCAGTCTTAGATTATAAAAGTTGAACAACAGTGTCCAAGCTTTTCAAAGCAATGAGACCAATGCCTTATTTCGGGAATTTGCAAACATGTTCAAATTAGCTGAGCTAATGAAATTAACAACCACGAAATGACTCGAACCCTCAATCTTCTGATTCGAAGTCAGACGCCTTATCCATTAGGCCACGCAGTCTATGTGATAAATCCCTATTTGACATCATACAGACTTTGCTATGCCACAGTAGACATCAAAGTTGTGAACCTGTCCGAATGAGGAAAGCTTGTGATTTTTAACAAGTACAAAGATACTCTTTCCTACAATCTTGCGATGCCGAATCAGACGCAATATTTCTCAGGCCTTTCAGTCTTAGGTGATAAAAGTTGAACAACAATGTCCAAGCTTTTCAAAGCAATGAGACCAATGCCTTATTTCAGGAATTTGCAAAGATGTTCAATTTAGCTGAGCTAATGAAATTAACAACCACGAAGGCACTCAAACCCTCAATCTTCTGAATCAAAGTCAGACACCTTAACCATTAGGCCACGCAGTCTATGTGATACATCCCTATTTGACATTATACAGACTTTGCTATGCCACAGTAGACATCAAAGTTGTGAACCTGTCCGAATGAGGAAAGCTAGTGATATTTAACAAGTAAGAAGAGACCTTTTCCCTCAATCTTGCGATGCCGAATCAGCCACAATATTTCTCAGGCCTTTCAGTCTTAGATTATAAAAAATGAACAACAGTGTCCAAGCTTTTCAAAGCAATGAGACCAATGCCTTATTTCGGGAATTTGCAAACATGTTCAAATTAGCTGAGCTAATGAAATTAAACGACCACGAAGGGACTCGAAACCTCAATCTTCTGATTCGAAGTAAGACGCCTTACCCATTAGGCCACGCAGTCTATGTGATACATCCCTTTTTGACATTATACAGACTTTGCTATGCCACAGTAGACATCAAAGTTGCGAACCTGTCCGAATGAGGAAAGCTAGTGATTTTTAACAAGTACAAAGATACTCTTTCCTTCAATCTTGCGATGCAGATTCAGACACAATAATTCTCAGGCCTTGCAGTCTTAGATTATTAAAGTTGAACAACAATGTCCAAGCTTTTCAAAGCAACAAGACCAATGCCTTATTTAGGGAAATTGCAAACATGTACGAATTAGCTGAGCTAATGAAATTAAATGACCCTATTTGACATCATACAGACTTTGCTATGCAACAGTAGACATCAAAGTTGTGAACCTGTCCGAATGAGGAAAGCTTGTGATTTTTAACAAGTAAGAAGAGACCTTTTCCCTCAATCTTGCGATGCCGAATCAGACACAATATTTCTCAGGCCTTTCAGTCTTAGATTATAAAAAATGAACAACAGTGTCCAAGCTTTTCAAAGCAATGAGACCAATGCCTTATTTCGGGAATTTGCAAACATGTTCAAATTGGCTGAGCTAATGAAATTAAACGACAACGAAGGGACTCGAACCATCAATCTTCTGATTCGAAGTCAGACGCCTTATCCATTAGGCCACGCAGTCTATTTGATACGTCCCTATTTGACATCATACAGACTTTGCTATGCCACAGTAGACATCAAAGTTGTGAACCTGTCCGAATGAGGAAAGCTAGTGATTTTTAACAAGTACAAAGATACTCTTTCCTTCAATCTTGCGATGCAGATTCAGACACAATAATTCTCAGGCCTTGCAGTCTTAGATTATTAAAGTTGAACAACAATGTCCAAGCTTTTCAAAGCAACAAGACCAATGCCTTATTTAGGGAAATTGCAAACATGTACGAATTAGCTGAGCTAATGAAATTAAATGACCCTATTTGACATCATACAGACTTTGCTATGCAACAGTAGACATCAAAGTTGTGAACCTGTCCGAATGAGGAAAGCTCGTGATATTTAACAAGTAAGAAGAGACCTTTTCCCTCAATCTTGCGATGCCGAATCAGACACAATATTTCTCAGGCCTTTCAGTCTTAGATTATAAAAGTTGAACAACAATGTCCAAGCTTTTCAAAGCAATGAGACCAATGCCTTATTTCGTTCTTGTCATTGTTTACATGACAGTAGGTTGTCGTAAGACAAGGCTGCATGAAGTATGCGGGCATCGATCCCACTACCTCACGCATGCAAAGTATTTGAGCTAATTCCCCAGCCGTTTGGAAATTCCGCAAGAAGCAACCAAGAGGGTCCAGTCTTGTCAGGCTATGCTGTTGGTTGACTTGTTAGTTTACGCTACAGCACTTGCAGAGGCTCGGTGCATCTCAACAATTGCGTCCAATAGCTAGTGGCCGGTTAGCTCAGTTGGTTAGAGCGTGGTGCTAATAACGCCAAGGTCATGAGTTCTATCCCCGTACTTGCTATGATGTACTTTTTGACTGTCAAAATTGTGAGTCACATGCATGTGAATTGTCAAGGTTGCCACAGAATTGAATTTATTGAATTGCCGAAATCGCTCATTTGGGAGAGCGTTAGACTGAAGATCTAAAGGTCCCTGGTTCGATCCCGGGTTTCGGCATTTGTATTTGTTCTTTCTTTCTGCTCTGGCTTCAAGGAAACTATCCACAGCTTTGTTTGTGGGCCTCAATGGCGTGTGCTACGCTGCTCCTCTGAAAGTAAGTAATGTCTTGCTTTTTCACCTGACATTTTGACATCAGTGTTACAGGAAAGTTGCTTGTCATTGTTACATGACAGTAGGTTGTCGTAGGACAAGGCTGCATGAAGTGTGAACTGGAGCTTTCTTGGATCCACAAAAAAATGTGTTTTTGGGGAATGCGGGCATCGATCCCAATACTTATAGCATGCTAAGCAAACACAATACCAATTGATCAAATTCCCCAGCTGTTTGGAATTGCCACAAGGAGCAACTAAGAGTGTCCAGTCTTGTCAGTCTATGCTGTTGGTGGACTTGTTAGTTTGCGCTCCAGCACTTGCAGAGGCTCGGTGCATCTCAACAATTGTGCTCTGTAGCCAGCGGCCGGTTAGCTCAGTTGGTTAGAGTGTGTGATACGCTGCTCTCTGAAAGTAAGTAATGTCTTCTTTCTCATCTGACATTGTGACATCAGTATTACATGAGAGTTGCTTGTCATTGTTAAATGACAGTTTCTTGTCATTGTTTACATGACAGTAGGTTGTCGTAAGACAAGGCTGCATGAAGTGTGAACTGGAGTTTTCTTGGATCCATAAAACAATGTGATTTTGGAGCATGCGGGAATCGATCCCACTACCTCACGCATGCAAAGTATTTGAGCTAATTCCCCAGCCGTTTGGAAATTCCGCAAGAAGCAACCAAGAGGGTCCAGTCTTGTCAGGCTATGCTGTTGGTTGACTTGTTAGTTTACGCTCCAGCACTTGCAGAGGCTCGGTGCATCTCAACAATTGCGTCCAATAGCTAGTGGCTTGTTAGCTCAGTTGGTTAGAGTGTGGTGCTAATAACGCCAAGGTCATGGGTTTGATCCCCGTACTGGCTATGATTTACTTCTTGACTGTCAAAATTGTGAGTCACATGCATGTGAATTGTCAAGGTTGCCACAGAATTGAATTTAGTGAATTGCCGAAATAGCTCAGTTGGGATAGCGTTAGACTGAAGATCTAAAGGTCCCTGGTTCGAGCTCGGGTTTTGGTGTTTGTTCTTTCTTCATGCTCTTCCTTCAAGGAAACTATCCACAGCTTTGTTTGTGGGCCTCAATGGTGTGTGCTACGCTGCTCCTCTGAAAGTAAGTAATGTCTCGCTTTTTCATCTGACATTTTGACATCAGTGTTACAGGAAAGTTGCTTGTCATTGTTACATGACAGTAGGTTGTCGTAGGACAAGGCTGCATGAAGTGTGAACTGGAGCTTTCTTGGATCCACAAAAAAATGTGTTTTTGGGGAATGCGGGCATAGATCCCACTACCTATAGCATGCTAAGCAAACACAATAACAATTGATCAAATTCCCCAGCTCTCTGGAATTGCCACAAGGAGCAACCAAGAGAGTCCAGTCTTGTCAGGCTATGCTGTTGGTGGACTTGTTAGTTTGCGCTCCAGCACTTGCAGAGGCTCGGTGCATCTCAACAATTGTGCTCTGTAGCCAGCGGCCGGTTAGCTCAGTTGGTTAGAGTGAGTGATACGCTGCTCTCTGAAAGTAAGTAATGTCTTCTTTTTCATCTGACATTGTGACATCATTATTACATGAGAGTTGCTTGTCATTGTTACATGACAGTTTCTTGTCATTGTTTACATGACAGTTTCTTGTCGTAAGACAAGGCTGCATGAAGTGTGAACTGGAGCTTTCTTGGATCCATAAAACAATGTGATTTTGGAGCATGCGGGCATCGATCCCACTACCTCACGAATGCAAAGTATTTGAGCTAATTCCCCAGCCGTTTGGAAATTCCACAAGAAGCAACCAAGAGGGTCCAGTCTTGTCAGGCTATGCTGTTGGTTGACTTGTTAGTTTACTCGCCAGCAGTTGCAGAGGCTCGGTGCATCTCAACAATTGCGCCCAATTGATATTCCCCGGTTAGCTCAGTTGGTTAGAGTGTGGTTCTAATAATCCCAAGGTCATGGGTTCGATCCCCGTACTGGCTATGATGTACTTTTTGACTGTCAAAATTGTGAGTCACATGCATGTGAATTGTCAAGGTTGCCACTGAATTGAATTTAGTGATTTCACGAAATAGCTCAGTTGGGAGAGCGTTAGACTGAAGATCTAAAGGTCCCTAGTTCGATCCCGGGTTTCGGCATTTGTATTTGTTCTTTCTTTCTGCTCTGGCTTCAAGGAAACTATCCACAGCTTTGTTTGTGGGCCTCAATGGCGTGTGCTACGCTGCTCCTCTGAAAGTAAGAAATGTCTTGCTTTTTCATCTGACATTTTGACATCAGTGTTACAGGAAAGTTGCTTGTCATTGTTACATGACAGTAGGTTGTCGTAAGACAAGGCTGCATGAAGTGTGAACTGGAGCTTTCTTGGATCCACAAAAAAATGTGTTTTTGGGGAATGCGGGCATCGATCCCAATACCTATAGCATGCTAAGCAAACACAATACCAATTGATCAAATTCCCCAGCTGTTTGGAAATTCCGCAAGAAGCAACCAAGAGGGTCCAGTCTTGTCAGGCTATGCTGTTGGTTGACTTGTTAGTTTACGCTCCAGCACTTGCAGAGGCTCGGTGCATCTCAACAATTGCGCCCAATTGATATTCCCCGGTTAGCTCAGTTGGTTAGAGTGTAGTTTTAATAATGCCAAGGTCATGGGTTCGATCCCTGTACTGGCTATGATGTACAATTTGAGTGTCAAAATTGTGAGTCACATGCATGTGAATTGTCAAGGTTGCCACAGAATTGAATTTAGTGAATTGCCGAAATAGCTCAGTTGGGAGAGCGTTAGACTGAAGATCTAAAGATCACGGGTTTTGGAATTTGTATTTGTTCTTTATTTATGCTCTGCCTTCAAGGAAACTATCCACAGCTTTGTTTGTGGGCCTCAATGGTGTGTGCTACGCTGCTCCTCTGAAAGTAAGTAATGTCTTGCTTTTTCACCTGACATTTTGACATCAGTGTTACAGGAAAGTTGCTTGTCATTGTTACATGACAGTAGGTTGTCGTAGGACAAGGCTGCATGAAGTGTGAACTGGAGCTTTCTTGGATCCACCCCCAAAAAATTTTGGGGGGAATGCGGGTATCGATCCCACTACCTATAGCATCCTAAGCAAACACAACACCAATTGATCAAAATCCCCAGCTGTTTGGAATTGCCACAAGGAGCAACCAAGAGTGTCCAGTCTTGTCAGGCTATGCTGTTGGTGGACTTGTTAGTTTGCGCTCCAGCACTTGCAGAGGCTCGGTGCATCTCAACAATTGTGCTCTGTAGCCAGCGGCTGGTTAGCTCAGTTGGTTAGAGTGTGTGATACGCTGCTCTCTGAAAGTAAGTAATGTCTTCTTTCTCATCTGACATTGTGACATCAGTATTACATGAGAGTTGCTTGTCATTGTTAAATGACAGTTTCTTGTCATTGTTTACATGACAGTAGGTTGTCGTAAGACAAGGCTGCATGAAGTGTGAACTGGAGTTTTCTTGGTTCCATAAAACAATGTGATTTTGGAGCATGCGGGCATCGATCCCACTACCTCACGCATGCAAAGTATTTGAGCTAATTCCCCAGCCGTTTGGAAATTCCGCAAGAAGCAACCAAGAGGGTCCAGTCTTGTCAGGCTATGCTGTTGGTTGACTTGTTAGTTTACGCTCCAGCACTTGCAGAGGCTCGGTGCATCTCAACAATTCCATCCAATAGCTATTGGACGGTTAGCTCAGTTGGTTAGATCCTGGTGCTAATAATGCCAAGGTCATGGGTTCGATCCCCGTACTTGCTAAGATGTACTTTTTGACTGTCAAAATTGTGAGTCACATGCATGTGAATTGTCAAGGTTGCCACAGAATTGAATTTAGTGAATTGCCGAAATAGCTCAGTTGAGACAGCGTTAGACTAAAGATCTAAAGGTCCCTGTTTCGATCCCGGGTTTCGGCATTTGTATTTGTTTTTTCTTTCTGCTCTGGCTTCAAGGAAACTATCCACAGCTTTGTTTGTGGGCCTCAATGGCGTGTGCTACGCTGCTCCTCTGAAAGTAAGTAATGTCTTGCTTTTTCATCTGACATTTTGACATCAGTGTTACAGGAAAGTTGCTTGTCATTGTTACATGACAGTAGGTTGTCGTAGGACAAGGCTGCATGAAGTGTGAACTGGAGCTTTCTTGGATCCACAAAAAAATGTGTTTTTGGGGAATGCGGGCATCGATCCCACTACCTATAGCATGCTAAGCAAACACAATACCAATTGATCAAATTCCCCAGCTTTCTGGAATTGCCACAAGGAGCAACCAAGAGAGTCCAGTCTTGTCAGGCTATGCTGTTGGTGGACTTGTTAGTTTGCGCTCCAGCACTTGCAGAGGCTTGGTGCATCTCAACAATTGTGCTCTGTAGCCAGCGGCCGGTTAGCTCAGTTGGTTAGAGTGAGTGATACGCTGCTCTCTGAAAGTAAGTAATGTCTTCTTTTTCATCTGACATTGTGACATCATTATTACATGAGAGTTGCTTGTCATTGTTACATGACAGTTTCTTGTCATTGTTTACATGACAGTTTCTTGTCATTGTTTACATGACAGTAGGTTGTCGTAAGACAAGGCTGCATGAAGTGTGAACTGGAGTTTTCTTGGATCCATAAAACAATGTGATTTTGGAGCATGCGGGCATCGATCCCACTACCTCACGCATGCAAAGTATTTGAGCTAATTCCCCAGCCGTTTGGAAATTCCGCAAGAAGCAACCAAGAGGGTCCAGTCTTGTCAGGCTCTGCTGTTGGTTGACTTGTTAGTTTACGCTCCAGCACTTGCAGAGGCTCGGTGCATCTCAACAATTGCATCCAATATCTATTGGCGGGTTAGCTCAGTTGGTTAGAGCGTTGTGCTAATAACGCCAAGGTCATGGGTTCGATCCCCATACTGGCTATGATGTACTTTTTGACTGTCAAAATTGTGAGTCACATGCATGTGAATTGTCAAGGTTGCCACAGAATTGAATTTAGTGATTTGCCTAAGTAGCTCAGTTGGGAGAGCGTTAGACTGAAGATCTAAAGGTCCCTAGTTCGATCCCGGGTTTCGGCATTTGTATTTGTTCTTTCTTTCTGCTCTGGCTTCAAGGAAACTATCCACAGCTTTGTTTGTGGGCCTCAATGGCGTGTGCTACGCTGCTCCTCTGAAAGTAAGTAATGTCTTGCTTTTTCATCTGACATTTTGACATCAGTGTTACAGGAAAGTTGCTTGTCATTGTTACATGACAGTAGGTTGTCGTAAGACAAGGCTGCATGAAGTGTGAACTGGAGCTTTCTTGGATCCACAAAAAAATGTGTTTTTGGGGAATGCGGGCATCGATCCCAATACCTATAGCATGCTAAGCAAACACAATACCAATTGATCAAATTCCCCAGCTGTTTGGAATTGCCACAAGGAGCAACTAAGAGTGTCCAGTCTTGTCAGTCTATGCTGTTGGTGGACTTGTTAGTTTGCGCTCCAGCACTTGCAGAGGCTCGGTGCATCTCAACAATTGTGCTCTGTAGCCAGCGGCCGGTTAGCTCAGTTGGTTAGAGTGTGTGATACGCTGCTCTCTGAAAGTAAGTAATGTCTTCTTTCTCATCTGACATTGTGACATCAGTATTACATGAGAGTTGCTTGTCATTGTTAAATGAAAGTTTCTTGTCATTGTTTACATGACAGTAGGTTGTCGTAAGACAAGGCTGCATGAAGTGTGAACTGGAGCTTTCTTGGATCCATAAAACAATGTGATTTTGGAGCATGCGGGCATCGATCCCACTACCTCACGCATGCAAAGTATTTGAGCTAATTCCCCAGCCGTTTGGAAATTCCGCAAGAAGCAACCAAGAGGGTCCAGTCTTGTCAGGCTATGCTGTTGGTTGACTTGTTAGTTTACTCGCCAGCAGTTGCAGAGGCTCGGTGCATCTCAACAATTGCGCCCAATTGATATTCCCCGTTTAGCTCAGTTGGTTAGAGTGTAGTTCTAATAATGCCAAGGTCATGGGTTCGATCCCCGTACTGGCTATGATGTACAATTTGAGTGTCAAAATTGTGAGTCACATGCATGTGAATTGTCAAGGTTGCCACAGAATTGAATTTAGTGAATTGCCGAAATAGCTCAGTTGGGAGAGCGTTAGACTGAAGATCTAAAGATCCCGGGTTTTGGAATTTGTATTTGTTCTTTATTTATGCTCTGCCTTCAAGGAAACTATCCACAGCTTTGTTTGTGGGCCTCAATGGTGTGTGCTACGCTGCTCCTCTGAAAGTAAGTAATGTCTTGCTTTTTCACCTGACATTTTGACATCAGTGTTACAGGAAAGTTGCTTGTCATTGTTACATGACAGTAGGTTCTCGTAGGACAAGGCTGCATGAAGTGTGAACTGGAGCTTTCTTGGATCCACCCCCCAAAAAATTTGGGGGGAATGCGGGCATCGTTCCCACTACCTATAGCATCCTAAGCAAACACAATACCAATTGATCAAAATCCCCAGCTGTTTGGAATTGCCACAAGGAGCAACCAAGAGTGTCCAGTCTTGTCAGGCTATGCTGTTGGTGGACTTGTTAGTTTGCGCTCCAGCACTTGCAGAGGCTCGGTGCATCTCAACAATTGTGCTCTGTAGCCAGCGGCTGGTTAGCTCAGTTGGTTAGAGTGTGTGATACGCTGCTCTCTGAAAGTAAGTAATGTCTTCTTTCTCATCTGACATTGTGACATCAGTATTACATGAGAGTTGCTTGTCATTGTTAAATGACAGTTTCTTGTCATTGTTTACATGACAGTAGGTTGTCGTAAGACAAGGCTGCATGAAGTGTGAACTGGAGTTTTCTTGGTTCCCTAAAACAATGTGATTTTGGAGCATGCGGGCATCGATCCCACTACCTCACGCATGCAAAGTATTTGAGCTAATTCCCCAGCCGTTTGGAAATTCCGCAAGAAGCAACCAAGAGGGTCCAGTCTTGTCAGGCTATGCTGTTGGTTGACTTGTTAGTTTACGCTCCAGCACTTGCAGAGGCTCGGTGCATCTCAACAATTAAGTCCAATAGCTATTGGCCGGTTAGCTCATTTTGTTAGATCCTGGTGCTAATAACGCCAAGGTCATGGGTTCGATCCCCGTACTTGCTATGATGTACTTTTTGACTGTCAAAATTGTGAGTCACATGCATGTGAATTGTCAAGGTTGCCACAGAATTGAATTTAGTGAATTGCCGAAATAGCTCAGTTGAGACAGCGTTAGACTAAAGATCTAAAGGTCCCTGTTTCGATCCCGGGTTTCGGCATTTGTATTTGTTTTTTCTTTCTGCTCTGGCTTCAAGGAAACTATCCACAGCTTTGTTTGTGGGCCTCAATGGCGTGTGCTACGCTGCTCCTCTGAAAGTAAGTAATGTCTTGCTTTTTCATCTGACATTTTGACATCAGTGTTACAGGAAAGTTGCTTGTCATTGTTACATGACAGTAGGTTGTCGTAGGACAAGGCTGCATGAAGTGTGAACTGGAGCTTTCTTGGATCCACAAAAAAATGTGTTTTTGGGGAATGCGGGCATCGATCCCACTACCTATAGCATGCTAAGCAAACACAATACCAATTGATCAAATTCCCCAGCTTTCTGGAATTGCCACAAGGAGCAACCAAGAGAGTCCAGTCTTGTCAGGCTATGCTGTTGGTGGACTTGTTAGTTTGCGCTCCAGCACTTGCAGAGGCTTGGTGCATCTCAACAATTGTGCTCTGTAGCCAGCGGCCGGTTAGCTCAGTTGGTTAGAGTGAGTGATACGCTGCTCTCTGAAAGTAAGTAATGTCTTCTTTTTCATCTGACATTGTGACATCATTATTACATGAGAGTTGCTTGTCATTGTTACATGACAGTTTCTTGTCATTGTTTACATGACAGTTTCTTGTCATTGTTTACATGACAGTAGGTTGTCGTAAGACAAGGCTGCATGAAGTGTGAACTGGAGTTTTCTTGGATCCATAAAACAATGTGATTTTGGAGCATGCGGGCATCGATCCCACTACCTCACGCATGCAAAGTATTTGAGCTAATTCCCCAGCCGTTTGGAAATTCCGCAAGAAGCAACCAAGAGGGTCCAGTCTTGTCAGGCTCTGCTGTTGGTTGACTTGTTAGTTTACGCTCCAGCACTTGCAGAGGCTCGGTGCATCTCAACAATTGCATCCAATATCTATTGGCGGGTTAGCTCAGTTGGTTAGAGCGTTGTGCTAATAACGCCAAGGTCATGGGTTCGATCCCCATACTGGCTATGATGTACTTTTTGACTGTCAAAATTGTGAGTCACATGCATGTGAATTGTCAAGGTTGCCACAGAATTGAATTTAGTGATTTGCCTAAGTAGCTCAGTTGGGAGAGCGTTAGACTGAAGATCTAAAGGTCCCTAGTTCGATCCCGGGTTTCGGCATTTGTATTTGTTCTTTCTTTCTGCTCTGGCTTCAAGGAAACTATCCACAGCTTTGTTTGTGGGCCTCAATGGCGTGTGCTACGCTGCTCCTCTGAAAGTAAGTAATGTCTTGCTTTTTCATCTGACATTTTGACATCAGTGTTACAGGAAAGTTGCTTGTCATTGTTACATGACAGTAGGTTGTCGTAAGACAAGGCTGCATGAAGTGTGAACTGGAGCTTTCTTGGATCCACAAAAAAATGTGTTTTTGGGGAATGCGGGCATCGATCCCAATACCTATAGCATGCTAAGCAAACACAATACCAATTGATCAAATTCCCCAGCTGTTTGGAATTGCCACAAGGAGCAACTAAGAGTGTCCAGTCTTGTCAGTCTATGCTGTTGGTGGACTTGTTAGTTTGCGCTCCAGCACTTGCAGAGGCTCGGTGCATCTCAACAATTGTGCTCTGTAGCCAGCGGCCGGTTAGCTCAGTTGGTTAGAGTGTGTGATACGCTGCTCTCTGAAAGTAAGTAATGTCTTCTTTCTCATCTGACATTGTGACATCAGTATTACATGAGAGTTGCTTGTCATTGTTAAATGAAAGTTTCTTGTCATTGTTTACATGACAGTAGGTTGTCGTAAGACAAGGCTGCATGAAGTGTGAACTGGAGCTTTCTTGGATCCATAAAACAATGTGATTTTGGAGCATGCGGGCATCGATCCCACTACCTCACGCATGCAAAGTATTTGAGCTAATTCCCCAGCCGTTTGGAAATTCCGCAAGAAGCAACCAAGAGGGTCCAGTCTTGTCAGGCTATGCTGTTGGTTGACTTGTTAGTTTACTCGCCAGCAGTTGCAGAGGCTCGGTGCATCTCAACAATTGCGCCCAATTGATATTCCCCGTTTAGCTCAGTTGGTTAGAGTGTAGTTCTAATAATGCCAAGGTCATGGGTTCGATCCCCGTACTGGCTATGATGTACAATTTGAGTGTCAAAATTGTGAGTCACATGCATGTGAATTGTCAAGGTTGCCACAGAATTGAATTTAGTGAATTGCCGAAATAGCTCAGTTGGGAGAGCGTTAGACTGAAGATCTAAAGATCCCGGGTTTTGGAATTTGTATTTGTTCTTTATTTATGCTCTGCCTTCAAGGAAACTATCCACAGCTTTGTTTGTGGGCCTCAATGGTGTGTGCTACGCTGCTCCTCTGAAAGTAAGTAATGTCTTGCTTTTTCACCTGACATTTTGACATCAGTGTTACAGGAAAGTTGCTTGTCATTGTTACATGACAGTAGGTTCTCGTAGGACAAGGCTGCATGAAGTGTGAACTGGAGCTTTCTTGGATCCACCCCCCAAAAAATTTGGGGGGAATGCGGGCATCGTTCCCACTACCTATAGCATCCTAAGCAAACACAATACCAATTGATCAAAATCCCCAGCTGTTTGGAATTGCCACAAGGAGCAACCAAGAGTGTCCAGTCTTGTCAGGCTATGCTGTTGGTGGACTTGTTAGTTTGCGCTCCAGCACTTGCAGAGGCTCGGTGCATCTCAACAATTGTGCTCTGTAGCCAGCGGCTGGTTAGCTCAGTTGGTTAGAGTGTGTGATACGCTGCTCTCTGAAAGTAAGTAATGTCTTCTTTCTCATCTGACATTGTGACATCAGTATTACATGAGAGTTGCTTGTCATTGTTAAATGACAGTTTCTTGTCATTGTTTACATGACAGTAGGTTGTCGTAAGACAAGGCTGCATGAAGTGTGAACTGGAGTTTTCTTGGTTCCCTAAAACAATGTGATTTTGGAGCATGCGGGCATCGATCCCACTACCTCACGCATGCAAAGTATTTGAGCTAATTCCCCAGCCGTTTGGAAATTCCGCAAGAAGCAACCAAGAGGGTCCAGTCTTGTCAGGCTATGCTGTTGGTTGACTTGTTAGTTTACGCTCCAGCACTTGCAGAGGCTCGGTGCATCTCAACAATTAAGTCCAATAGCTATTGGCCGGTTAGCTCATTTTGTTAGATCCTGGTGCTAATAACGCCAAGGTCATGGGTTCGATCCCCGTACTTGCTATGATGTACTTTTTGACTGTCAAAATTGTGAGTCACATGCATGTGAATTGTCAAGGTTGCCACAGAATTGAATTTAGTGAATTGCCGAAATAGCTCAGTTGGGAGAGCGTTAGACTGAAGATCTAAAGGTCCCTGGTTCGATCCTGGGTTTCGGCATTTGTATTTGTTCTTTCTTTCTGCTCTGGCTTCAAGGAAACTATCCACAGCTTTGTTTGTGGGCCTCAATGGCGTGTGCTACGCTGCTCCTCTGAAAGTAAGTAATGTCTTGCTTTTTCATCTGACATTTTGACATCAGTGTTACAGGAAAGTTGCTTGTCATTGTTACATGACAGTAGGTTGTCGTAGGACAAGGCTGCATGAAGTGTGAACTGGAGCTTTCTTGGATCCACAAAAAAATGTGTTTTTGGGGAATGCGGGCATCGATCCCACTACCTATAGCATGCTAAGCAAACACAATACCAATTGATCAAATTCCCCAGCTTTCTGGAATTGCCACAAGGAGCAACCAAGAGAGTCCAGTCTTGTCAGGCTATGCTGTTGGTGGACTTGTTAGTTTGCGCTCCAGCACTTGCAGAGGCTCGGTGCATCTCAACAATTGTGCTCTGTAGCCAGCGGCCGGTTAGCTCAGTTGGTTAGAGTGAGTGATACGCTGCTCTCTGAAAGTAAGTAATGTCTTCTTTTTCATCTGACATTGTGACATCATTATTACATGAGAGTTGCTTGTCATTGTTACATGACAGTTTCTTGTCATTGTTTACATGACAGTTTCTTGTCATTGTTTACATGACAGTAGGTTGTCGTAAGACAAGGCTGCATGAAGTGTGAACTGGAGTTTTCTTGGATCCATAAAACAATGTGATTTTGGAGCATGCGGGCATCGATCCCACTACCTCACGCATGCAAAGTATTTGAGCTAATTCCCCAGCCGTTTGGAAATTCCGCAAGAAGCAACCAAGAGGGTCCAGTCTTGTCAGGCTCTGCTGTTGGTTGACTTGTTAGTTTACGCTCCAGCACTTGCAGAGGCTCGGTGCATCTCAACAATTGCATCCAATATCTATTGGCCGGTTAGCTCAGTTGGTTAGAGCGTTGTGCTAATAACGCCAAGGTCATGGGTTTGATCCCCATACTGGCTATGATGTACTTTTTGACTGTCAAAATTGTGAGTCACATGCATGTGAATTGTCAAGGTTGCCACAGAATTGAATTTAGTGATTTGCCTAAGTAGCTCAGTTGGGAGAGCGTTAGACTGAAGATCTAAAGGTCCCTAGTTCGATCCCGGGTTTCGGCATTTGTATTTGTTCTTTCTTTCTGCTCTGGCTTCAAGGAAACTATCCACAGCTTTGTTTGTGGGCCTCAATGGCGTGTGCTACGCTGCTCCTCTGAAAGTAAGTAATGTCTTGCTTTTTCATCTGACATTTTGACATCAGTGTTACAGGAAAGTTGCTTGTCATTGTTACATGACAGTAGGTTGTCGTAAGACAAGGCTGCATGAAGTGTGAACTGGAGCTTTCTTGGATCCACAAAAAAATGTGTTTTTGGGGAATGCGGGCATCGATCCCAATACCTATAGCATGCTAAGCAAACACAATACCAATTGATCAAATTCCCCAGCTGTTTGGAATTGCCACAAGGAGCAACTAAGAGTGTCCAGTCTTGTCAGTCTATGCTGTTGGTGGACTTGTTAGTTTGCGCTCCAGCACTTGCAGAGGCTCGGTGCATCTCAACAATTGTGCTCTGTAGCCAGCGGCCGGTTAGCTCAGTTGGTTAGAGTGTGTGATACGCTGCTCTCTGAAAGTAAGTAATGTCTTCTTTCTCATCTGACATTGTGACATCAGTATTACATGAGAGTTGCTTGTCATTGTTAAATGAAAGTTTCTTGTCATTGTTTACATGACAGTAGGTTGTCGTAAGACAAGGCTGCATGAAGTGTGAACTGGAGCTTTATGGGATCCATAAAACAATGTGATTTTGGAGCATGCGGGCATCGATCCCACTACCTCACGCATGCAAAGTATTTGAGCTAATTCCCCAGCCGTTTGGAAATTCCGCAAGAAGCAACCAAGAGGGTCCAGTCTTGTCAGGCTATGCTGTTGGTTGACTTGTTAGTTTACGCTCCAGCACTTGCAGAGGCTCGGTGCATCTCAACAATTAAGTCCAATAGCTATTGGCCGGTTAGCTCATTTTGTTAGATCCTGGTGCTAATAACGCCAAGGTCATGGGTTCGATCCCCGTACTTGCTATGATGTACTTTTTGACTGTCAAAATTGTGAGTCACATGCATGTGAATTGTCAAGGTTGCCACAGAATTGAATTTAGTGAATTGCTGAAATAGCTCAGTTGGGAGAGCGTTAGACTGAAGATCTAAAGGTCCCTGGTTCGATCCTGGGTTTCGGCATTTGTATTTGTTCTTTCTTTCTGCTCTGGCTTCAAGGAAACTATCCACAGCTTTGTTTGTGGGCCTCAATGGCGTGTGCTACGCTGCTCCTCTGAAAGTAAGTAATGTCTTGCTTTTTCATCTGACATTTTGACATCAGTGTTACAGGAAAGTTGCTTGTCATTGTTACATGACAGTAGGTTGTCGTAAGACAAGGCTGCATGAAGTGTGAACTGGAGCTTTCTTGGATCCACAAAAAAATGTGTTTTTGGGGAATGCGGGCATCGATCCCAATACCTATAGCATGCTAAGCAAACACAATACCAATTGATCAAATTCCCCAGCTGTTTGGAATTGCCACAAGGAGCAACTAAGAGTGTCCAGTCTTGTCAGTCTATGCTGTTGGTGGACTTGTTAGTTTGCGCTCCAGCACTTGCAGAGGCTCGGTGCACCTCAACAATTGTGCTCTGTAGCCAGCGGCCGGTTAGCTCAGTTGGTTAGAGTGTGTGATACGCTGCTCTCTGAAAGTAAGTAATGTCTTCTTTCTCATCTGACATTGTGACATCAGTATTACATGAGAGTTGCTTGTCATTGTTAAATGACAGTTTCTTGTCATTGTTTACATGAGAGTAGGTTGTCGTAAGACAAGGCTGCATGAAGTGTGAACTGGAGTTTTCTTGGTTCCATAAAACAATGTGATTTTGGAGCATGCGGGCATCGATCCCACTACCTCACGCATGCAAAGTATTGGAGCTAATTCCCCAGCCGTTTGGAAATTCCGCAAGAAGCAACCAAGAGGGTCCAGTCTTGTCAGGCTATGCTGTTGGTTGACTTGTTAGTTTACGCTCCAGCACTTGCAGAGGCTCGGTGCATCTCAACAATTCCATCCAATAGCTATTGGACGGTTAGCTCAGTTGGTTAGATCCTGGTGCTAATAATGCCAAGGTCATGGGTTCGATCCCCGTACTTGCTAAGATGTACTTTTTGACTGTCAAAATTGTGAGTCACATGCATGTGAATTGTCAAGGTTGCCACAGAATTGAATTTAGTGAATTGCTGAAATAGCTCAGTTGAGACAGCGTTAGACTGAAGATCTAAAGGTCCCTCTTTCGATCCCGGGTTTCGGCATTTGTATTTGTTTTTTCTTTCTGCTCTGGCTTCAAGGAAACTATCCACAGCTTTGTTTGTGGGCCTCAATGGCGTGTGCTACGCTGCTCCTCTGAAAGTAAGTAATGTCTTGCTTTTTCATCTGACATTTTGACATCAGTGTTACAGGAAAGTTGCTTGTCATTGTTACATGACAGTAGGTTGTCGTAGGACAAGGCTGCATGAAGTGTGAACTGGAGCTTTCTTGGATCCACAAAAAAATGTGTTTTTGGGGAATGCGGGCATCGATCCCACTACCTATAGCATGCTAAGCAAACACAATACCAATTGATCAAATTCCCCAGCTTTCTGGAATTGCCACAAGGAGCAACCAAGAGAGTCCAGTCTTGTCAGGCTATGCTGTTGGTGGACTTGTTAGTTTGCGCTCCAGCACTTGCAGAGGCTCGGTGCATCTCAACAATTGTGCTCTGTAGCCAGCGGCCGGTTAGCTCAGTTGGTTAGAGTGAGTGATACGCTGCTCTCTGAAAGTAAGTAATGTCTTCTTTTTCATCTGACATTGTGACATCATTATTACATGAGAGTTGCTTGTCATTGTTACATGACAGTTTCTTGTCATTGTTTACATGACAGTTTCTTGTCATTGTTTACATGACAGTAGGTTGTCGTAAGACAAGGCTGCATGAAGTGTGAACTGGAGCTTTATGGGATCCATAAAACAATGTGATTTTGGAGCATGCGGGCATCGATCCCACTACCTCACGCATGCAAAGTATTTGAGCTAATTCCCCAGCCGTTTGGAAATTCCGCAAGAAGCAACCAAGAGGGTCCAGTCTTGTCAGGCTATGCTGTTGGTTGACTTGTTAGTTTACGCTCCAGCACTTGCAGAGGCTCGGTGCATCTCAACAATTGCATCCAATGTCTATTGGCAGGTTAGCTCAGTTGGTTAGAGCGTTGTGCTAATAACGCCAAGGTCATGGGTTCGATCCCCATACTGGCTATGATGTACTTTTTGACTGTCAAAATTGTGAGTCACATGCATGTGAATTGTCAAGGTTGCCACAGAATTGAATTTAGTGATTTGCCTAAATAGCTCAGTTGGGAGAGTGTTAGACTGAAGATCTAAAGGTCCCTAGTTCGATCCCGGGTTTCGGCATTTGTATTTGTTCTTTATTTATGCTCTGCCTTCAAGGAAACTATCCACAGCTTTGTTTGTGGGCCTCAATGGTGTGTGCTACGCTGCTCCTCTGAAAGTAAGTAATGTCTTGCTTTTTCACCTGACATTTTGACATCAGTGTTACAGGAAAGTTGCTTGTCATTGTTACATGACAGTAGGTTGTCGTAGGACAAGGCTGCATGAAGTGTGAACTGGAGCTTTCTTGGATCCACCCCAAAAAAAAATTGGGGGGAATGCGGGCATCGATCCCACTTCTATAGCATCCTAAGCAAACACAATACCAATTGATCAAAATCCCCAGCTGTTTGGAATTGCCACAAGGAGCAACCAAGAGTGTCCAGTCTTGTCAGGCTATGCTGTTGGTGGACTTGTTAGTTTGCGCTCCAGCACTTGCAGAGGCTCGGTGCATCTCAACAATTGTGCTCTGTAGGCAGCGGCCGGTTAGCTCAGTTGGTTAGAGTGTGTGATACGCTGCTCTCTGAAAGTAAGTAATGTCTTCTTTCTCATCTGACATTGTGACATCAGTATTACATGAGAGTTGCTTGTCATTGTTAAATGAAAGTTTCTTGTCATTGTTTACATGACAGTAGGTTGTCGTAAGACAAGGCTGCATGAAGTGTGAACTGGAGCTTTCTTGGATCCATAAAACAATGTGATTTTGGAGCATGCGGGCATCGATCCCACTACCTCACGCATGCAAAGTATTTGAGCTAATTCCCCAGCCGTTTGGAAATTCCGCAAGAAGCAACCAAGAGGGTCCAGTCTTGTCAGGCTATGCTGTTGGTTGACTTGTTAGTTTACTCGCCAGCAGTTGCAGAGGCTCGGTGCATCTCAACAATTGCGCCCAATTGATATTCCCCGGTTAGCTCAGTTGGTTAGAGTATAGTTCTAATAATGCCAAGGTCATGGGTTCGATCCCCGTACTGGCTATGATGTACAATTTGAGTGTCAAAATTGTGAGTCACATGCATGTGAATTGTCAAGGTTGCCACAGAATTGAATTTAGTGAATTGCCGAAATAGCTCAGTTGGGAGAGCGTTAGACTGAAGATCTAAAGATCCCGGGTTTTGGAATTTGTATTTGTTCTTTATTTATGCTCTGCCTTCAAGGAAACTATCCACAGCTTTGTTTGTGGGCCTCAATGGTGTGTGCTACGCTGCTCCTCTGAAAGTAAGTAATGTCTTGCTTTTTCACCTGACATTTTGACATCAGTGTTACAGGAAAGTTGCTTGTCATTGTTACATGACAGTAGGTTGTCGTAGGACAAGGCTGCATGAAGTGTGAACTGGAGCTTTCTTGGATCCACCCCAAAAAAAAATTGGGGGGAATGCGGGCATCGATCCCACTTCTATAGCATCCTAAGCAAACACAATACCAATTGATCAAAATCCCCAGCTGTTTGGAATTGCCACAAGGAGCAACCAAGAGTGTCCAGTCTTGTCAGGCTATGCTGTTGGTGGACTTGTTAGTTTGCGCTCCAGCACTTGCAGAGGCTCGGTGCATCTCAACAATTGTGCTCTGTAGCCAGCGGCCGGTTAGCTCAGTTGGTTAGAGTGTGTGATACGCTGCTCTCTGAAAGTAAGTAATGTCTTCTTTTTCATCTGACATTGTGACATCAGTATTACATGAGAGTTGCTTGTCATTGTTACATGACAGTTTCTTGTCATTGTTTACATGACAGAAGGTTGTCGTAAGACAAGGCTGCATGAAGTGTGAACTGGAGATTTCTTGGATCCATAAAACAATGTGATTTTGGGGAATGCGGGCATCGATCCCACTACCTATAGCATGCTAAGCAAACACAATACCAATTGATCAAATTCCCCAGCTGTTTGGAATTGCCACAAGGAGCAACTAAGAGTGTCCAGTCTTGTCAGTCTATGCTGTTGGTGGACTTGTTAGTTTGCGCTCCAGCACTTGCAGAGGCTCGGTGCATCTCAACAATTGTGCTCTGTAGCCAGCGGCCGGTTAGCTCAGTTGGTTAGAGTGTGTGATATGCTGCTCTCTGAAAGTAAGTAATGTCTTCTTTCTCATCTGACATTGTGACATCAGTATTACATGAGAGTTGCTTGTCATTGTTAAATGACAGTTTCTTGTCATTGTTTACATGACAGTAGGTTGTCGTAAGACAAGGCTGCATGAAGTGTGAACTGGAATTTTCTTGGATCCATAAAACAATGTGATTTTGGAGCATGCGGGCATCGATCCCACTACCTCACGCATGCAAAGTATTTGAGCAAATTCCCCAGCCGTTTGGAAATTCCGCAAGAAGCATCCAAGAGGGTCCAGTCTTGTCAGGCTATGCTGTTGGTTGACTTGTTAGTTTACGCTCCAGCACTTGCAGAGGCTCGGTGCATCTCAACAATTGCGTCCAATAGCTAGTGGCTGGTTAGCTCAGTTGGTTAGAGCGTGGTGCTAATAACTCCAAAGTCATGGGTTTGATCCCCGTACTTGCTATGATGTACTTTTTGACTGTCAAAATTGTGAGTCACATGCATGTGAATTGTCAAGGGTGCCACAGAATTTAACTTATTTAATTGCAGAAATAGCTCAGTTGGGAGAGCATTAGACTGAAGATCTAAAGGTCCCTGGTTCGATCCCGGGTTCCGGCATTTGTATTTGTTCTTTCTTCATGCTCTTCCTTCAAGGAAACTATCCACAGCTTTGTTTGTGGGCCTCAATGGCGTGTGCTACGCTGCTCTCTGAAAGTAAGTAATGTCTTCTTTTTCATCTGACATTGTGACATCAGTGTTACATGAGAGTTGCTTGTCATTGTTACATGACAGTAGGTTGTCGTAAGACAAGGTTGCATGAAGTGTGAACTGGAGCTTTCTTGGATCCACCCCAAAAAATTTTGGGGGGGAATGCGGGCATCGATCCCAATAGCATGCTAAGCAAACACAAAACCAATTGATCAAATTCCCCATCTGTTTGGAATTGCCACAAGGAGCAACCAAGAGTGTCCAGTCTTGTCAGTCTATGCTGTTGGTGGAATTGTTAGTTTGCGCTCCAGCACTTGCAGAGGCTCGGTGAATCTCAACAATTGCACCCAAAAGCTAGTGGCCGGTTAGCTCAGTTGGTTAGAGTGTGGTGCTAATAACACCAAGGTCATGGGTTCGATCCCTGTACTGGCTATGATGTACATTTTGAGTGTCAAAATTGTGAGTCACATGCATGTAAATTGTCAAGGGTGCCACAGAATTCCCCAGCTGTCTGTAATTGCCACAAGGAGCAACCAAGAGTGTCCAGTCTTGTTAGGGAATGAATGGGAAGTCATTGGCATTGAACAAACCATATACATGGTTTCCAATACCACCCAATTCGGCGTTGATTCGTGTAAAGTTGATTGCAAATGCCAGTTGTAACACTTCAAAAATCCAACAGGTGGCGAGTGCGCTCCACCTTGGTTTTTCATATTGGAAATGCAACACAAGTCAACATCCAAAAGCAAAATTTTGAAAAAGTTTATTTTTTTTCAAAAACTTATCACCCCCAAAAAAGTGCTTTCTGGACCATTTTTCGAAATTCTTTCGAATTTTGTGTCAATTACACACGTATAAGAACTGTATCAACATACTTTAGTCGTATTATATTATCATTATTTTTGTAATTTTTTTTAAACTTGTGCGTAAGGCATATGTTTTGTCCATTTGCAATATGATTTCATTGGAAGTCAAAAGTCGAAAATGTGAACTTTAAAAAAAAAAAATGTAAAAAAGTGCTTTCTGGACCGTTTTTGAAATTGTTTAGATTTTATGTCAATTAATCATGTGTAAGAAATGTATGAATATGCTTTTGTAAAACTTTTTTTATTTTTACTTGTGCATAAGGAAATGATTTGTCCATTTGCAATATGATTTCATAGGAAGTCAAAGTCAAAAGTCACTTTTTTGGGGCCAAATGCCATAAGAAATTTGACATGCTCAAAAGTCCTGCAGAAATGCAAAATTGACTGTCCAGATGAACTCATTATGTTCATTTGTTTATGTTTTCTCACTTTTGCTAAGTCACTGTGCATTTGCAATATGGTTCAATGGGCATTTACCATCACGAATTTGTCATGCTCAAAAATCCTGCAGAAATGCAACATTGACTGGCCTGATGAACACAGGATGGCCGGGCATTGATAGTGGGTCTTCTCCATCGCTCGTTGTGTTGATTTCATTATGTTCATTTGTTTATGTTTTCTCACTTTTGCTAAGTCACTGTGCATTTGCAATATGGTTCAATGTGCATTTACCATCACGAATTTGTCATGCTATAAAAATCCTGCAGGAATGCGAAATTGACTGGCCCGATGAACTCAGGATGGCTGGGCAGTGATTCTGGTTCATCTCAATCGCTCCTTAGGATTGATTTCAGAATGTCACTTTGGTGATGGTACCTCACTGTTTAAACATATTGCAAATGGACAAGAGTCACCAGCAAGTCACCATCCATCAGTCAATTTGATATCATTCTGACATCAAACTGATACAAACTGACACCAAACCCACTTTTTCCAACTCGTTTAGTAGCCAACTATCACATACTTCAGAGCTGGCCCAAAATTCCCAACGCCTTCGGTTCAACCATAAAAAAAACATAAAACACGTAGTTACGTTCTAGCTGCGGGTCCATTTCTGATGTTATGTGTAGGCCTAGCTGAGGTGACCCCGAATCCCAAGTTTCGGCTCGATAGGTAATTTGGTGTCCGAGCAAGACCCTAATTTGTGCTGAAAATCCACTTTTTTCCATGACTTGCTTCGGGGTCCTTGAAAGAGCTATCGGACAGGAACGTTGGGGTCCGTCTATATGGGCCGAGACGGTCGCAATGCACCTAGTCTTGAGACTCTGGGACATTTCTAAATGTCGTCATTTTCGTGATGCAAAAATTAATTGAAGTCATTGCAAATGTACGAGGCTGTTTCTCGGTCCGAGAACCTTCTAGAGCCACGTAACTCACCACGCACTATCGACCTGAGGTCTAGAACAGGATTCTAAAGTTTCGGGACTCTAGGTCTGACGGTTCTTTAAAAGTTGCAACAAGGTTAACTAATGCAGGCAGTGTATGTCTCTATGCACCTCAATGGGTCCTCCTTCCAAGCTGTGTGTGTGTGTGATTTAGTTTTCCTTCGACATTTTATGGGAAAAATGACAGATTTACAGTTCATGGGGGTTGCCTAATCACACATATGAAGTTTTGGAAAGATCTGACTTTTTTAACCCCTCGAAACAGCCCCTGAGACACCAATTATGGCACTTCCGGTTGGCACAGGAAGCTATAAGTCAACACACATCCTCATTAGGGTATGCTTTTACAGAATCCTGAGTTTTAAGTCTTTACCATAAAAACTGACTGATTTACACAGGGTTGAATGTACTATGTTTATCAAACTGCAGGCAGGGTATGGTTATACACTTTTAGGGAGATTTTAACCACTTCCGGTTGGTCCAGGAAGCTTAGAATCAACACAGGTAGACCTCATAGTGTCCTGATGGACTGTCATCGAAGACAGGTTCATAAGGCATTCATAACCCATATAGGCTTCAGGTTGAATTTGAGTGCAGGCAATGTATTCCTATGGGGAGAGAAGTGAATGCAAACTGTTTGATGTAAACACCTTCTTTTAACTATTAAGGGTTAATGCCACACGGTCTAGGTTAGGCTTGCACGGATCGGGAGGACCTTAGGAACGTACCTGAGGTCGAATTGTGCTTCTCACCCTAACGGTTCTCTCACTGTCACCCAAAAGCAAATGACGTTGTGGGGCAGGCTTCATTTTGGGCCTACTATTCTAATGGTCGCTGCGCTTAGACCGAGCGAGCTACGGTCAAGCGGGATATCTCTTGAACTCGGCACGGCCTAGGGATTATGGTAATGCCATTGCCTGCTCTCTGTGTCTTTAAGCACCGCACTTTGTCACTCCATCCTTACTGTGTGTGTGTGAGGGAGCTTTTCTTTGAGATCTGTTGGGAGAAATGACTGATTTACAGTTCAGGAGGGTTACTAGTCACACATATGAAGTTTTGGAGAGATGTGACTTTTCAAACCCTTCAAAACAGACAGTGTGACCCAATTAAAGGAAGCTATAGGTAAACACATGTCTTGACTGAGGTAGCCTCTTACAGAATCCTGAGTTTTAAGTCTTTACGTTAAGAACTGAGTTATTTACGGAGGGTTTAGTGAGTGTGTGTTATTTCAGAAAATCATAGAAAATCACAGAAATCTCGCAGAGCTCCGCAGCACACTTTAAAAAGATTCGTATGAACACCCTGCAACTGGATCTGTAACTGTTTAAAAAAAACACCTATCTTTGAACATCACCAATTTGTCATTGTACGATTTCTCTTAAATGACGATAGATAAATGGCTGGTTCTTTTTTTATTGACACCGGAGGCTCCTTGACTTTGACGTGAAGTGGAAAAAGAATTTCTCTATTTTCATTTTGGACCTTTAATCCCAGAGAAATGGCCATAACTCATAAACCGTCGAGGCCTAGACGCCATCTTGTTCGGGGCCAACTGCCCATTATCCCAAACCTACGCTCACCAAGTTTCGGCTTCGAAATATTTTCCATTTTGGAGATAAGGCCCCGTCGTGATTCGTGATGTTTTGTCCAATTGCAATATGATTGCTTATGCCCTCTTGTTGGATTTTTCGGGACAGCGGAAAAATGACCAAAATTTGATTATAAAAGGGAAAATGGATGTCCGAGAAAGTTCATTTGATGACTTCCCGGTAGGTCCGGCCCTGCCGCTCGGCCCGACGCCGTCCGCGAATTTTACAAACGTTTTCGGATGTCTAGTAAGGGATCGTACATTTGCAATATGGACTTTCTCACTAAGCATACAGCAAATGTCAAAATGTTCCCTTAAGGTATGTCAGGCTATGCTGTTGGTGGACTTGTTAGTTTGCGCTCCAGCACTTGCAGAGGCTCGGTGCATCTCAACAATTGTGCTCTGTAGCCAGCGGCCGGTTAGCTCAGTTGGTTAGAGTGTGTGATACGCTGCTCTCTGAAAGTAAGTAATGTCTGCTTTTTCATCTGACATTGTGACATCAGTGTTACATGAGAGTTGCTTGTCATTGTTATTTGACAGTTTCTTGTCATTATTTACATGACAGTAGGTTGTTGTAAGACAAGGCTGCATGAAGTCTGAACTGGAGCTTTCTTGGATCCATCAAACAATGTGCTTTTGGAGAATGCAGGCATCGATCCCACTCCCTCATGCATGCATAGCATTTGAGCTAATTCCCCAGCCGTTTGGAATTTCCGCATGAAGCAACCAAGAGGGTCCAGTCTTGTCAGGCTATGCTGTTGGTGGACTTGTTAGTTTGCGCTCCAGCACTTGCAGAGGCTCGGTGCATCTCAACAATTATGTCTAGTAGCAAGTGGCCTGTTAGCTCAGGTGGTTAGAGTGTGTTGCTAATAATGCCAAGGTCATGGGTTTGATCCCTGTACTGGCTATGAAGTATATTTTGAGTGTCAAAATTGTGAGTCACATGCATGTGAATTTTCAAGGGTGCCAAATAAGCACGTCTAGTAAAATTGCCGAAATAGCTCAGTTGGGAGTGTGTCAGACAAAATGTCCCTGCTTCAATCCTGGGTTTCGGTATTTTGTATTTTTTGGCCAGTTGGCTCAGTTTGTTAGAGTGTGGTGCTAATAACTCCAAGGTCATAGGTTCGATCCCCGTACTAGCTATGAAGTACATATGAGTGCTATGAGTCTCAATGACAATGTTAGTTACATGAACGAGAATTGTCAAGGGTGACGACCATACCGGCCTGAGTACAAAGAAATAAGTACAAAATAACCTTGTCGCATGCGAAGGGAAAAGAAAGAGTAATAGACAGGCTAAAAATAAAGAGCTGTCAAGTCATGGCGAAAGAACTGGGGAACGATGAACTTGTGGTGTCCTTTTTGAACTTGCCGGCATATATTACGGATGATGAAATACAGTACCAATGTCATGAGTCGGACGAAGAAATAGAGAGTGAGGATTTTCAGCTGTTTGCTAGAAATAAGAGATCATTGACGAATGCTTGGGAGGTGATGGGATCTGGTAAAAAGAAAAAGTCTATTTTGAAATGACATGTTTGTCTTTGACTATATTTCTGCATACATTAACAATGATTAAAGTTGCATCACTAAATGGGAACAGTCTGAGAAATATGAACAAATTGGAGCAGGTTTTGGTGTCTGTGAAAGCTGACATGTGGTGTTTTCAAGAGACTAATTGGACAGACTCCAAAATTAAGAGCAAATGGTCTGAGCTAATGTTTTGTAGTCACGGAAGTGAAAAAACATGTGGAGTTGCTATTTTGGTAAAAAATGTGGTTCAAAATGTCAAGCAGGTATATGCAGATAATCAGGGCAGACTTATTGTTATTGAGTTTGAAGTGCAAAATGTCATTTTTCGTCTAATGTTTATGCTTCCAATATTGAATCGGAAAGGAGAGATATGTTTATTAACCTAAGATCACTGTTCAGAAAATTGTATACTGGTAGGAGATTTGAACGTGAAGTGTACTAGAATGGATGTCTCGAGATGTGATAGTTTCAGACATGATTCGTCTAGAAATGCCTTGTGGAATTTCAACTCTTTGTCCGTTTTTTCCCACAAGGCTGAAATGTGTGCCCTCGCTTTGAAATAAGTAAGCAAGGTTAGTTTGTATTTCATCCAACAATCTGTGCTACAAATTATGGCTACAGTATATGCAATTTCTTCCACTTTGAGTGACACAAAGATGCTTATCTAAATGGTGAAAATGCAACAGCTATTAATCAGACTCACTTTGACTTTACAGTGCACCAAGAGAGAGTTTTTTTGCTTATGACCACACCGGCCTGAGTACGCCTGATCTCGGAAGCTAAGCAGGGTCGGGCCTGGTTAGTACTTGGATGGGAGACCACCTGGGAATACCAGGTGCTGTAAGCGTTTTGCTCCAGCAGAGGGTTCTCGTGTCATGCGTGGAGCAACTGCCTTTTATTTATCACCCTAATGTTATCTTTTTATTGGACTAAATGCAGTTTGTTAGTGCTTCCCTGCCCTGATCAAATAATGGACAATGTTTCCCTCAAAATCTAGGCAGTGCATTCAGCATTTGTTTTTAGGCTAGGAGACTGTCAATGTCTGTAGTCCATTAGTGCCCTGTAAATTTCCTTCAATGTTTCTCCATTTACATTTCCCCATTGACCGTTTGTCCCTGCATCTATAGGTTTTCGCTCTCTAAAATGTACACCTTTTTAATAGAAATATAACATGATTGGATGTTCTATGTCCACGACAACGTTTAAAACCCTAGCAGGAAACCAATTAAGACATATCGATTTTGGGGTGTAGTTACCCTTTAACTAGGCATGTCAGATAAGAATGACGGCCTAGGAACTGCCTTGTTCAGGGGCAGATTTTTACCTTCTCGGCTCAGGGATTTGATCTTGCAACCTTCTGGTTACTAGTCCAACGCTCTACCCACCTGCCCGCCCAAGATTGAACTCTTATAATATAAATAAAATGCACTTCTTTCAATAAAGCGTTTCACATTCTCCACTGGTTGGAATACTATCCTGTGTCCTCAGATTAATGGAGTTAGATATGTATACGTTTTTTTTCCTGTATATATGAATTACAAATCAATCATGTTTAGTCTATTGTATAGTTACAATGTGTAATCATTGATATCCCAGGAGCAGTAAACACTGAAGTGTATAATTGTAATACATACATGCAGACACCGCATCGTTTGATATGACTAAGTGTCTGTCATACCAGAACCACACCTTTATTTGCCATGGAAGAGTACATGATTGGTGAATATATTCAATGTACAGGCTACAAGATGGGAATCTCATACGTGGTATTAACTAAAATACGTGTGTATATAGGTCTTGCATCCTTGGCACAATAAAGGTATATTCTACTCTAGGCTTCATTAATGCCATTCAGACTTGAGGGTCATTGATTGGAATGAATATTAGTTAACTACGTTTTAGGGTACATACCCAGAGCGGCAACAGTTAGTTTTAATCCGACTCAAGCAAGTAAATAGCAAGCCATGTTACTTTAGCTGCATTGCAAGGCAAGCGTACAATTGTGCAGTCAATGCTTTAGCCAGCTAGATACTTTACAGCCACTGTTTCACAAGACAACATCCTGGTTTGTTGGTTCTCAGGAGTCCCTGAAAGACAAATTCATTCTCCTAACAATAGCTAAATAGAGATTTTCGTAATTTAATTTTGACCAAAAAAATTATAAATATATATATATATATATTTTATAGCCACGTCTCTACATTATCACATTCCTCTCAAATTGTACATTTGCTTGACTCGTTGAGACAACTTCCATCTGTTTTGTCAGCAATCTTCATTGAGCGCCACAAGGCAAGTGTGGCTCGTGTCAAAATTAGTCTTTGGGACCCAAATGCATAATGATTGCGCAAACTCCCCTTGTGGTGGTCTGGAGCAATGAAACTGTCCCACGGTGCAAGCTCGCAACTTTAAGGAGTGTCTTCAGTCCCCGCTGTTCCGTACGGTGTGTGTTGGAATCTTATCCTGATGCGGAATAGATTGCAACGTATTCATGGCTCTACCTTCGTAGATCGGACTTGGAGATTGTGAAGAGATGTCTTGTGGGGAATGCATGGGTGTCCGAGCTGTGCGCGAGTTTAAAACAGACAGGTCAGGTACATTCAGCTTGTCAACACTTCTTACACAAACAAGTAGCGATGAAGTCATGCTCTTCCCATTTGAGCCATGAGAGATTGACATGCATATCATTGAAGAAATTTCCATATTGGATGGAAACCAAGCTAGTGAGAGGTATCAAGGAAAGTTGTAATTTCAGTTGAAAAATGGTTTCACTTTGGCAAACCACCATCTGCTATAACATTGAGTCAGTTCATCCTACTGGACAATGGAAAGCTTTTGTTTCGTCACCCATTGTTTGTCCTAGACGGGAAATTGGTGTGCAACACTTATCTCCCTCCGGTGGATGGTTGAGTTCCATGCTTACAAAAGGGTTGATTGATACATGTCAGATGACAAGCCTACGACATGGTGTTAAGGTAGCTCCAACGGTTAGGATTGTTTTATATAGAACACTTTATTTGTCATGTTAGAACAATACATTACACCCAAAGAATGTATCCAGAAGAAACATATACATGACGCTCCTCAAAGAGGTCTTTGACATGTCGTTGACCTGTTGAGAGAGAGAGCGAACCTATTAGTTCAGTTATGGTCTGCCAGGGTCTGAAAAGCATAAAACAAGACCTACCTCTTTTCAGGTTGTCCTGATTCACACATTGTCCACTACAGGGGCCGCCAGTGGGACTACTGGCATCACAGATGACCACATCACAATGGACAAAGACCTAGGAATCAAAGATTTGATGGTGTCAGTTATTTAAATAAAAAATTTTTTAAAGGGATGATTGCCACTCACACAAAATTAAAGAATAAAGATTGTTGGGTGAACTTTGTTACCTGGCCACTCTGCTCAACCGCATCCTCGGCGAAGGAAAACATATAGACCTCAAAGCGTTTGACGTGAGAGGGGAAGTGGACCCTGGCGTCAACTTCTACCGGGTGGAAGACCACACTGTATGGATCCTCGGGGTTCTCACAGCTGCCAGTGTAGAGAGAGAGGGACAAAGTTATGAACAAGAAAACGCTGCAAACCCCAACCGCCTTGTGTACGAAGTCTTATGGTGGTGTCATGACTGTCCTGTGAGGATAAGATCAATTTACAGCAGAAGTGGGTTCTTTCTCCCCCTCCAGTATGAACTAAAGGAATGTTTTTGCTAACAGGCTTTACCCAACAATCACCTTTGTCTTGAAAAAACATATTTCATATACAATGTAAAGGCTAGAGACGTCCTACCTGTAGAGTAAGCACGTTTCTAGTAAAAATCACAAAATAAAAACCAATATGACATTCATTTTCTATAGCTAATCTCTGAGTGCATAAAAGGAATGGTAACAGAAATTAACATTAGACCAGAAAACCGTGAGGCGCAAGCTAGACGTTTGGAACTTTCCTAACCTAGAAAAATAACTAAGACCATTCTGCTACCACATCCAAAGCATCCTACTCATCACCCACTGAGGAATCAGCGACAGGGTTGATTAGCCTATCTTCCAGAACGTGTGAAAGGAAAATCCATCCTGTAGTTCTGTTCAAGACTAGTCATTGGAGACACGGACAACCAACAACATTGACCTCATGTAGCCAATCAGAGAGAAGACCAACCACCTACCTTTCCACAAATACATTCATGCCTGTACTCCAAGCTGGTGCCGGTTCGTGTGTTCAAAAATGTATCAATGATAAGCGTCCCTTACGGAACGGTGGGGGGTGTGAAGAGAAACCTTGTAACAAGCTGTCATTGTGTCACCTGTGTGTTTAGCCTGTGTTATTTAGTTAGCTAGTAATTCAATTAAACCAACTTGTATAGTACTGAATCATAAGGCTGGGGTTTTTGCAGCTGCAAGGAGGATACGATGTAAAGTTAATAAGTTGACTATCAATTTAATAGATTTCTACCGTCTAGAGTTTAAGTCGGGAGACGGTAACTTTAAAACCGCTTCCTCGGCACCCCAAATCCTACGTTTTTATTTTATTTTAAAGAACAGAAATTGGGCTTTCCGTCAACAATATTTATTTTGGTCTACTGCAATGGCTTGTTAAATGACAGATGTCAATGGAATAGAATATACATGTTTGACATGAGGTGAGATGTCCCTCTAAATGGTTCTTAAAATTCTAAATGATCCAGGAAGGTCGCCTGTAGTCTGACCAGAATATTGATCGTGGTTTAACCAAAGTTGCCGAATAGACAGTCGGTATCATCAACAAGGCAATCATATTTTGCAACACAAGTACTTCATTTTAAACAAGAATTTCATGCAATGCGCCAGAGCAATTCTTCCGCTGTTGGAGAAAAATTGGTCACAAAATAAATTCCACACCCACGGCATCGGAGTCACATGGAGGACTTCTGTGAAGGGCGCAGCTCTACTATACAAAGTAACCTACGCATTGACAGTTTAGGCCTACTTTTTTAATTTGCATCTTTGAGAGGTTTATCCTTTACGGTTTAACTGCCAGATATTAGCAAAAAGGAATTTGTGAAATCTGAAGACGTTACATTAAGAGAAACACCCACACCAGTACAAATCACTTGAGCTGACAGACGATGGTAAGGATTTTGCACAACGATATAGTTGCAGCTGAAGTGACAAATCTGAACAACCCATTTTGTGCACAGCCATGTGAATGTTGTGTCTTTTCCTATGATATACAAAACATTTAAGCCTGTTTTTTTTAAACTGCTATGACATTGCTGATTTAATAAACAGTTACGCCGTGTCCACATGGCCAAATTTAGGTTGATACCAATTCATAAAAATGGTAAAATTGCATGATTTCAAAGCAAACCCGATCCCACAAATGAACGGTTTTGACAAATAAAGTTGCTTCACTACACTGCTTGGTGTAACATGCAGCCAGATACTGAAAAGGCACCCGCAAAATAAAGTGTCATTTGCAGCGTGCATAATCATGGGCAAAGTCATTGTAGCCCATTACAAGGTAGGAAAAAGTAGTCATCTTTCTATAGTAACCCAATTTAAATTCTTGAGATAAAAATTAGGCCAGCATGTCCATCTGTGGCAAAGTGCTCACCCAAATAAAAAAAATGTAGTAACTTTTTTTTTTTTATATGAACATTAGCTAGCTAAATAAGGTTAGCAAGATGCTGCTACACTTGACCGTGGTATTTGTTCATGTTTAGCAACTCCCAATTAGCACATTCCTCTAGGACCGGAAATTCCATTGAAAGCGGCATCAACTTCTGGGGATCCTGTCAACTGATCCTATTCAGTTTCAAACATCCATGCTGCACAGGCGTGTGAACCATCCTTTAGGTTTAGTGCAATAACTGTTTTAAACACAAGAGGTCACTTGTGCCTGAATTAAACAAAAAACCAACAACTATTCAGTCAGTGTTAAAAGCAGTTGTATGAAACCAATCGGAAAGGCAAGCCAAGCTTGCCAGCCTCTCTTGATTTCCATTCGACTGACCTTCAGCTTGGCACAACACTGAACTGTAGCAAACCAAAAGGATAACATTGAGTAAAAAGGTGTAGGTAATGCCAACATTAACCTTTTCACACACACAAGTTCCAAATATCTTCAACAGTCGCCCCAGTGGGAGTTGATTTTATGCGCGTGATGTCAGAATGCACTCACCGTTCCAACATGTGGACATTTAACCCGCGCTGACCTCAGACCAAGGCACACTACCTGCTAATTTTCTAGAGGCCGTTTCAACTTCTAATTTTGCCTCATTCATTCACAAAAGTAGCCCATTTCACTGTTGCAGACCATTTATATTTGAGAATTTAATGAGCCGGACAAACTTTCCTTCAAAAGAAAGCCCAAGCACTTCCACAGATCAAGTATACAGTCCTTGAACATTTATTGCCTTCCTTACAAATAACTGTGGACATGCGTGTATTCCTATTAAAGTGCCTTATTTTCTGTGTCACGTGTTGTCGTTTCTACTGCATCGTACCGTAAGTATAATGTACTTAGCGTTTTATTCATGCTTTCTGATTCTTGCCTAGATTGTAATGGACACATGTGTAAAACACTTGAAGGTGGTACTGAATATGAGCTAACACCATACAATGCAGTCGGGTTATCACGTAAGCGTCTGTCAGACTTATGGTGATCTCAACTGGAGTACCCCCATTGTCTTGAATGCACTGAAGTCGTCAGTTGATTTGAACACGGCATCAGAGTGTAAACTATGGTACCTCAGGGTTGCCAGATCAGACCCCCCTTTCCAGGGTTATATAGCTTAGAAAAACTGTCTGCCTCACCATTTATTGTTGATAAATTCCCAGATCTTAGTAATATTTCCTGCATCATCCTCTTCACAATACCTTCCCCCAAGGACTTAACCCCCAATAATGGATTGTGCTATATCTTGCAACTGTTTAGCTTTCATGCTAAGGTTGTATTTGGGGCGGTGACAACAATTGGCGTTTTGTATAGTTACCTGTAAACTACTTGTCATGTGTACGCCGTAACAAGTACAAACATTATCACATGCTGAAGTGGCCAAACTAAGTTAAGATCTCAGGCAACGGGCGCAGTGAACAGCATTCTAGGAGTTCTTGCTTGACAAACATGGCTGCCATACTTTCTATACTAGATTTACATGGCTCCCTTGTACCGCATCATACTGTAAAACAAGTCAACCTGTTATTTAGACTAGATAACGTTAACATTGATATATTTTACAAGCAAAGCTGGAATAAAGTTGTGAAGAACTTTATTTCTCAACGCCACAAAACATTGTTTAGATGATTTCAGACAACGCGGTTTAGAGTCGTTTGATGCAGCATACGTTCCGTTCCAATGATACGCTGCAGGGACCACTCAGTGATAACAAGCATGTGATCATACGCGCCAGAATCTCCCATAAGTGTGAAATTGGGTGGAGATCTGTGACAGACCGCACATGGCTCACATCGTTTTTAAGCATTGTGACCACTCGACCTATGGATGGGGGCATAGCCACCGTAGCCAAAGTAAATGGCCTGCCAAGCATGATAGGTTGCTAATTACTCAGGAACCACACCTGTGGAATAACACTTGTTTAGGCCCAAAAACAACATGTTACCCATTAATGATGAGATTCCACCGGGGTCGGGAGTCGCGGTCCTCGTTGAGGGTGGCCCAGCAGTGGTCAAGCACCAGCGCTACCTTGGGATCAGAGGACGTGGTCAGCTCCACCTCAAAGTGCAGAGGCTGTCTAAGGTACCTCACCACTGGATAGTCCTCCTCCTGGTGGAACGTGTTATACGAGGCGTCTGGAACACAGAACAAGACAACCGGGGGTCGTGTTCAGTGGGCACCATCTGAACTTGTCCATTAAGAAATGCTCGTTTATCATATCCTGTTGTGCCCCAATGAACACAAGCCATTTATTGCCAACACTATCCACCCCCCACTAGAGGCTTCTGACAAATTCCCAAATCAGCTCCTCACCGTTACTACATAGCCACACCTGTAGATCTCAGAACGCAAGAGTAATATATCAAGGCTTACATTTTTTGGGAATGGTTTTGTAAAGGAGACCTTCCAAGATTCTTTTAGAGGCTAGGGGTCAAGTTGAAATTCTGAATTTGTGCACGCTTACCCTGAGCGAGTCTCATTCTGACCATTAGTCGACCCGTCCCAGTCTCGGCAAAAGGCTCGTTGTCACGCGGCCTGGTCAGAAAGGCCAATGTGCGAGTGATGTTGGCCACATAGTAGCAGGAAACCTTTAACCTAAAAAGAGGGATGTGAGCAACTTCAATAGGGGAAACGTCAAGCAGTGGAGTGGACACTGGTAGTAGAGGCACATTTTCCCTGTATACAAAGTATTGAGCAATGGATGAAGAAAAATAAACCTTATGAAAGCTAATAGCTACAATTGTGATGCGTAATGCACTTACTGATATTCCTCCTCTGAAGACGTCGTGGCATTCAGCTTCACCTCAAGTTCATCTGGCAAGGAGATTTCGTTCTCATACAGCATGACATTGTTGATAAACTATGTAGTAGAGGGGAATTGCTTATTACAGCCTGCAGAAGCAAACAGTCCATAAATACACAGTACACATCGCCTCAGGGTAATAGTCATTTTACCTTCCTGGTGATGCCACAGGAGTTCACAGTGAAGTGGAAGTAGGCGAAGCGATCGTCACTGTAGGTGGGACCACAGGCGGGGTCGCTCAGGGTCAGCTGACCGGGGTTCAGACCGGGAGCAGACTCCACCTTCACTGCCAGCGCAGTCATCGTTCCGTTAGAGAAACACTCTTGGAGGTGGGGGAGCAAAAGACAGGTAGCCATCAGACCTGGGTTCTGTATTTGTTACACTTATTGAGCTTGAACCAATGGAATAGCACCAAAAATGCAAACCATGCCCATCTGGCACTACCATTTAGACTCACGGTATTTTCAAGGAACCCAGGTTTGGTAACCATGTTAAACGACAATTTATCGTAAGTAATTGTTTGAGAACCAACCAGTCAGCGTTTTGAGGAAGCTGCAAGCCAGGGAAAAGTATTTGATGGTCATGTTGTTGTAAGGATTCAACAGAGCCACATCCAGTCTGCTCCTGACAGAGGACGAGTGAACCGACTGGGAACCAATGGGAGAGTTCATTAGTCCAATATTGTATGCATGTATACAGGGTAAGGAAAGCAAGGCTAGCTGCAGCAATTTAGGTTAACATGTTTTGTGAGAGCGTCGTACCTCAAACACTGCGTCCGGCGAAGAGAAGGGCAACGTGATGGTGAAGTCTGTTGCCCTTTGTTAAATACTGTTGAGCAAACTCATGATTAAGCAGCCGCTTGCCAACCAAGACCACAAAAAAGGGCTCTTGGTTCCTGTAGTCCACAGTGATGTGGAAGTTCTCCTGATCACAGTTGCCAGTGACTGAGGGTGGCACTGCAAGGACAAACAGGGTTGTGTTCATTAATTAAGCACAAAAAAACAGGAAGGTACTACTTGAACTGGTCCAAGAAGAAACCCTTGTTTAGATTGCAAAATGTTTTGCTACGGTGGGACTGAATAAACACAATCCTGGCAAATCAGGAACAGGGAAACTGGGTCCAAATACTCTAAAGCTTAACATTTTCTTTGTAGAAAGACCGCATAGGAAAACCCTACAGTATGGCTAGTTGGTCTTTCACTGCCAATTTCCTTTCAGGGCAATCATTAACGAGAGGAAACCATTCAACAGTAGTTTGGCGTAGTCCAGAGGCATACCAATGTCCAGCAGTACAGCGTCCACAACGGCAGAGTGAGAGAAAGGAGCGTACTCTGGAAAGATGACCAGGCCGTAGATCAGCTGAAGAGTGAAGGTTGTGACACCTTGTTCCGCCCTTCTCTGTAGTGAAGTTAAAAGCATTGGTCAGCATTATTGTTGCAACAGAACTCTATTCAACATCAAGTGACAACTAAGTACATATGGGGACTATTAAAACAAACTATATACTTATAGTAATGTTGCCCTCATTCCTCTAAATCAAATGCATACAACTGCCAAAATAATGGAAACACTTGAGTAAATGAGGGATACAAAGTACATTTGTGCCATTATTTATATTTTGTTGGTGGCCCACTTATTAGGGCATGAACAAATCACTGCGTGTGGCTTTGCATTTAACAGAAACACACCTCCTTAAAGACCACCGGGTCTGAGAAGGGCACCTCCATCCTGAAGGTCTTCAAGGTGTTGTCCGGGGATCTCTGCTCTTGAACATTGAAGCCCCTGGCGTTGCACTCTGCAACAGTTAGCACCATGGTGGGAAAGGTGATGTTCAGCAGCTCCACATCAAGGTTGAAGGTCCCCAACTCAAGCACAAACACTGCCTGCTCAGGAACTGTGTCTAAGGGCGTGTCTGTTCATTGGCAAACAAAGGAAACCATTTTGAAATGCGGTACAATGGAAGTTGAAAATTGACATTTGTTATTGGGTAAGTGCAGGTATTGCCTCCCCGTTTCAGTACATTTTCTGTTTTGTGCCTAACGAACAACCCAGGCATCCCAAATTACCATAGGCACGATTTAACTAAACCAGACTCACAGTTGCGAACTTGTGGAGGCCTGGCCATCGGAGGTGTTGTGATAGGGAAGAGGACTTTATAGCTGGTGTTCTCGTGTGCGACCTCCTCGATCCACAGCAACTCAAGCATGGGCTCAATGGTGTAAGTGACAAAGTACTGGTCATCCTGAATATGGCTCTGTAAGGGAGACGAGTGATGCAGTCAGGCTGTAATACACAATTTGAGTGCAAAAACAGGTAAATGTTCCTTAAAAGCCAGAATGTTAAATACAATTATTCAACCACTTGTCTTTGCCGCTCGTAATTTAAGACACAATATCCAAAGGAAAGTATTGTTACCAGACTTTAGAAAGCTGGTAGGTGTATGGTTGTCAACTTGCATTTCTGGCGGTGTGCATTTTCAAAGCAACTGACACGCAAAGTAAACACTTGCGCAATATGTAAACAGCAGCCGAGTGTTGCTTGCATTCAGTTGACAGTGGCAAAGCTACCGCCTCCCTAAAAAGTCAGGTAAACAATACTTTAGTGTGGATATTTGGTCTGAAATTTCAAGCGGCTAAAGGACAAACTGCAAAGACAAGAGGTAGAGTATGTTTAAGTGTAATTTTATGCAAAATTCTCACAATTTTGCAAACCATTGTATATTAGCCTGGTTAAGCAAACAATTGCTCAATAAGAAACGTTTCTAGGAGTTTACCCATGAGAGATGGTAAAGGGTTACTGCAAAGCACTGACAACTGCTATAGTATAAAGGGCTCTACAAATAAGACAGGAACATTTTACTCATCCAATGCTGACCTTGAAGTAGCCGCCAACCGCCCCCACCGGAATTTCAACAATAATATGAGCCTCTGTGACTAAAACCGAGTAGTTTCTGGCAGCCATTTCCTCAGTGTCCAGCCTCTTAGCGTCAATTCCCATGTACACCTCCAACATGGTGAAGGCATCAGAGGAGAAAAGTGGGTCTATGTGCTTGGGCATGTACCAGGTGATCACTTCTGGAGTAAAGGCCACTGCCTCTGCAGTGACACAAGAAGCCAAGTGCACATCAAAACAGAACATTTTGCAACTGAAAACTGTGCCATTATTTGGAAAAAGTTCACCAAAACATTTTCCCAACTGAACACTACATGAATGTCTTGTCTGGAGCCAATTAAGAACTGGGCTTATAGGCTCTTAAATTATTTCACACTCAACCTGGTGTTGGACAAACAGCCGTGGCATCTACTCGAGTAACCAGCCACTTCTGCTCAAAGAAGGTTGAGGTTGAGAGCACCCGCATCGGAACCCCAGCTACCTGTTCAGGGGGCAACCACACCAGGGCAGTGTTCAGTAGGACACACCGTATTAACAATATGTTGCAGAGTTCAGGTAGGGCCACCGTTTCCAAATGTTTGCTCTACTGAACATGACCCAGTTCATGGAGGTCAGCTTACATTCTGGAGGTATGTCTCCTCTGCATTATGAGGGCTTCTTAACACCAGCCGTGTGGGAGTGTTGGCTATTGCATAGCCCTTTCTTTGGACCTCATCCACATTCATGACATTCTTGCTAGGACTAAAGACGACTGCTGTCATTTTGTATCCTGAAGCAACAGCCTGTCTCAGGAAATGGAAACATGAATTAAACAAAATTGTCAACAAACGCACATTGTTTAGCGCCATCCTGTCATTTTGTAGTGAAATTACAGAAACTGAAATATATAAACCTCAGCTCCCCTCCGGAAGTTGCCGCTCCTTGCTTTCGGGCCCCCAGTGGGCTGTTTGGGGATGGTTTGGATGTCTGGAAGAGTCCTTCTGACAGACACCTAGAGAAGAAAGGCCATTATTCCCTATGCATTTTCTCCCTCCCATACAATAGGAAATCAAGGGCCAGTTCTCAATCTGTCCACTCGCCTCCTTAAATGCATTGAGAATAGGCTAAAGTTCTCCTATGTGCATTTTGAAGACGCGAGTGGAATTGAGAGAGTCAAGACCTCTACGTTGTGTCGCAGAAGAAATGAAACACGGGACAGTTGTAGCTCTAGACAGATCATTTATACAGGCAGTACAACAAGCGGGACTATAAACATGTCCATTGGGGCATGCTCTGCTCACTTGCCTCCATGTAGTTGCGGTCGCACAGAATCTCTCGGGAGGTCCAGGGGGTGTAGCTACAGGTTTTGCCAACTCTATAAACAGGGTCTTCAGTCATGTGGTTTCCTGGCAGCCTGAACTGCATGACCAAGCTGAACATCTTATCATCCTAAAATGAAGGGGGAAGGGAAAAAAGCCTTCATTATATAGCAAAAAAAAAAACATCTGGTGACATTCATGCAAGTTATAGACTGTGGCAAAATGGGCTATATGAATGCAGCTGCCACTGTATTGAAGCCACACTACAGGAGTAGAGCTCAATAGTTCACATCACTGCAGTCTGTATCAGAAAGTTGGCTGGCCCTCTGAAAGCCCTCCATAAACTTCTGCTGTACCTTACGTCATCGTTAACTTAGAGGTAAGAGATACCAGACCAAAGGGTGGCTAACAATGGAGATCCTTTTGATATCCACAGAGTTAATTAAAACTGCGTCAATGTTTCTGGAACCGGACTTCGGCAACTCAGGCTTATTGAGAACCTTTTTACTGAAGAATGGGTTCAGTTATTTCATTTTTCCATCTAGTGATGCAAATATTGACTTGTATCTTTGTGTAGACAGGGCTCATCTGTAAAAGAGCCTGGTCTCAGCATGACTCCATGTCAAAGGTAAATAAAATTGCTACAGAATGAGTTGCAAATGCAGTGACACTGAAAGGCAAACTTTCCATTTGAAGTACAAGCAAACACTACGGTTCTTAAGGTTACCATGTTTTGGGAAAAGCAGTTTTGAAGAGAAGCAAAAAACATGGCATTCCCCATGGGGTCAAATTTAAAGCTGAATCCACACTGAGTAGCAAGGCCAGGCGTCAGGTTTATGATTTGTGTGTCATCTGGAAGGGATGGAGATGGTGTGAACACAATAGTTGACAAGCAATATCAAGCCATGAATTATGAAAGGAAAGAAAATCATAAGAGGCAAACTCACTGAAGACAGCATCAACATCTTCAAAAAGAGGAGCGACACTCAAACGAATAACGTTACCAAGGCATTCAGCGTTGAGGTCATCTGGAATAGGAAAGGTTAGTTAAAAAAAATATTTTAAAAAATTGTCAAACGCTTAGTGCTTAAATTTGCAAGGTACAAAATGCATACTTATAGAAGGTGTCTGTTGTGCTTGTATGCCCACAGCTGCCATCAATAGGCAAAACAACCTGTAAGGCATTTGACAAATTATTATGATTAAAAGGAGGAAGAACACAGCTCAAATGTTTGCGTCGCATAAGACTCTCCTAGGCCTGCTACTACTTACCCTGAGCTAAGGAAAATAATCATTGTAGAACAGATTTGTTCTGATGAAATACACAGCTACAGAACCTGATATTTGACCCAAAGTGTGCAGCCTACAGCCCAGGGGTATGCAACTTTTACCCTATGACAAAGGCTTCCCACACTCAGTCACCTGAACCCCAAAGGCCTGCACATTCTCTTTTTATTCCCCGAGCCCTACAAAGCTGATTCAAATAATCATCCAGCTTTGTTAATCTGAATCAGCTGTGTAGTGTTAGGACAAAAACCTAAATGTAAGGCTACTGTTCAATTTTAGAAGGGTGCTCCGCCCTCACCGCTCGGCTCAGGTTAATAGAACTCCCTCATTAGCAGCACAACAGCCTTTCACAGGTGAAAAGCATAATTACCCAACCGTCTACAATTGTAGCCCAGACAGAGAGAAAGATATTGGCCTCTAATGGCCAAAATGCTGCATTTGCATGCACTTTCACAATTTGAATGTAGTCAACTGGGTGGGACTACCAACTTCATTGGCTGAGCCCTACTGGTGACCCTGTTGAAGTCATGTCCAATCGGGTCATCAGAAGGGCTCAGACAATTGTGAAGAAGAAATGTTACTACTTTAATATGAAGATAGCCTCAATGGCGCTGCCCATGCTGTCACAGACACTATATTGGCACAGATACATAGATGAGTCTTTTATCTTCTTATGGCTTCTTATTATCTTCTTGTCCAGAGGTGCCCAGAGTAAACTGCCTGCTACTCAGTCCCAGAAGCTAAGATATGCATATCATTAGTATATGTGGATAGAACACGCTCTGAAGGGTGAGTATAACAGAACACATATGGCAGGCAAAAACCTGAGAAAAAATCCTACCAGGAAGTGGGAAATCTGAGGTTGGTCGTTTTTCAACCCATTCCCTATTGAAGACCCAGTGGGATATTGGTCATGTTGCACTTCCTAGATGTCAACAGGCTTCCACTAGATGCCAACAGTCTTTAGAACCTGTTTGATGCTTCTACTGTGAAGTGAGGGCGAATGAGAGGGGAATGAGTCAGAGGTCTGGCAGAATGCCTTGAGCTCGTGATGCTCGTTCACATGAGGGCGAGCTCTGTTCCATCGCAATTCTACAGACAAAGGAATTCTCCAGTTGGAACATTATTGAAGATTTATTTTAACAACATCCTAAAGATTGATTCTATACATCGTTTGACATGTTTCTACGGACTGTAACGGAACTTTTTGACATTTCGTCTGCTCCTAGTGAACACGCTTCGTGAGATTGGATTTGTTTACAAAACTCGCTAAGAAAAGTAGCTATTTGGACATAAATGATGGACATTATCGAACAAAACAAACATTTATTGTGGAACTGGGATTCCTGGGAGTGCATCCTGATGAAGATCATCAAAGGTAAGTGAATATTTATAATGTTTTTTCTGACTTCTGTTGACTGCACAATATGGCGGATATCTTTTTGGCTTGTTTGGGCTCTGAGCGCCGTACCCAGATTATTGCATGGTTTGCTTTTTCCGTAAAGGTTTTTGTAATCTGACACAGCGGTTGCATTAAGCAGAAATATATCTTTAATTCTGTGCATAACAATTTTATTTTCATCAACATTTATTATGAGTATTTCTGTAAATTGATGTGGCTCTCTGCAAAATCACCGGATGTTTTTGGAACTACTGAACATAACGCTCCAACGTATACTGAGATTCTTTTGATATACATTTGATATACATTTGATAACTTTATCGAACAAAACCTACATGTATTGTGTAACATGAAGTCCTATGAGTGTCATCTGATGAAGATCATCAAAGGTTAGTGATTCATTTTATCTCTATTTCAGATTTTTGTGACTCCTCTCTTTCGCCGTAAAGCATATTTGAAATCAGGCACTGTGGTGGGATTAACAAGAAGTGTATCTTTAAAATGGTGTGAAATACTTGTATGTCTGAGGAATTTTAATTATGAGATTTCTGTTCTTTTGAATTTGGCGCCCTGCACTTTCACTGGCTGTTGTCACATCGATCAGCCCTAAGAAGATGTATCTATCTCTATGAGGCAAGACAATTGTCATTCAGGATTAAAAGGTGACTGCACTTCCTGATTTGGCCTTAGCTGTGTTCGAATACTCGCACTAACTGTACTGTTTGTGACATGAATTGAGTATTTAGTATGCTTATTGGTCATAGTATACCTGTATAAATATATCATAGTATACCTGTATACCTCTGGCCCTTCTTTGGACACTGTGTTAACTAACCTTCAGATGAGCTTCAATGCCATACAACTCTCCTTCTGTGGCCTCCAACTGCTCTTAAATGCAAGTAAAACTAAATGCATGCTCTTCAACCGATCGCTGCCTGCACCTGTCCGCCCGTTCAGCATCACTACTCTGGACGGTTCTGACTTATAATATGTGGACTACAAATACCTAGGTGTCAGGTTAGACTGTAAACTCTCCTTCCAAACTTACATTAGCATCTCCGATCCAAAAGCCCCCTTT